>NC_141222.1:4222500-4775000 GCF_054856515.1 Filicampus tigris
CACACGTTGCACTCAAGCGGGTCGCGGAATCCATGGCAGCCCATGTGGATCGTGAACATGACATAGTCAAGAAAGATCACCTTGCAGTGGCTGCACGAGTACAAGGCCCCAGGCATTCCCCCAGCTTCTCCGTCAGCCCGCACCACCTGCAAAGCTTCCAGTGGTGACAAGGGAATGGGCTGAGAGTGCGGGATCCCATTCTGATGGTTCAGCCCGCCCAGCAAGTGGCCTAAGCTATACATGATAGGAGATCCCTGGACGCCATCAGTGTTGAACACATCCATGCCAGGAGGTTGCTGGGGTGTGTGAGGGAGACCTGGCAACGGCATGATCATCTTATGGCCGTTGGGGAGGCCAATAGGATTGATGTCATTGCGGCTTAACAGAACAGGGTATGGCCTTTGAGAGTGAGCCGGATCACTGTCTGGGCCCGAACGCATGAATGGCTGTTGGCAGTGCACGTCAGGCCCCGGGGAGCCTAATGGAGGGTCCTGTTGATGAACAGTGTTCCTGTTCAAGCTCAGGTCCAGACAGACACCATTATCACCTAGATCGGCACCACAAAAATAAAGCAGATGTTTGTATACATTATGTATATGTGTGTGTATATATACAGTATATAGTATATATAGTATATAGTTGGACCCTCTCAAAATGCACCTCGGAAACATCACAACTCAGCAACACACAAATCCGATCACAATACAGATAACCCGATTTGTTACAATATGCCGTTGAACATTCAAAGATTTCAATGCCTAAAAAGTGTAAATAATTTCATAAAAACTTTAAAGTTACTGTTTTTCATTATAAAAAGATTTTTAAAACAGTTAGCAATAATTGTAACTGTTATTGTATGCATTTTTTTTCATCACAAAAAGTGTATATGTACAACTTGTCTTTAACTTGGATGTGTCATAGGGTGTTGCTGCTGAGTGTTTAAAGATTTCAGTGTCTTAATAATTTACAAAATCAAGAGATCTTTATTGTTAGTGTATTTTTTATTCTGGTGTAATTTCTTAGAATGTCACTCGAATGGTTCGCTTTTATTTAAAAAAAAAAAAAGTACCATTTACTTGTCATCTTTTCAAAATATATCGTGATATTGCAATATTAAAATAGCCGCAATATATTCTCGTCCTCATGTCACAATATTAATAGCAGCAAATCTGTTTAAAAGCCCAAGTTGTTTTCCATTTGTGCAGTTCCAGCACCCTCTGGTCGTTAGTTTATTAGTGCAGTGTAATTTGATGCCACCTACCCACGCTAATCGCCAATAGGAGCCTGGCCAAGCCTATTACTTTGTGAATGCTGTAATTATCTACCAAAACAGAATATTGTAATGTTTTTTTTATATGAGCTCTTTTTTTTACAATATCGTGTAATACGTTATATACTCTGTCTCTACTATACTAGTATACTCTATAATACTCTGTCCATTTTTAAAACTCGGATGAAGACACATTTCCTTTCTCTGGCTTTTGATCAGACCTGAAATTTTCGACTCTTTTCCGGTGTCAATTGTATATCGCGTTTTATGTCAATTTATTGGCTTTATTTATTTATATTTTTATTCATATTCTATATATTATTTATATCTATATTTATTTGTTGTATCACAGCCTTTTATAGTTTTTTTTCTATTTATTGTATTGTTTGTAAAATGCTTTGTTACAGCTCTAGCTGTTATGAAATGCGCTATATAAATGAAATTGTATTGTATTGTATAATATATATGTATAAATGTATGTATATATGTGTATATATATATATATATATATATATATGTGTGTGTCTATCTATCTATCTATCTATCTATCTATCTATCTATATATATCTATATATCTATATATATATATATATATATATATATATATATATATATATATATATATATATATATATATATATATATATATATATATATATATATACGCACATATACACACATGCCCTTGAGGGCCCAACCTCACACAGAAACAAGAGCACACTAGGTTCATAGGTCAAAAGATCAAAGAATCCAGAGGAAACAGTTGTGCTTGGAGGCATAGAGAGCTGATAGGAAGCAGATGACTCAGACAAGGGCCTCAATTGCAGCTGTGCCACAGACAGTGAGGCACCTGCTCACGTTTCTTACCTCCCGCCTTTTTCTAGCCCTGCGGTTGAAGTCATTACCTTGCTTTTCCCCCTGTGGTTATCATATTGAAAGAAGTCACTTCATTTGTCAACCCGATAAAGACATTTGGAGGCGTTGTGCCCATATAACCCTCATGCATGCACTCAGCTTTAGATCCGATTGTGAAACTACAACTCGGAGTTTTTGTGTTACAAAGGAAAGAATGATTGTGTGTGCATGAACAAACCGGCTTTCCGAGTGAGCCATTTACTGAATTTGTGACTGATATCCATGCACACATCTGTGGATGGTTACCGGTACCTACCTATGACACAGTCGGTGCTGAAAATTGAGGGTGGCTGATACAACTCTGTGAGGCTCCTGGCAAGACATGGAGGCCCGGCGATAGACAAGACAGACAAGTAGCTCAGACCAAAAAAAAAATAAAAAATCAACGTGAAATGTTTAAAAGCTCACTGAAAACACACTTTATGGACAAAGCTGTTACACCTATAGGAACTGAAAGGGAAAGAAAACATGTGGAGATGGATAGTCATGGTTATGCCAAACTGTTTCCTCAAAGGGGAAATCATAGAATTGTCCAGCATGTCTCAATAATTAAAATTATGTTCCAATAACATGATCTAGACCAACCTTTGATTGATGTAACGATTGGATCGACAGGTGTAGCTCAACATCCGTGTCCATAATAGCGTAGCATAAAGGCACATATAAAAGCACACACATTACATTTTAAAAAAGGGCTTTATAGTGAAGCTTAAAGTGAGGAAATGAAAGAATCCAGTAAGCAGGTAGACATTTAATAGAAATGTGAAATTATGTCGACAGACTTATCAATTAAACAACAAAGTCAGTCAGTGTGGAAAACATCTCACTGAAAAAATTGTATTGTTTGCTGGTTGTGAAGGGGGAACTTACCTGTAAATTTCTGCGGCATGGAACTCTTGCGTTTGGCTACATTTGTGGCGAGCCTGTCAAGTAGCAGAGCACGCTCGGTGCCCATCTGAGTCCTGGATAGGTGACTGTCGTCTGCCTCACACAATCAGAGCAAAGAGGCTTAAGCGATAGAAAAGAGTAAGAACTAAAAAAGGAAATGAAGAAAGTTGTTATGAGATACGAAATAAATAAACAAATAATGCAGCGGTGTGTCCAAATATCCACTTTCCTCCCTACCTTGGATATAAAAATGGAGTGAATCACACCTCAGCAGCTTGAGGCAAAGGAAGTACAAGATATTGATGTAAGATCAAAAGTGCCTTTGTGCTTTGGTGCATTTGTGCTTTACCAGTGCAGGATGAGGATGTACTTCCTCACCAGTCACACACTATCAGGCGTAAATGTACAACATTTGGTGACCACATAGGCACAAAACTGTGTGTGTGGGGGTGTCTGCGTGCGTGTGCGCATGCGTGTGGTGGTGTATGCTTCTAATAGAATGCAAAGGCATTTTGTTGGTTTGCGTGTACTGGATGAAACATGTGCCCTACATAACTGGCTCCCCTGTGCTACTGCAGGGAGGGGAAGTGGTCTGTTAAGCAGCAGGCCGCCACACCACAGCATACATAACCTATTTTGCTGTAATGAAGGGCCAGCAGCTATAAAACTCAATCATTTACCAGCCTGTAAAAACAAGATATACAGCATAATCAATAAGAGCTTTATGCTCTGTGCAATTACTGTCAGCCTACAGCACAGCTACAGTGTCATCGTTTGCAAGTGATGTGAAGCGGCTTTGGTGGAGGACAATGTCTATCGGGACGGATGATAAACGCACAATAGCTTCTCACCTTTCTCAGCAGGTCCTTTGCTGTGAATGTACACATGGCACCTCTCTCTGTGCTCCTCCAGGGAGCTGCGCTGCTTGTAACTGCGACTGCAGAGGTTGCATTTGAAGGGCTTCTCGACTGTGGGCAGGACATTTAAACTCAGCGATAAGTTGTTGTTGTTTTTTTGTTTGTTTTTGTTTTTTTGAAAACATGAACAGCACTGACAGCCAAACTTGAACAGGCGAAACGATATAGAAAACTGATGGAGTATTATTAACCCAACATTTCCTGAAAGCTGATGATGTGCGGCATACCAGAAGGTGAATCACATGAACTGAAAGTGCTAGTTTTCAGAGGTGAATGAGTTAGACGTTATGTGTGATGTGTGTAATCATGCATGGCGGGTTCTTACTGGAAAAGCTGTGCAGGCGCCGCAGAAATCATGCGTGCGGCTTTAAGACAAGACACAGGTGCATACGCTATCAGTGCACCAACTGAGTGTGTATGTGACTGGCTGGTACCAGAGTGGGTGCGCAGGTGCCCGCTCAGGGCGTCACGTCGGCGGCAAGCATAGCTGCACATGGGACATTTGAAAGGCTTCTCCCCAGAGTGTAGTTTGATGTGGCGAAGCAGATTTCCTTTCTGGGTAAAGGAAGCTCCACACTGAGCACAGTGGAATGGCCTCTCACCTGGGAGGGATGAAAACATTTTCCCATAAAATATCTTACGGAGTTTTGTGTATTTCCTTTTTTTTTTTTTTTTACCTGTAACGGGAATATAAAGGACCGTGGACCTCTATTAAATACCACACACCGATGATTTGTTCGAACATACTTCATTGAAGTCTTGCGATAGTTATTTTTCAATAAGTAAACTTCTTCTGGCCATGTTGATGTCAACTCTTTACGTCTTCCTTGTGTGACTGTAATGACTTGCAAAACCCTATCAATAACCGACCATCTTTGAAAAGGGAACAAACCACTATCCACAGTCATTGTCACAATCTCCCAAACTGTTTTCTCACATGACTGGAAAATAAATAAATAAATAAATAAAATACTATATACAACGGACAACTACAACAGTACTCTGAGTGAAGCTGGGAGATTATCGTACCAAAAATCTATTCACAAAATCACATATCCTTGAATTTTGTGATACTGCTCCATTTATGTTTAAATAAATAATAATATGCTGCCTTATTGTGTTCAGAGGCTCTTCCGACACTGAGTCGGCTACTATGAACTGAGAAGAACATCTTTGTTTAGAAAAATAAATACCAGAACAAATGTGAAACAGAGATGAGATACATTAAGTAAAGAAGTCAACCTGTGGGATAATTTTTCCAAGTTCAAAACCTCTGGCTGGTCTAGCTGCTCAGTACAATATGAGGAATTCTATATAGAGTGAATAAATTGCACAAATTATTTTTACCAAGCAGATGGAAATGTATGCATACACCTATCGGGAATCAGCAAATTTTTCATGTGCTGAAAAATATTTTTTTGCTGTTGTTTCACAACAAGGTTGAGTACCAATTTCTAAGACAATACATACTAACAAAACAACCAGAATGCTTAAGTTCTTATCGTGCACTCCCCTGTTCAAACTCCACTTTTTTGGGTAGTAAAATACTGTCATTCATCTAAAAACAAAAATCCACCATTACCGGTAATTTGATTTGTAACCCGCACAACTCAATTAAAATATGAAATGTTTTCGAGAGGGAAAGTAAAACTAAACAACTGAGGTAACATGGCTGCACAAATGTGAGCACTCTCTTATTTACTTGGAAATGGGGCTATATTCGGAATTAACCAATCATTTTCAAATTCTTTGGCAGTCAGCACAAACTTACCACCATATAAAGTGCCTCTAAGTGCAAAAACACACTTGGAAACTCCCAAAGAGGGAAATGTGTTCTGGTCTGATGAAACTAAGGTTGAAGTTTTAGGCCATAATCCCAAAGGGTACAGTTTTTGGCACTGATCCTCATGCAACGAACATATACTGTACCTACTGTGAATCATGGTGGTGACTGCTTTTTTTTCTTCAGCTGTAACTGGTGCCTCAGTCAAGGCGGTGAGAATTATAAACAGTTCCAAATAGCTGTCAGTGTAAACACAAAGCCTTGGCTTCTGATAGAAAGAAACAAATGGCTGGAAAAGCCTACTAGAACATCTGAATTTCAGGTTAATCAGAGGCATGGTAGCAGGTGTGTGTTGACTGCCATGTACTACGAGTTTGAATGTGATGGGTTAATTCTGAAGACAGCCACATCCCTTGTTATAGGGTGTTCACACTTGTGCAACCACATTACCTCAGTTGTTTAGTTTTCCTCTCCCTCTCAAAAACATTTCTTTTTTTTTTATTTGAGTTGTGCAGGAGGTATAGATCACATTAATGGTGGTAAAAGTTTTGAAATGATTTGTTTTGATCTTGTTTTATACAGAACTATGAAAACCTTGAATGTGAACATGGATGTGTAGACTTTTTACATCCCCTCTTACAAGGCTTATTATTTCCCCCATGCAATACCTATAAAACGCCACTAGGTGACTGGTACCGCAGCTGTAACGCACCCTTTCCCGTTTCCTCTCCATTTGTCTGTCAGGCGTCCTCAATGGTTGAGTAGTTTTACTTAACACACAGGATAGCTTTGCTTTGCATTTTTCCTGACATTTTTAAATGTTAAAATGTTTCGTAAAATACAAAAATTGGATGCACTCTAAATAAAGATTCTATAATGGCAAGTGGCAAGTCACAATTCACTTAACATTATACCCTATGGGAACATTCTTTTTTAAATAGGGATAATTTGGTTGTCAACCAGCATCATGAAACTGTTCGTGTTTGATGATAGAATTTTAATAATATATTCATATTTATTTACTATTCATATTTATTAGCCAAAGGCTAGATCAGCCATAATCATGAGTTAGTTAAAATAGCTCTTCAAAGTAGCATTTTTAATGGCTGAAGATGGTCTATGATGATATGAAGAATAAGAGTGTCCGTTGAACACGTTCAAACAAATGTTGGACACAAACCATTTCAAAGCAACTTTCTGTCCCGCCTTGCACAAAACACTATCTACTGAAGGTGTCAAGAGAGGGATGATTGCACAAGGGTTGCTGTATGATGTGAAGTGTTGATTGGGTTCCTGTGCTTACCCGTGTGGCTGCGTTTGTGCACCAGCAGTACGTTGATGCTGACGCAGGACAAGCCGCAGATGTCACAGTTAAGCTTCCCCATTGACTGCATGTGGGGAGTCACGGCTCCTGCCATGTAAGTTCTCTCTGATGTGGCCCCTGCTGAGGCATCCTGCAGTGCTGCACTGTTGTAAAGTGAATAGTCCACCATCGACAAGTCCTCTGGTTCAGCCACATAATCTCTCTCTTCATCATTGTCATCGTCATCCTCTGTCCTGTCACCATCGTATCCTTCCTCCATTCCTTCCTGAGTAACACCCACTTTTTCTTCCATTGGCAAAATTGCTTTTTCTTTCTCAGCCTCGAGATACGTCTCATTGTTTCCAATCTCTTCATCCTCGACCTTAATCATGCCTAAGTGAGGATAAAGTAAGCAAGGCACAATGAATAAATAATATACAACATTTGAGGTTATATTTACTCCATATGGCCACAAACAGACTATTCAATGTAATGAGATTTACAAAATGCACAATAAATGTTTACAGAACATGCATATTTGCAGTCACTGTTACTTTAGGATAAATTCTAGCATGTCTCCATGCATGGCTAAAGGAAGAACTTGGGCAGATCACAACAAGTCAGGAGATGTGTAATGAAGATTAGGGGAAGGCGTCTTCTGTGAATACACATAAATTAGAACCAGGATAGGTGAAAAATGCTGCAGGGAATTCCATTCCTTGCGGGTGTTTTTTTTTTACTGATGAAACATTGAAACCAGACATAAAATTAACCTTATGTCCTTTACTTAACTTAAACCATTCTTTATGCAGGTTCTGGCCACATGCTGAAACATTGACATGTCCTCAGGGCTCATTTGTATGACCTCTCTTTGAGAACTTGGGTGTTAACCAACCACCAGCGAATTCAGGTCCATCCAAAAACCTCACCGTGGTATCAGCAGACAGATAATGAGCTGACAAGCGGCCTCTCGCACTGTGGGAAATGTTCAGAGGTGCAATGGAAACTTTGCACACACAGACACCTGATATAGAGTGCTGGCTCGAAGCACAATAAACCACATGTATGATGCAGATGTACTGCAGAGCAAGGCTTTAGAGAATCTTGTAGGAGTCAAGTGGAACAGGCAGAAGAAACATGTAAATTAAAAAAAAAAAATGAAGATCTTCAAACATTTAAAGAGGAAGTCAACCCAAACATATTTTTTTTCCAGAATACATTCTATGCAGGCCAACTAGTTGAAATACGGCATTCTGATTAATATTACGGTTGTGGAATATAAGTGAAGCACCAAAATGCACCCACTTTTAGCCATCTCAGGGGGCGACCATTTTGTCACGACCAATCATGGCTCACCTGTTTTCTGAGGCTCACCTGTCTGTCATTCCTAAATGGTAATGGGAAAATTAAAGCTTCAGTGGCATAATTATTTTACTTCAAATCTATTGTAGTGAATTTTGTCATTGTCCAAATGCTATTATAATTATTTAAATGGGAAGTCAACCCAAACATATTTTTTTCCAGAATATTTTCAATGCAGGCTAAACACGGCATTCTGATTAAAATTGTGTTGGTGGAATATGAGAAATCCACCCATTTTTAGCTAGCTCAGGGGGCGGCCATTTTGTCACTTCTATCAACTGAAGATGACATCGAAGTTGCTCAGGGCTCAGATAACGACCAATCATGGCTCAGCTTCAGAAAACAGGTGAGCTAGCCCCCTGAACTCCCATTGAGTGATCCCTCATTCTGCTGGGGGACCTCATTGCTCATGTGAATGAGAGTGACATCTTGAAGGGCTTGATTGGGAAAAAGGTGCCCAGCTCCCCCTGCCATCAAATATCAGAGCGATGTTCTATTATTGGACTTCTGTGCTCGTCACGGATTGTCCATAACAATCACCATGTTTAGACATAAGGGCATCCACATAGGGCACCCTAGGCCGCAGTTCGATGATCGACTTTGTGATCGTGTCGTCGAACTCACTCTCATTCACTTGAATGGTCCATTCAATTGAATGGGCCTGGTGAGGTGTGCACGTCTCACTTTTTTTTTTTTTAGCACAAGCGTCATTATTTCATTCACAGGCAGGCATACGGGGTAGCCGTATGGAATTTCGGGAAAATATGTGAATTTTCCCAAACGGCCGGTGTGTTTCTTGGCCGGTCCTGGCCATCACGACCGCCAGCACCCGTCTGTCAGCAGGGAAATGGGAGTGAGTGTGCAATGGTGTTCCTTGCCACATTGCTAAAAGAAACGCCTACAATTGTCGGCCAATCAGATGACAGTGATACCACGGCCCTCCTTGGCCTGCGTTTTGGGACCCTGAGGAAAAAGGTTCTGAGGAATGGCGCCAAGCCTTGAAAAAATGTAATGGAAAAGCAACCACAACCCAACCAGGCTGTTTTGGGGTAGAACTGCTACAGTGGAAAAGGGACATAGTGTATGTCTCTCGGATGCCCTGGGAACATCACTTGTTCCCCTCCAGAAGAATTGGATAGAGTAGCTGGAGAGAGGCAAATCTAGGCTTCCCTGCTTAAGACCCGATCCCAGATAAATGGAAGAGCTGCCTGAAGTCTGGAGCTCATGGATACCTCCAATTTCTGTGTCTCTTCCTTGGAGATATTGTGATATATTGTGTAAGTTTTTAGGGCAGTCACCTTCAGTTGCTGATTGTTTGTGGGTCTTGCTGACTTCAGTTTCGTTTTCTGTCAACCCAAAAGCAAGCTCTTTTGGATAGACATTAGATAACTCAGATATTTAAGAATAGGTTATCACTTTTGGCCTTCAATCAGTCTTAAGCTGCGGCAAGAGAACTAAAGTGGATGATGTCAGAATGTTTTACTATGAGGGAAAACATCAAGTCAAGAATGCTCTGGAGAAGGTAAGCGTTTGTTTATTGTCAAAATCTACAATCAAGCAACCCATTGATGAATATGAACTCAGAGGATTCTCAAGGCTGTGAGAAACCACTGGCAACATTGTAGTAGGGGTAGAATTTTCCAGAAATCATACCAAAATTCTCCCATTTTCAGGGCTCTTAAGACAAATTAATTATTTTTCTTTTACAGTAACAAGTCTTATTTATTTAAATAACGATACCATTTGAAAAATGTATTAACTTACGAACAATGTATGAATAACCATCAACAAATAAAACATAACAGTCCACTTAAACTTAAGTGCAATAAGACCAAGAAAGGTGCAGTGCATAAATGCTGCTTCTAAAGTGAAAATGCAGATGAAACAAGCAACATAAAACATAACATAAAAACCTGGCAATTGAACAGGAGAGTGCAGACTTGTAACATCAGAATATATCTCAACAAATTTAAGCCCTGAAAGTGTGTGGGTGCGTGTGCGAGAGAGAGAGAGAGAGAGAGAGAGAGAGAGAGAGAGAGAGAGAGAGACAGAGAGCGACAGAGAGAGGTTTTTCCCCTCGAGCAATATGCCGCACGAGACCCGTCTCCGTGACAATGCATTTGCTTTTGTCCGAGACACAATCATAATCAAAATAATCCCAAATGGTGCTCTGTCGTTTTCTCCCAACTTTTGCCATTATAATGTTGTTTTAGTTTTGTTTTATACCCATCAGACCTAATTGTAAACACGTTACGTCACTTCAGACGTCGAGGTGCCGTACGACTGTACAACTGTCGTAAAACCGGCACTGCCGTGTTTTACATTTTAAATCAGGGGTGTCAAAGTCAAATGGACGGAGGGCCAAATAAAAGAAATTGCGACAATCCGAGGGCCGGACTGATAGAATGTTCATTTAATTTTTTTTAAATGTCCAGATTGGATCGGGTCCGTCGCGCCTGCTGATGATGTCTCACGCTTTATATATCTGTAATATATTTCTTTACCTCTATGTTTGTCACCCCCCTGGCTGTTGTGTTTTTATCTTTGGTGTTACTAAATAAAAAATAAAATAAAGTACATTTACTGCTACTTTTGCGAGGCAGCTCGTACGTCACTTTCGTTTGCGTTTCTCTTGCCAAGCTGCAAACAATTTTCTGGCTGACTCGGGCTGCAAGATTGTATGAACTGTACATAATGTGAAGTAAAACGGAGAGCATCATATGATTGGTATGATGTGTCCAGCTGACTATTTTAGAGTGGCAAGGTATGAATGTGGGTGCTCCTGTCAGAAAACACATGCCCGTATTCCACTTGACACGTCTATTTATTGTGGTCTGCAACAACACACACACACAAAGAATAACCTAGCAACATCATCCAATGTATATCCATTTGTTAACAATATTCTTAAACATTACAATTCACTGTATTAAGAAATTAATCAGCCATACAATACACATTCACACCTTTCATCACTAGAATAGTTAGCATACTAGCCGAAATTACTAACTAGTGTTCATCAACGTGACATCACTCACGAGAACACATCTAGGCTATTATGTACAGCAGTTATCTGACACGAACTTAAATGATTAAACTCACCTTTTAACATTTACACACAACAACAAACGTGGTGAAACACGGGCAATCTGCAACTACTGAGTTAGCTGGCATGAACAAACTACGAGCTGTGTCGAAGAAGGAAAGAGAAAAGAAAAGTCACTCACTATCAACACTGAGCGCTTGAATAGCGTTCAATGCCTGCTCACAGTGTGGGACATCTCAGCACTATGTCGAAACTCAATGAATTTATCAAATGCCAACAATTACTAATCATAAAACAACGTGAGATTTCTAGAGTGTGTTTTACTATGAATAACTTTTCACCACAATCCGATTCTGAAAGCCACGAAAAGTGGGGCGTAGAACAGCCAAGGGGTGGCAAACATAGATGCAAAGAAATATTTTACAGAAATAGTGTAACAAATTGGGTTATCAGTGTTGTGGTCGAATTTGTGTCTTGCCAAGTTGTTTTGTTTCCGAGGTTATTGAATGCATCGTGCGGCTGGATGGGGGGGCATGCGAGCGAGAGTAGCGGAGGACGAACAGGAGAGCCGTTGCTCTTTTTCACTGAACGGTTGTCGTACTGTATTGGCGTCGGCTGCGAGCCACAGTAGCCGGTTGGACTAGTAAAAACGTGATATTTAAACTACATCTGTGTTCTTGGAAGACGCTACAATATATTTTAAAGCGTGACGTCATCAGCAGGCGCGAAGGACCCGATCACTTCTGCTACCCACACCGGCTTGCTGCGGGCCGGATCTAATAATAAAGCAATATAATCCCAGGGGCCGTAGAACAGCTTGACTTTGAAACAAACACAATTTGCACTTCCAAAAGTCGGAAACAAAAGGCACCGGTCATATTTGCTTCAAAATAACATGTTTTAAATGATCGCAAAAGCTTACAAAGACGAAAACGAATGGTATTTTCGCTACGATTATCGTTCGTATGAGATAGTCTTGTGAGGAGACAATGTCGTTTTAGTTAGTTATCGTTTTTCAAAAAAACATTTTCGTTTTCATTTTATTTCTTAAACGAAAATGCTTTTTTAATTTTAGTTTTCGTTATTTCGTTTCGTTTCGATAATAACCTTGGTCGGCACCCAAAAGTATGTCGCAGACCCATTTTGAGTGGGTCGCGGCTAGCTAGTAAAACATTTTTCAGAACAGTACTGATGTGAACCAAGTTCATACAGAGAACATACAATATTGGGTAAGTGTCAGGAAATTTTACTCACTTGTACTCTAGTCACTAGCTATTCTGTAAACAAATACATTGCAGCTCAGCCTTTCGGCTAGCAGACACCATAGCAAGCAATATGCGTCAAACTCATTTGAAACTGCGTGGAAAAATGTACCATACTGTAAATTTGTGTTTTCAGAGGCTATTTGCAAACAAAAAACTGCTTTATTGTTCTTAACTTCTATAAAATGAATCATGACTTTGCAACAATACGAAGAGGCGGGTCCTAGGGTGACAACAATTGAGAACCAATGCTCCAGACCATACCAAATCATGAACCAAACACCAAACTCGAGGTGATGTTATGGCATGGGCATGTATGGCTGCTCCTGAAGCAAACTCATTGAAGCCAAGAATATACAAGCGTCTTTAAAGTGGAAGTCAACATAGTCAATACAAACATATTTTTTTTCAAGAATATGTTCTATGCAGGCCCACTAGTTGAAACACGGCATTCTGATTAATAATGCGTTTGTGGAATATGAGTTAAGCAGCAAAATCCACCCCTTTTTAGCCATCTCTGGGGGCGGCCATTTTGTCACTTTTGTCATCTGAAAATGACATCACAAATGCTCAGGGCTCAAGTAACGACCAATCACAGCTCAACTGTTTTCTGAATCTGAGCCATGATTGGTCGCTGTGAGCAGTTGTGATGTCATTTTCTGTCGACAGAAGTCACAAAATGGCCACCCCGAGAGATGGCTAAAACCGGGTGGATTAACTCTTATTCCACAAACGCAATATTTATCAGAATGCCCTGTTTCGACTAGCGGGCTTGTATAGAAGTATATTCTTGAAAAAATATGTTTGGGTTGACTTCCGCTTTAAGGAGTCACCTAACTGGATCAAATGCTTGTGCACTAAAAAAATATTAGCTGGTATAGCCTACCTTTGATGCACCGCATTCCATTCTCTGTGAGTGACATATCCCTTTCTTCCTCCTCCAGTGGCTTCATATTTGCATCATCAGTGAAATTGCCTGAGAAAGAAGCATACTGCATCTTAAAAAGCTTTCCTGTAATTCATGTTTCGTTAACATAATAATCCCCGGGATAAATTTATATGATTTAGATTTAGATGATGAGTTATTGTGCAATTGCAATGGACAGACCACCAATGCCTTCTGACCCATTTGTGAATACCTTAAATAAATTAAAAATGTTATGTGTAGTAGCGGGATTATGACGGTGCGAGAGAGAAGGAGCAAGACACTCACCAATGCCATTTCCTCTTGTGGGTACAAATCCAGGACTCTTATCGGTGTTCATGATGGAAAAAGTTTTTTCTGTAAAAAGGAGAACATTTGTTAAACAAGGCATGGAAAGGTGGTAAGAAAGTGTGAAAAGAGGTTTATTTTAAGCATAACCAGAAGGGTACAAGTCCACGGTTGGTTGCTCGACCCTGTCATTACATTTAGCCTGATGTGAGAAACGTTCGCTGCATGTGTATTTCCTGCCATGTTTGCACAAGTGTAAAAGAACTTTCCACACCAAGACACTAACACTAGTAAAAATAATTGATGATTCCAGCCTCCCACTTATGAAAACAAAATAAATTTTAGCTTGTAGATTTCATCTGGACTTGATTTATATGCATGATTAAAAAAGATCAAAAGAAGTACTTTGAATTGTGAGATACAATAAATGTACAGGCAAAAAAAAAAACTTTGCTCAACCAAAGGCTCACATGCATGGTGACGTGTTAAAATATATTCCAATTTATTTGTATAATCAAACAAAATGTGAAAAAAAAATATATACAGTATATAAATAAATAAAAATTTGGGGGCGGGGGTAACATTAATCAATTAATAAAGGTTATCCAGAAATCAACTTACCTGCTTACCCGCTTTGTGCTTTGCACTTCAAGATCTGCTCACTCAGAGGAAGATTTCACGTTCCACCAGTTTCTGTGAATAAGGAATACAAGCAACATCACTAAGAAGGCTTTTGGAGAGATCACTTAAAGGAACAGGCCTCATTTCAAACAAGGTGGAGCAACAAAGATGATGCAAATTCAAAACGCACCAGCAGCCATTCTTTAGAGGACCAAATGACCTTTTCTATCATTTGAATATGGACATTTGGAGCTATATATTTAAGCATGATGTTTATGACTGAATGAATAATCGATACTGACAATGATATCAAATCTATCCAATCTGATAATGATATCAAATCGATCCACATGGATCTTGTATTTCAAGGAACAACTGCGCCATCTTGTGGCTAAAAGAAACTCACAAACCTGATAAACATGGAATCTGCATCAAGACACTCGATTGGGTAAAAACATTTCACACCTGAATACAGCTCAGAAGCAGTCATTATCTGGTGAATTATCAATAAGAAAACATTTAGGAAAACAACAAACAATGGAAAAACTTCAGCACACAGACACACTTTTGGGGCATATATTCAAGTTGAAAGCATATTTGGCTCCATGACAAAGCATTATGTTGAATAAATAGCTGGCAATATTTATCAGCTGAACTAAGCCATTGCACATGAAGTGCCTGGCGCATCAGAATGAAGAAAACACAGTGAAGCACCCACCTGAGTTGTAAGACTTGGCAGCTACCCATGGGCCACCTTGGCAACCAGCCACCCGCCTGAAGAAAAAAAGCATACACACAAAGGCAGTACAATACATGCAAGGTTTCCATGGTAAAAAGGAGGCAATGGAGCAGGGGGGAAAACGATGCCGATGATTAAAATCTTGTTCAAAACCTTGAAGGGATGCTTGGAGGGCACACGGGAAACACAAATTAAGGTGCAGAATCAGATGAGAGAACGCACTTAATAAGCTGTTGGTCAGTGTTTCAGTAAATCTTACTCTCTTGGGTGGGGTGGGGGTGGGGGGGGTTGTAGGCATGGGGGCCAGTGGAGCAGGCTGGTGCTAGGAGGGGTTACACTGTCCATTTCCCAGTCGTTGCTGCTTACTTCGGGACATAACAAGAGAGCACAAATCAGAAAATGGGGTCTGGGCCATGACAAAATCAAACAAACATGAGCGCACACGCTAGCTGTTGTCATGGTCTCGCAGGTAAATTAGGGGTCGCTACAACTTGTCCGTTCTGGGTCCGAAACATTTGAAGGTAATGAGAGTTGCGTTTCCAAACGCGCGGGGCAGGATTCTGCCATTCCCTTCTTTGTGCAGTCAAGGTTGAGAGAAGAACAAGGGAGAGGGAGTAAGATTGTGTTGTGAGTAGGAGACAGAGAGGGAGAGAGAGCTTTAGTCTGGCTTTTCTCTGCTGAGCCTTTCAGCTTCCCTCTCACTGTAAAAAGAGGCGTGTCCATAGACCAGTATAAAGTCCAAAGAAAGCCACTCAAGTTGAGCCATTCTCAGGCGCCAGCAAGAGGAGAGACTGCAGTTGCTCTTCATAACATTGCCGTTTGGTGATTTTGCAGCTGGACACTCGCAGACCTGATTTTTGTGCGTTTTGGCGGAACGTGGCAAGACTCTGGACTTGTCTCTGCAGGGCTCACCTGAACACGCCGGCGGATATTCGTTTGAACGCAACAAAACCGAGTTCTTATCATCACTCCATCCGCCGGCTGAGCAGATCAAGAGCAAGCTTCTATTTCACTGCTGTTCCACTGAATCAGTGGGACAGAGAAGCATTACAGACGAGGCATTGTGTCCCGAGCTGAAAATATCAAAGACCACCCTGGACAAAGAGTTTCTCTCAACTCCCGTCCCCTGGTTGGGCTCCAATCTGCTGTTTGGAATTAGAAAAGTGAGCTGAAGCTGAACATCAGTCAGGAAGGCAAGGTGACCGGTACTGGCATAGCATCGCCTGCAGGCTGCCATGGTGCGTGCGGGCGGCGTGGCGGTGGCGCCGGCTCCATCCTACTGGGGCCTGTGGGCTTTTGCCACTTGGATGCTAGTGGCACTCTGCTTGTCCGACCAGGCCATCCGCTGCCCGGTGTGTTCCGAGGAGAGGCTAGCCAGCTGTCAACTGCCGGAAAACTGCGAGGAGACGGTGCGCGAGCCCGGCTGCGGCTGCTGCCCCACATGCGCCCTGCCGAAAGGGGCCCACTGCGGCGTCTACTCGCCGCGATGTGGGACCGGCCTGCGCTGCTACCCGCCACAGGGTATCGAGAGACCGCTGCACTCGCTCATGCACGGCCAGGGGGTGTGCACCGACGAGAGGGAGGTGGAGGAAAACTCAGGTGAGCTTCTTCACGTGTGATCTTGTCCTTTGAGCTCAAGTCAGTCACTGACAAGGAATGTCTACGCTATGCCTGGGCTGGCACTTTGTGGACCGCTGCTGGATATACCTGGGAGTGGTTTGAACAGTGTTGTTTACACTGATCTTAGCTGCAGCCCGCACAGCAGCTCCTTCTGCATGGCCTGTTGGGGGCATGCACACAGTTCCCCCGTTGTCTTGCAGTCACTTGCTGCGAAAGGGGCCCCGCAGCGGGATCCAAAGCAGAGCAGAGTGCTGTGCTGATAGCTGGCGTAGGCGTGTATGCGCGAGGAGCTCGCGCCGGAGACATCTGCTGCTCGAGCGTGCGCTCTGGGTGACCTTTTGACCCACAAGTTACATTATTCAAAATAGTCATATTAAAAGGCGTGCATGTGTCTCAGTTCCTGAGATTGTGCAGGCAGTGAAAAGCATTGTCGGTGGTTGTGGGAATGTGAGCGTCTACGCCTGTGTGTGTGGTGTGTGTGCGTGTACTGCGAGGAGGCAGTAAAAGCTGCAGTATCAAAAGACTGTAATGGAGTGTGGCCAGTCTGGGGCTAATAGAGCTCTCTGCAATCAGCAATTCACTTTGTGCGTTTTCATTCCTCGTCCGACTGCTGCAAAAGGTCGAAATTTGCACGTCTCCTTGGCGTCTTGATCGCACACCTCCGGACAGAGTTTGTATTCTCCACTTTGTTGTTTTGCTGCTACATACATTTAGGCCTGTTTTTACTTCTACAACGAGGGACGCCTTGTCGGCATATCCCTTTCCAGTTCAGTGGACTTTAACTTCTCCCTACTGATGCAACATCAACTCTTTCTGTGGAGTGCTGTTGATGTCCGTTATTCTGTGTGAGGCAGTCGTTATGAAGTGTCCCGGACGCGGTTCTTTTATTTGATCCAATCTACCCGCATACTGGTCCCGCGTTGCTCGAATAAACTGGTAAATGCACGGGCTTTCGGCTCCAGCCAGAACAACAAAGACTTGGATCGGTCATTATAAAAGTCCCAGGACACTCATCTCCAGTGCAGCATCTGTTTCCACTGCCCCCCACCGCCGCCCCCGAGCCCTAACAAGCCTTCGAATGCATCGCCCACCGCGTCCAGCTCCTGCAGGAGGATGAGCTCATCAGCACTCATTCTGCCAGAGCTGAAATGAGAGCCTTCTGCTCTCCGTGCAGGGCCAGCATAGGTTAGGCCAGCACATAGCGTGACTAAATGGAATCAGAAAGACGCGGAAAGCTGTTTAGAGCATGATAAAAAAAAAGAGGAGGGCTGTCCTAGTGCTGACCACATTCTGAGTTTCTACAACACCGACTGTAAGAATAATGTATAACTCAATTGGTGTGAACCTGACACCGACGCAACTGGAAATTGCACACGAGGGGGTTTGAACTTGTTGTTAAAGGCCGAGGGTTCATTTGCTAAGTTCAAAAGTCTTTTTGATGTTCTGAAACCTGACCACTTAGTTCTGTTAGGCTCTGGGCTTCTTATTACCCTTGGGATCATAACAAAGTGGGGGCGATGTGCCTGATACGCAGTAAATCAATTCTTCTGGGCAGCAACTCAGATCCACCACACAAGAATGATTTATATATTCATAGCAGTGTAGTAAAAATGAGCACAGAAGAAAGGTGAAAAGAAACTCTAGTCAAAAGTAATAATAATAATAATAATAATAAAAGGGCGGCACGGTGGTCGAGTGCTCGACGTCCGCCTCACAGTGCAGAAGTCGTGGGTTCGAATCCACCCCCGGCCTTCCTTTGTGGAGTTTCCATGTTCTCCCCGTGCCTGCGTGGGTTTTCTCAGGGTACTCCGGTTCCCTCCCACATTCCAAAAACACGCATGGTAGGTTGATTGATGACTCTAAATTGCCCCTAGGTGAGATGGTGAGTGCGGTTGTTTGTTTGTCTCTGTGTGCCCTGTGATTGGCTGGCAACCAATTCGGGGTGTCCCCCGCCTACTGCCCGAAGACTGCTGGGATAGGCTCCAGCATGCTTGCGACCCTTGTGAGGATAAGCAGATTTGATAATAGATAGATGGATGGATAATAGTAATAATAATAATAATAATAATAAAAAACATATATAATAATAATAATAGTAATAATAATAATAATAATAATAATAATAATAATAATGAGAAGAAATTAGCACATGAGAAAGGTGAAAAGAAACTCTTGTCAGAAGTAGGAGATTTCTGCGCTATTAAACAAGGGTTAGGAGAATTTCGGAGAATTCACCATTCTCATGAATATGTGCTTCACTCTTCGCACCGTGAACCCACTGGATAAAAACAGAAGAAAGTTTTTAAAATCCAAGAGAATTTCACTATGAAGGAATCTGTAAGCAGGTCTCAACAGCTGGCCAGGGTCAAAGGAGCAAACAGTATTTGTCTCCGAAACATGTAGACCATCAATTTATTATTTGCACCTCGTTTCCATTGTAGCTAACTCCCAAACGCCGTCTGCTATCCCATATCAAGGTTTGAGGCAGATTTAGTGATAACGTCCACTTCTTTGAAAGCCTGTCTACCCTAATACTTACAATAAGTCACTGTGTGTGTGTTGGCATCTGGTCCGACATTCCGATCAAGTCTTCACCGGTACGACATACAAATTCTTCTTTTTGTGAAAAACAAAAACAATATTTACAAATGGATACGGATGTAAAAGCCCCTATCCCACTGAGGGGATATCGTTTGCGAGTGTTGGCCAAGGTAGCGAAATGCGCGTTCACGTCAGGGCGCGCCAGAGTTCGTTCAAGGTCGCAAATGTTCGCCAGACGTTCTCCAGACGTACGCTAACAGTTTTAATGTGTTTTCTTGTTTTACTTCTTCAAATGTTTGAACTTGTTCAGGTGGATTTTGAACATTTCCTTGCGACAAGAAAAGTAGAGGCAAATGTCTGGGGAACGTCTGGGGAACGTCTGGAGAACGTTTGGTGAACTTGTGACCTTGAACAAATGCATAAGTAAAGGTCTGTGAAGATTCAGCCCTGCATTTCTCTTCACCCATCATGTATTTTAGAAATAGTGTTGTTAAAGAGGAAGTCAACTCAAGAATATGGTCTATGCACTCCCACTAGTTGAAACAAGGCGTTTTGATAAATATTGCATTTGTGGAATAAGCGTAAATCCACCCGTTTTTAGCCATCACTGCGGGCAGTCACTTCAGTCAACTGAAAATGTCATCACAGTTGCTCAGGGTTCAGATAACGACCAATCATGGTTCACCTGGTTTCTGAAGCTGAGCCATGATTGGACGTTATCTGAGCCCTGAGCAACTGCGGTGTAATCTTCAGTCGAGAGAAGTGACAAAATGGCCGCCCCCTCAGCTAGCTAAAAATGGGTGGATTAACTCTTATTGCACAAACACAATATTAATCAGAATGTCTTGTTGCAACTATTGGGCCAGCATAGAACATATTCTTGGAAAAAAAAGTTTGGGTTGTCTTCCCCTTTAAACGTGACTGCTCTCTTGATATAAATTGGGGATTTCATACATGCCTCTCCGATGTACTTTAGTGTTGTGTATTTTCTTACTCGGAGTGCTGCAGTGCATTTGTACAGCTGTGGCTCTTATGCAGGAGTAAATATGATCAGCTACTTGCTGTCCTTTCGTGCACAGGGACCCCTCGTAGTGCTGTAGCCGAGAGATCCACAAACAATCCAACATTGACCTTTCTGAAAGACACTGAATCCCTGGGAGATTATTACCTTGCACCAAAAACAATACAGCTTAAAGACAATCATTATAACACAAATAAATGTTAACTCTCAGCAATACTTAATTTGCATCTCACTTTACAGTTAAATTGTGTGTGTGCAAGTATACAGTAAGTGTTTGCAGACACACAAACAGCTCCACCCCTAATATATATATATCTAAATATATATATATATATATATATATATATATATATATATATATATATATATATATATATATATATATATATATATATATATATATAATTATGTATTTGGCTAATTGCTATTCCAAAATTGAATTTAGAATATTGGACGGCAAGGATTCTGATTTGTTTTTCATTATGGTAGAACAAACACATCTGCTGATGCTACTAAGATGAATGAATCATCTACATTCATGTTCACTTTCTGTGATCCCTGCTCAGTTATTTGAAGAATCTTAAAAAGACATTTGCAGTTCAAAAGAATCCTGTACGACAATGACATGTGCCTTGTTCAAATCTTTTCAGATGTACTGTATTTCTTCTTGTGGATTATATCAACAATCTATCAAGCAAACCATCCCTGCCCTGCTCATGGCGGATTCCTGACTTAAAAACGCAGCATACACCTGGAGATCTGTTTTGGCATTAGCTGGAACACTGGGAAGTGCAGCATGTGGCAATGTAGCACTAGCAGTAGTTTTTTTTCTTTTTGGAAATTTCTGTTGATTTACTATTATGTTTTGGCTTGAGCAAATTAAGACAACTCCCTGCTTTCATTGCCCTTTTACATACAGCACGCAGTGATTTTATTGATGAGTGTTGTTACAATTGCTTTAGACTTGGCTGTGTTGACAGTGGATTGCTGTTTTGGCAACATTTGATGTTGACTCTGAAAAGGGAGTTCCCGTATCCCTGAAGAAATTCTGGGTGGCTTTTTAACTCTGCCAGAAAATTAACAACAACAAAATAATCTTTGTTTGTGCTCAATAGCCTGTGAATTAATTAATTAGTTGTTCTTATCCTCCCATGAGAAAAATAACTTTAATATGTTGTTGTTGTTGTTATTGTTGTTTTAGCCTAGTTCTTTGCTTGATTTGTCTTGTTTCTTTATGTGGACTGTAAACCTGTTTAAGAAATGATGAAATATCCACCAAATGCACCTGTTTTACTTTCACCACAATGAATTTTGAGAGACTTGACGGTGTAAATGAAGCGAAGCCTTTCAGCTTTGATTTGGGGTTTAACAAAAACATCCTATATAGGAGTTGCGGCTATCATTTGACGTAACCCTCAATTTTCAAACCTGCACAAGTAATTGCAGTTGATTGAGAAGGAGAAACCTATGAAACATTTTCGGAAAAATGCAGTTTGCTTCAGACTTCCTCACAGTTCTGGAATGAGGTGCTTTGAAGATGAAACCAAGATTAAGTTGGACCACACTGAAGGGAACATAAAAAAAAACAAGTGCAGAGAAAAAAAGAAAGGCTCGTGATCCAAAGCAAACCACGCCATATTTCAACCATGCCAGAGGCAGGTCTAGTGCCCATTGTAAAAACATCCATTCAGGAGGGGTAAGAGCTGTATAACATGAAAAATGTGGCATTAAGATTATTTGAAGCTGGAACCATGTTAAACGGGTCAGTGATGGTGTAGCGGTTCACTGTCGTGACTACTGTGCAGGCCGTGTGGCTTCAGGTCCCACTCAGTGAGTATGAATGGCTGTTTGATTGGCTATAGTCTGCCTTTTCCCTGATGTCAGCTGCGATAGTCTCGAGCACGCTGCGACCCCGAATAGGATAAGTGGTAGGGAAAATAGATGGATGCGTGATCTAAAACAATTAAATAATAATGTGACTTCAAGCGGAAATCAACCCAAACATATTTTTATCAAGAATATGTTCCCAGCAGGCGGCACGGTGGTCGACTGGTTAGCACGTCCGCCTCACAGTTCAGAGGTCATGGGTTCGATCCCGGCCCCGGCCTCCCTGTGTGGAGTTTGCATGCTCTCCCTGTGCCTGCGCGGGTTTTCTTCGGGTACTCCGGTTTCCTCAAACAATTCCCAAAAAATGAATGGTAAGTTGATTGGACTCTCTAAATTGCCCCTAGGTGTGATTGTGAGTGCGGATGTTTGTCTCTGTGTGTCCTGTGATTGGCTGGCAACCAATTCAGGGTGTACTGCCCGAAGACTGCTGGGATAGGCTCCAGCACGCCCCGCGACCCTTGTGAGGATAAGCAATATCGATAATGGATGGATGGATGTTCCCAGCAGGCCCACTAATTGAAACACGGCATTCTCATAAATACTGCGCTTGTGGAATATACGTTAAGCAGCAAAATCCACCCCTTTTTAGCCATCTCAGGGGGCGGCCATTTTGTCACTTCTGTCGACTGAAAATGACATCAGAACTGCTTAGGGCTCAGGTAACGACCAATCAAGGCTCAGCTTCAGAAAACAGGTCAGCCGTGATTGACTGAGAACCGAGCAGTTGTGATGTCATTTTCAGTCGACAGAAGTGACAAAATGGCCGCCCCCGGAGATGGCTAAAAAGGAGTGAATTAACTCTTATTCCACAAACGCAATATTTATCAGAATGCCTTGTTTCAATTAGTGGTCTTGCATAGAAGATATTCATGAAAAAAATATGTTTGGGTTGACCTCATCTTTAAGACAGGACTGTGACTGCCAATGGATTTTTGTAATCATATTAGATATGAATAAAAACAAAATTCAGAGGCTAAAAGTTGAAGTTATTCCAGTGCATAAAGGACACAAACCTAAACAAGAATCAAGGACTATTAATCCCTCAGAATCATAATTGACAGCCATCTTTTGCTGCTTCTGCAGTGAAACCTATATCAAGAAGTCCGGGAATATGTTTCTTTCAGTACAACTTTACAGAGCCTTGCTTTTAGGGTGTCTGGTTGCTTTATTGACTTCCTCTGAGGTGGACGTCACAAAGAGTGCTGATCAGTAACATTCTCAGAGAGCTGACCTTTGACCCAGGCAACCACAGCCATTCTGGGTCATTCGGTTTTGAACCAATAGTAAAGTTATTTGGTCAGATGTGAGGAAGGTGTCACTAGAGCGCTGAAAGAAAAAAAAACTATTGACCTTACTTTGGCTTTCAATGTTCATCAATCAATCAAAAACATCATAGTGCATTTATTTTAAATGGCCCGCATATTTTTTTGTGGAACACAGTGTGCTGGACTTGTGTGAGAAATGTCAAATCAATCAATGTGTTGGACTGAGGTGCTTTCTACTTTGTAGCTGTTAGTGGTTGTGTATCACTCACTCCACGGCGGGCCCAAAATAAAAATTGTGAACAGCACAGTGCTGAAAAGGTTTGTACTGATTTGACCTCATCTTAGGTCAGCTAGATTTCATCCTTTGATTTAGTACAACTGTTCATCTAAACTTGAAGTTTAGAACCTTTTTGTATCCTTGGATACCTGACAAATAATTGTCTGAAAACTTAAATACCTTTCTGTGTTAATTTAAATGGGGAATATTAGTAATTATATATCACTGGACATTAAAAAGTGCTGGGCTGTTTTCCTAAGCCACTCGCTAGGTAGTTGTGGCTTTTGAGCAAATTGAGTTGCATTACTTTTGCCCTACATTGTAAATAATTGACTGTAGAATTTACAGTAAATTACCGGCAAAAAAGTTGCCAGGTAATTATTGTAAAATCTCAGTTAATTACTGTAAAAATATATTACAACATGTACAAACCGCATATAAAATACAATTACTTACTGTACTCTTAATTTTAGAAAACAGCAATTCATTGTAATCTAGTTAACAACTTTTTCTTGTATTCTAATAAATTACAGAAATTATCTGGCAACTAAATTTGCCAGTAAATTCCTGTAAATAAATAATACAGCATGTTGTTGTAAAATGATTTTACGGCTTTATTTAGCTGCTTTACAAATTATGCAGATTGTGAATGAACCAATAATAGCACCGTTTCAGAGCTGCTACAAAATACTTTTCTTAAAAGCTTTATTGAAAGAACATCATCAAACATTGTAGAACATTTCTTATCTTTTGGATCCTAAGCAGAAAGCCATTCGTAGTCCATCAGCCACCACATCATAGAGGAGACATGAGGATTGATGGCGTTGTTCAGCTTTGCTGTTTTTGTGCCACTGCTGGGGTTGATTCCAACAAAACATCAAAGGCAATTAAACTTGCAGAATCAGAAAGCAGCAGTGTTCTTTCTGCATCAGCTGCAGTGCCCTACAACAGCTCCAAATCCCCTTCCATTGCGTTTGGTCACCGCAGGTTTTAGTGGTGGTGCTCACTGTGTGGCTCCCTCTAGCTCTGAAACAAATGAAGCACAAGTTGCAAAACACACGACATGGTAGATTATTACTTTATTTTTAACTAACGGGACTGTGTCTATGATAGCAGAGGAAGGAACGCAGAAATTTGAACCCAATTTCTCGGAAATGAGCTTTTCCAGCGTGAACCCCCAAAACCCCTTCTGCAGCTGAGCGCATAAGTTTCCTTAGCTGTAATGTTGCCAGTTTATTGGAGAAATGCGATGTGAAGACAATGCAGACTGCCCTCGTGCTAAATGTTACATCCGCCTTAGCTAAAGTTATGGATCATAACCGTCAATGAAACAAATATTACTCACAAATCGTCTGAATTCTAAGCAGGGGCTTTAGCATGGGGTCGCGCGGGGGTGGGCAGTGCCACCCACAGACACGACCACCCAAAGAAAACTGGATGTAGTTCTGATGAATGGGATACAAAAAAAAAAAAAAAAATCAAAATCAAACCAACTTTTATTTGTTTAGCCCAAATCCCAACAACAGTTATCTCAATTAAGGAGAAAACAAAACACGTTTTAAAGGTGCAGTAGCCCTACGCTGGATTCAACCTACTTGAGCATTGTAGCACTCTTTTGTGACAATGTAGGTTGGGTTAATTACTTGGGCCAATCAAAATGGGTTGAAGGTTGGATTTGGGTGCGCTGAAGATCTGAAGCTGGTGGCAATTTTTAAATATGTTGAAGTAAATTTAATGCAAGATTTTTGTAAAATGTTGATAGTGGTTGGATAGCTCTCTGTTTAACACCACTGACTTTGGACACAGGGATTGGATTGGGGTTCACTGGGTTGGTTGAGGATCACCTATGGAAAATGGGTGGGCTGTGTCAGCATGTCAGGGTTCCGGGAGGACCCGGAATCAAAGCGGACTCTAAAAGCGTGGGCTCAGATGGTGTTTTGAACAAAAAGGGTTTATTCGAAAAAAAATACGCAAGACTGACAAAGTGCAATAAAAGGCACCGGTATGACAAAACCAGGAAAACGAGAATAACCAAAAACGCTTGCAAAAGGCAAAGAAAGAAATAACGAAAATTGCTTGTCGTAAAAGACAAAATCACACCAATTCCAAAAAGTTCAACCGAGGGTAGCTTTAATAACAAGATACAATACTTACTATGGCGAAAAACTTAAGGCAACAAAGGGAGCAAAATACATGGCGAAAGCATGAGAGGACGCCTAGAAAATTCAATACGTGGTGCTATGGTCACGAGCAAGGTGGAATAATCCGACAAGGAGTTGTCTGCTTGGCAGTCCTTAAATAGTCCATTGATTAAGATAACAAACAGGTGCGCTGCAGAGGATCCACCTACTGCCCCTACTGGAGCAACCGGGAACAACAAAAACAAAGCATGACCACAACAAGAACAGACCATGACAGTACCCAGCCCTCAAAGGACGCCTCCTGGCGGACCACCCGGCTTGGAAGGGAAGGACGAGTGGAAGGTACGGAGAAGGGACGGGTCCACAACCCAGGAGGGGGGGATCCACTGCTGCTCCTCCGGTCCATAGCCTTCCCAGTCAACCAAGTACTGGACACCCCGACCCCTGCGCCTAGAGTCCAAAATCTCCCTCACCGTGTACACAGGTCCGCCATTGATCACCCGTGGAGGAGGAGGCGGAGTGGGAGTGGGGGGACAGTGGGCTGGATGACACGGGTTTGAGCAGGGACACGTGGAAATGGGTTGGACCTTCATGGTTGGTGGCAACCGGAGCCTGACAGACACCGGGTTGATGATCGCTTCCACCTCAAACGGACCTGTGAACCTCGGTCCCAACTTGCGAAGAGCCAACAAGATGCAAGTCCTTGGTAGAGAGCCACACATTCTGCCCAACCTGGTACGCTGGCGCTGGACGCCGCCGGCGATCCACAATCGCCCGATTGTGAGCTGCAGTACATGACAGGGCGGCCCTGTTCTCCCTCGAAACTTGACGGGCCCCCGTGGCTGACGAGACCAGCGTGTTGTGCGCATATTCCACCCAAGGCAGATGGGTGGCCCATGACGTGGGCCGACACAGGCATACACACCTGAGTGCAGACTCAGAGATGAGATGTGGGACCAAGGTCGTGGTGGAACCGGTAAAGGCTGCAGTAACCCCGGTGGTTGACGGGAAGATTTGCTGCAGGCGCAGGCCTTGATCAAATCCAAGACATCCCTCTTAAGCTAAGACCACCAAAATCGCTGTGAGATGAGACGACATGTGCGGTCCATCCCAGGAGGCCACACCACCTTTGACGTATGCCCCCACCGTAACACCTCTGATCGGAGTTGCGGGGGCACAAACAGTCTACCCACGGGACATTCAGCTGGTACTTGCGTCCCCCTCCTTGCGCCTCCTGGATCTTCCGCTCCACCTCCCATCTCAACCCCCCACAATAGGGGAGAATGTTTTCGGGCCCAGGGCACTCCACCGCAAGGTCATGGATACGGGACAGGGCATCCAGCTTCCCATTCTTGGACCCACTGCAGTAAGTGAGGGTGAAGTTGTAACGAGTCAACAGTAATGCCCACCGGGCCTGGCGTGAATTGAGCCTCTTTTCAGATCGAATGTAGGAGAGGTTTTTGTGGTCAGTGTACACGGTGAAGGGCTCCTTGGTTCCTTCAAGCCAGTGCCGCCATTCTTGAAGGGCCAGCAGTTCACGGTTACCCAGGTCGTAATTGGCTTCCGCGGGGCTGAGTCGACGGGAGAAAAAGGCGCAAGGGTGGAGTCTCTGGTCGACCAGGGAACGCCGTGACAGTACAGCCCCCACTCCTGAATCCGTAGCGTCTACTTCTACAAAAAAAGGTATCTCAGTGTTAGGATGACGCAGGACAGGAGGATTGGTGAAGGCTCTCTTTAACATGCGAAAAGGTGTTTCTGCCTTATCATTCCAATCAAAGGGGACCTTTACGGACCAAAGCCGGGTTAAAGGTAGCGCCCTCTGGCTATAGCCCTCCATGAACCTTCTATAAAAATTGGCGAAACCCAGAAAGCGCTGCAATTGTTTTCTGGTAGTGGCCGTTGGCCAATCCACCACCGCTTGAACTTTAGCCGGGTCTGCTCTAAGCTGACCCACCTCGATAATGAACCCGAGAAATTTAACTGACTCGACGTGAAACTCACACTTCACCGTCTTCGCGAACAGACGATTTACTAACAACCGCTGTAAAATGATCCGAACGTGTTGCTGGTGTCCTTGGACGTTATGAGGAGAAAAAAAAAAAAATCTGAATGTCATCAAAATAGACAAAACAAAAAATGTTTAGAACGTCTCTGAACACATCATTAATCAAACTCTGGAAGACAGCGGGGGCGTTAGTTAAACCGAACGGCACGACCACGTACTCGAAGTGCCCCAAAGGAGTCTTGAAGGCTGTTTTCCCATTCATCCCCCTCCTCAATGCGTACCAGATGGTAAGCGCTACGTAAATCGAGTTTAGTAAAAATCGTAGCGGACTGAAGAGGGGCAAAAGTGGAATCCATTAAAAGCAACGGGTACTTGTCTTTAACGGTGATTTCATTAAGACCACAATAGTCTACACATGGTCGTAGGGTCTTGTCCTTCTTATCTATAAAGAAAAACCCCACCCCTAATGGGGACTTGGAGGGCCTGATAAGACCTGCTGAGAGCGAATCGTCAATAAATTCTTTCAATGCTTGCTGTTCGGGCTGTGATATCTGATATAAGCGGGTTGTAGGCAGTGGTGAGTTGGGTATTATATCAATTGCACAGTCATAGGGTCGGTGGGGAGGCAACGATTGTGCGCGCTCCTTGCTAAATACCCGACCTAGGTCATGATATATCTCGGGAATGTTGTCGAGACAAATCTCCTCCACTGTAATTTCCCGGGAAGGTTTACTGCCCTCGACAGCAGACCTCAGGCAGTGAGCATAACAAAAGGAGCTCCAACTTACAATGGCAGGGTGGTCCCATGAGATGACCGGGTTGTGGGTCTTATGCCAGGGTAATCCTAAAACTACTGGTGCAGCTCGTATGGGCATGACAAAAAAAATGCCTATTCTCCACATGATTGCCGGAAACTTTCAAGATCAAAGGCCCCTTGACTTGCTCAACCTCCGCCAGGAGTCACCCCTCAAGATCGTTCACCCACTTGACTTCTTTTAACTACTCGACCGGACAACCTAATTCCTTAACCAAAGCTGGGTCAATAAAGCAATCATCCGCCCCAGAGTTAAGCGCGCGGATAACAAGGGCTTGGTTAGGACTGATAATTTCTCCCTCGAGTTGGAGTCTGTTCTCTCGGAGAGCACCGACCTCAGTCTCTCCCCCCAGAGTCTGCGCAGAGTCGATCTCACCCTGATCTCTGCGGTCACTGCTGGGCGCAGTGGCTGGCTCACACTTGCCCATACATGTAGATGGACCGGCCCGGCGTGGAGGTCTGGTCGGGCACGTGGAGATGCAATGGCCCTGCTGACCACAGTAGAAGCAGGCATGCGCGTGGAACCGTCACTGTCTCTCCATCAGTCCCAGACGTCCTTCTCCCAGCTGCATCTGTCCCTCAACCGATGTGGCCACCCCTGGAATTATGTGGCGCTCGGGATGGTGGGGTTGTGCAGTCTCGTGGTTAGGAGGCATCTGGTTGACATGGAAGGACCTCGGCCGAGCATGGAGCTGCTCCCCTCCACGCTCCCGGTGTCTGTCTTGAAGGTAGTTGTCCAGTCTACTGGCAAGACTGATGAGTTCCTCCAAAGTCGTGCTGTCATCATGGATGGCCAGTTTATTTTTCAGGGAGGAACTCAAGTCAGTGTAGATGGCACGCAACACACAGTCACCAAAACCACTCTCCGCCGCCAAGATGCGTAAGGCAGTGGAATAGTCAGCAACTGACTGACTACCCTGATAACAGTCCAATAACTGACCTCCGGCCTCCTTCCCGCAAACTGGATGGTGGAACACCCGCCGAAACTCAGCAAGGAAGTCCGGGAAGGAAGACCAAAGTTCACGACAGGAATTGCTCATGGCCATGGCCCAAGAACTAGCCTCGCCAGTCAATAAACTAATCATGAAAGCCACCTTGGTGCTATCCTGGGCGCAAGTAAAGGGCTGCTGATCAAAGATTAGACTGCAATGATGTATAAATTGACGGCACAAACCAGGTTCCCCACCATAACGAGATGGGTGAGGTAGGGAGGCTTCGCGGTTCCCACCCACCGGTGGGTACACCCCGGTAGGAAATGTGGGTGACGTGAATGTAGCCACAGCTTGGGGGCTTGGCTGCCCTACCCGCATCCCTAACTCCACTAACCAGTGGGTTAGCAGGGCGACAGTGCCGCGGAGCTCTGCCACCAGCTGTTCTTGGCTGGCCAGTGCTTTCATAAACCGATCCAAGTCCACAGAGTCCATGGTCAGATTATTCTGTAAGGGTTCCGGGCGGACCTGGAACCAAAGCGGACTCAGATGGTGTTTTGAACAAAAAGGGTTTATTAGAAAAAAAATAACACCTAACCCCCTAACCCCTAACCCTAACCCAAGACCGACAAAGTGCAACAAAAGGCGGCGGTGTGAGAAAACCAGGAAAACGAAAATAACCAAAAATGCTTGCAAAAGGCAAGGAAAGAATTAATGAAAATTGCTTGTTGTAAAAAAAACAGATTACACCAATTCCAAAAAGTTCAACCGAGGGTAGCTTTAATAACACAAGATACAATACGTACTATGGCGAAAAACTTGAGGCAACAAAGGGAGCAAAATACATGGCGAAAACATGAGAGGCCGTCTAGAAAATTCAATACTTGGTGCTATGGTCACTAGCAAGCAGAGAAATAATCCGACAAGGAGTTGTCTTCTTGGCAGTCCTTAAATAGTCCATTGATTAAGATTACAAACAGGTGCGCTGCAGAGGATCCACCTACTGCCCCTACTGGAGCAACTGGGAACAACAAAAATAAAGCATGACCACAACAAGAACAGACCATGACAGTACCCAGCCCTCAAGGATATTCAATTGTTTTTACTCAGAATAAAAAGCATCTAGATTCTTTTAAGTTATATGAATATAATGTCATATGAAAATATAATTTATTTAAATTTCAATCGTGGCAAATAAGGATCAAGTCATCAGAAAACAATATCATCACAATGCAATTTCATTTGTAACTTGGAAAAAATAATAATGTAGTAATTATGTTATTATAATCATGATGAGAAGATCACATTATCCTAATCAAAAACGTGTTTCTTTCTCACAAGAAAAACAGCAATTGAAGGAACAAACAAGACATTTCACTCTTGACCCACTCCCAAATGTGATTGCTGTCTCCAGTAAGAGCGCATGCAATCGGAAGCCCGAACGGACAAAAGAGAAGAATTAACAACTTTGGATGAAGGAAACCACTGAAACAATGCTGGCACTTGCGATAGGAAGTGCTGATGAGCGAAGATTAAAAGCAGCCAGACTAAAAATAAACAGAAAGGACCCAGACACGCCAAGAAAGACAGTTAAGAAAATCGCATTACTTTACAGACTAGGACCACAGCAGGCTTACTGCAACATTTGCATTAATATACTGTATGTTTGATGTATTCTGTACATGTTTTGCAGGCATGAGCATAAAACCCCATTCATTGTTTTGCCGTCAACAGTCAAAACGTAACCGAATGCTCTGTAAGTTCTTACATGTTGTGGATATACATTATAAGACAACACACACACACACACACACACACACACATACACTCCCACACCCACGCACCCCCCCCCCCACACACACACCCTCACACAAAAGAAATCCAAAGCCAAATCACCATGCAAAAGGTTAGCCGGCAACAGAACTGCCCTCTCTTTCTTTCCCTTTGCCAACCGTGTTTAATTGGATGCCTGCAGGCAGGGACCTTGTATAGAGCAAATCTACAGCTTTTATAGTTTAGCCTGCTTTGATTCCAGTGCCAGTCTATAAAAACGCCACAGGTAATAAACTGGAAGAACAAAACACTGCCAAGTCTCACAAGCCACAGGTGAAATGAGTGTGGATGAGTGCACAGTGAGGAGCACATGCACATACGCAGACACAGCAGTGCCCACTTACAGTATGACAAATGCAAGTGCAAATTCCATTTAACAGTCTCCATCTGGAGGGAAGTAGGATGAAGAGGGAGTGGACATTTCCTCAGGAAGCAGCTGTAGGGCCACAGAACTTGGCATACAGAGGTGAATGTGCTACAGGCCGCAACAGGGGTGCTGTCATTTAAACTACCTAATAAATCCTGATGTGGCGGCACTTCTTATGAATCACCAGAGTGAAGCTTACTCCCACATGTAACAGTATCACAACAGCAGGAAAGTAACTTTGACATACTGTAAGTCTGATTGATTGATTTGTCTTGCTTCTTGCTGCCTTTAGTGATGGAACGGCAGGATGAAATCATCCCTGAGCACCCAAACAACAGCAATATCCGATGCAGTCCACAAGACAAACGATGCATACAGAAGACCCTGGCCCGACACCCACCAAAATCCACAAATCAGAGAAGCAACACCGCGAGGGAGGAAGCCAAGGCAGCGCTGGTGAGCAAAAGCATCATTTAATCACAGTCAGAGAATAACGCACTCACGGCCGTACATCTCGAGAGCGGGATTCACAAATTGTAGCGCATGAGATTAGAAGTGGAATGTTGCCAAGGTACGGCATAATTACTCATTTTCACCCTGAACTGAAAACAGTCAAATTGATAGGCCATACACATGAAGTTGATTTTCTAAGTCACAAAGGAGGACAAGGAACAGACAATAACTCATGTCTTTGAATATTCGACGGATTTAACAATCGAACCTGTCTAATGATATGTGCTGACATCATTTTGTGTAAAGACAGAAAATAATACACGTCCTCGAGGGCCAGGTAGAGACCGATTTTAACTTAATTTGAACCAGTAGAACCAGTCGAACGTGATATATGGTTAAGATATATGTTTGTAGACAATGACAATATCGACAGCTTTGCAACAGAATAGAGGGTGGTAATTACCACGCGATTTTTTACATTAAAAATAGTGCTTATCTTGCACAGACACTTTATTTTTACCTCTTCGATTGAAACAATAAAGATGAATAAACTCGAGTCTGTGTGAAAGCCACATGTCTAAGGTCTCAAATTATTTTGGAATTATGTTTCTGTCTGCTACAGGGGCTGGGATATTAATTATTTTGTAGGTTTTGAATTTCTGGGAAAACTTCAGGTTTTCAAGGGTAATTCCAAAGACGACCGGCAGTTTTGGGGAGCTGTTGAGCCAGGCGCTTTGGGCCTTAATGGGTTAAACAATGTACTGTACATCTCAGTATTAACAAACAGAGGCATCGTTCCATGTCAAATCACCCAAGCAGATTTGGATTTTAATGAAACTTGCTGTACTTCTTGATAGTGATGGCACAACACAAAATCTCAAATTTTAGGCAGGGGTTTGGCAGCTACCGCCCAGCGAATATTGACATTTTCGGCAAAAAGGGGCATGGGTTTCTTCCTTTGAACCCTTATACCTCAGGAACTGCTAGGTCAATCTTCACAAAACAGAAACTGTTGGAAAGTGAATTCAAGCGTTTAGAAGATTGGTGGCGGCACGGTGGTCGACTGGTTAGCACGTCTGCCTCACAGTTCAGAGGTCGTATGTTCGATCCCGGCTCCGGCCCCCCTGTGTGGAGTTTGCATGTTCTCCCCGTGCCTGCGTGGTTTTTCTCCGGGTACTCCGGTTTCCTCCCACATTCCAAAAAACATGCATGGTAAGTTGATTGGACTCTCTGAATTGCCCCTAGGTGTGATTGTGAGTGCGGATGTTTGTCTTTGTGTGCCCTGCGATTGGCTGGCAACCAATTCAGGGTGTCCCCCCGCCTACTGCCCGAAGACAGCTGGGATAGGCTCCAGCACTCCCCGCGACTCTTGTGAGGAGAAGCGGTATAGATAATGGATGGATGGATGGATAGAAGATTGGTGCATAATTTTTAACTCGACCTTTTGACGTATAACTTTACTTTGAAATTAACCTTGTGGATCACATGACCTTAACAAAAATTTCCAGGATATGTTATCCCTCACAAATGTTATCCCTAAAATATATAAAAGTTTCAGAGATTTTGGTGGGTTAAGCAGCAATAAGGAGTCAAAGTATCCATAGCGTCAGATATACATTGAATATTCATTAAAAGTTGAATATTGTAACTATTAAAAATAAGTGCATATTTGCAAAAAAACAACGTTCATCAGTTTGAACATTAAATGTCTTGTCTTTGTGGTGTATTCAACTGAATATAGATTGAAAAGAATTTGCAAATCATAGTGTTCTGTTTCTATTTACTTTTTTTGGGGGCAACAGAGTGAAGCTCTGTCAGTAATCATTGCTTTCTGAAGAATGCTTGGGGTTTGTAAATGCAATTCATTTCATTGCGCTTCAATTATAAATGGATTTGCACTATTTGTCATTTCCTCGTGAATAGCGGAGATTGACTGCAAAATGGCAGCGCAAAGCTCAGAAGCAGCTCCAGCTCCAGCAGGTGTTTACTATTAAACATCGCCCATTCATCCAAACCACATGAATCAGGTTACAAACTGCAATATTACTTTATTGCAGAACATAACTTTAGATTGTCAGCTCTTGAAATGAAATAAAACTTTACTTGGAAGTACTGTAGACCACTACAGTGCATACACTTTTTAATCTTCCAAACACAGCATTCATATCTCAAAAAGTTAACCCTTTATAGGGCAGGTGACTATTTTTTGGTCATTTCCGCATCCTTTGCAAATGGTCACCCTCTTTTACCGGGTGAGGTCAAGAACCATATGGTCCTCACTCAACGATTCAGAAGAGATCACCCCACATCACATGGCTGTGATGTGAATAATTAATTAATTAATTATTAATATGATGAATTATTAATTTATTTTTCAGATTAATTCTAACTCTGGTTATGCCCCCCAATAACACTCTAAAGCTGTGTTTTTTGAGTCAAGGCACATTTCTTTCATGGAAAAAATCCTTCGGCACACCACCATCTGAAATTGCGGAGAAAAAAAAGCTTATTTTAACAATATATGTGTTATATTGTTTATATAAGCATTTTTTAACATTGAAGAATGACGTTATAGAGCTTTTCATCACATAGCAAGCACAACAGAGTTGGTGCCGTTGCATGTCCGGTAAAAATATATCCGATTGCAAGTTAGCTTTCGTTGTATTGCCTCGCACCAGAAACTTTGCTGGATGTTTTTGTCTTCTTTTGACCTCAACTCATACTAGGGCGTTCATCTGCGTCCGGATTTTGTCCAGGGTCCAGTTCAGAGTCAGCAGTTTTCCTCTTCAAAAACGTATCCATCACTGTCACTGTCAACTTGCTCTCCACCTGTCGCTGCATCCATGCATCACTAATTGGATGGTCAGTAAACAAAGACAATTAGCTACCTGCTGCTACCTACTGGTATGGAAGAGTACTACAATGTAGTAAATACATGATTACGCTGCCAGGCGCTAGACCGCACAGGCACCCAAATTAGATTTCCTACCGCACACCTGACAATATCTCACTGGTGTGCCCTGGCACAGTGTTTGAAAAACACTGCTCAAAGTGCATTTTTTTAAATTTTGTAGTATTTCAACGAGCGCCCTATAAAGAGCTAAGGGCTTTCAAATAAGTAACAATTATTTTAGGACATAGAATGAATTATTTTTCCAATGTGAGGATGTGTACCATACTTCTTTAATTACATTAGTTGAAATATGGGGTTGGTAATGACAAAAAACAAAAAAAACAAACAATGCCTTTTCTACTTTTAAGCAAAAAGCCCAAAAACACTGCATTCCACTGGCATTGAGCAGAATTCTTGCATCATCAAAGAGAGTGATCACTGATAGATCACCCGACTTCCATGCAAGCAGGGTGTGATAAGTATCCACTCAGTGATGGTGTGAATGTCAATACCGGCATACATGTGCTGTGCAATTGACTAGCAACTACCCGACAAAACGATAGGCTCCGATTCACACGCACCTTGAACAGGATAGCTAATGGATTGTAAACATTTTACAGGAATATATGTGTTTTAGCAAAACCTCATCATAAAATACATTTTCAAAAATCAACAATAACCTTCAAAGATGAAGGTCAAAATCCAACCATAATGGCATGTATAGGAGTGGTGTAGAAAGTGCGGATGTCTCAATCTGAGGCCTGTGCCACTGTGTAAGATCAGACTCGAGCACATAATGGTAGGGAGGTTTGGCTCAGGTGCTTTGGCTCTGTTGAATACAATTATTATTATGAATATGCTACCCTGCATGCTGCAAACGTCGTTGACGTAACCAATCAATATTGCGCAAGCTTGACTGTTGGCGCTGTAGAAAAAAAACAAACACACAACATAAAACACAAAAGGAATTAGTTTAGAAATTTGACGAATTTACTTTATAGTGAATTGTTGATTTTTACTGATTGGCTACATTAATAGTACACGACCTCTTCAATGGCACAGTAGGCGTAAACATGTGGTTGAGATGATTTAAAATAAAGAACATGACTATGGAAAGCACTCTATATGTGAAGTGTGGAAAACCTGCAAAGAAATGAACAAGACTCCCATTTAGTAGAGAATTCAATAAAGATTTGACTGCTGGTATATGCACAATATTTCATAAATTTTAATTTGACTTTTTTTTTATGGGGCACTTCATTGCATTATGGTGTAATATGTATATTAATTATACATTTTTTTCATTGGCTTCTCACTGACATGATTTATGATATGAATGAGAATGAGCACATTTGTTTTGTACATATTCACAAATTCATTGTTCACTGACAATGGTGTCCCCCTCAGGCTCCCTGTCGTGCTGAGCTGCAGAGAGCACTGGACAGATTGGCATCCAATTCCCGCACCCATGATGATCTCTTCACAATTCCCATTCCCAACTGTGACAAGAATGGAGACTTCCACACTAAACAGGTCTGTGACATGAAGTACGCAATTCCTGGCTGTTACTAATCTAATAGAAAATGAAAGGCCGATGTTGATACATCAAGTAGTTCCTTCCAAACTACATCATCTGTTTCTGAGCCAGAATACATAACATGCCTGCAGCAGATTAAATATTGCCTTATGAGTGCAAAATCAACACAAACGTGTCCAAGTAGACACTCCTTTGAGATCAGCAAGGTCTTGATTTATTTAATATTATTATTTTTAGCTCACACGAAATATGATTTACTTTCCTTTCGAGAGCTGAACGGTGCATATCAAATGCATTCCACTCAATGCCTCACGACTGATTGCATTGCAACAATGGATGCTGTTACCTTTTGGACATCATTTCTTTTAGTTTGTTATTTTTCTGCTTTGCCCAGATTCTTCAACAATTCATATACGCTTGATAATACTTGTAGCAAGCGAAAGGGAGAGAGAGACTAAGACTGGAGATAAGATTGCTGTGAGCTTTGTATGTAATCAAAGAAAAGCTCTGAAAAGGCACACGTCCTCACCAGACTGACATACACTGATTGTGCAACGTGTTAAAGTTTCCCTGTCTGCAGAAATTCTGAGAAATCTGTTGACTGTTAGAAACTGCGATAAAAAGTACTGGGAAGTAAAGCACATGTCATGAGGGACAAATAAGAACATTTTATGGAGAGTTGCTGGCTTGTTCACTAGCCAATGAAAATATAGCGTCCAAAATATTTTTCAAATGTTTTATCTATGCCGTGCCGTTCTTGTAGAATCTCCAGTGCTTCGATTATTATAGTTAACCCTTTGACATTCAGTTACTCATTTCTTTAAACATTATTTTTCCAGCAAAAGAAAGAGCATTTGTCAACAATTCATCACGTGCCAGCCTACGATTTGTGGTATTCTAACTTTTATAGAATTTTGTTGTAATTATTTCCAATTTCCTATGTTCATATTTATTTTGAGTGATCTATGATGCAAGGAGACCAATGTACCCAAAGTAAAAAATATAGATTAAAAAAAAAAAAAAGCACATGAAAAAAAAAAAAAATACAATGTTTCTTGTTGCCAATATCTGCCCCTAATTACTATTTTTTGACAAAACAATGATTTGTCAGTTCAGGGGTCCAAGATATTAACATTAGAGTTTGGTTGTCTGCATTCCAGTTACAAACTAATGAGTTCCCTCACTTCCAATCATCCATCCATCCATTATCGATACCGCTTCTCCTCACAAGGGTCGCAGGGCATGCTGGAGCCTATCCCAGCTGTCTTCGGGTAGTAGGCGGGGGACACCCTGAACTGGTTGCCAGCCAATCGCAGGGACAAACAAACAACCACACTCACAATCACAACTACGGGCAATTTAGAGTGTCCAATCAACCTACCAAGCATGTTTTTGGAATGTGGGAGGAAACCGGAGTATCTGGAGAAAACCCACACAGGCACGGGGAGAACATGCAAACTCCACACAGGGAGGCCGGAGCCGCGATCGAACCCACGACCTCTGAACTGTGAGGCGGACGTGCAAACCAGTCGACCACCGTGCCGCCCCACTTCCAATCAATGTCTGCTAAAGTTTTGTGATTACAGCCTTTTTTTCCTGTGTGTTTTACTGTATTTATTAATGCTGTGAACAGGATTTGTCATTCTACTGCAGGCAGTATGAACGCAAAACATATCCCGTGTTTGGTCTGGCATAATTTAAAATTTAATGTTGGAATGTTCCAGCCAATAAGGTAGTTAGCACATTTAAAGTAATCTAGAATGTAATTGTAATTGGAAAGCTTTAGTGGTAATACTTGAAATGACCACTGACTGATTTTCAGTTCAAATGAAAGGCTTCTGTCACAATTTAAACAGGTCATTCATTGTCTGTCCATTTGAGCATTGCAATCATTCACAATCTTTTGGGTTGTGGTGGTATCAAACTAGAAGGCTCAAAATGACTAAAGCCGCTTTTCCACTACAGGTTCTAGATCAGCCTGGCGCCACACCGCCCTGGCCTTGCATGACCTGACCTGGCCTCTGTTGCTTTTCCATTAAAACAGGCACCAATCATTTAGGGCGGGATTGGGGCAGGACCAACTACACACTCGCAGAGTGGCAAGTCTCGGACACTTCAATGATGTGGCGATGTCGCAAATTACAGACCATCAAACGCATAGAAGCTTTCACACAGACGAAAAATCCATTTCCGGATTCAAGCCGGCGAGAGACAGCCACCTGCCACCCGTCGCCAATAACAATACAGTATAAATCGCTGACATGTTCAAGATTTCATTGCGACAAAAAAAGCAATTTGTAACTGTTAAAGAGGGAAGTCAAACCTAACATATTTTTTTCCAGAATATGTTCTATGCAGGCCCACTAGTTCAAATATGGCACTCTGATTAATATTGCGTTTGGGGACTATAAGTTAAGCAAAATGCAAAATGCACCCATTTTTAGCCATCTCATGGGGCGGTCATTTCGTCACTTCTGTTGACTGAAGATGACATTGAAGTCACTCAAGGTAACGACCAATGCAGCTCATCTGTTTTCTGAAGCTGAGCCATGATTGGTCATTATCTGAGCCTTGAACAACTTTGATGTCATCTTCGACAGAAGTGGCAAAATAGCCACCCCCTGAGCTAGCTAAAAACAGGTGGATTTCTTATATTCCACAAATGCAATATTAATACGAATGCCGTGTTCAGACTAGTGGGCCTGCATTCATCCATCCATCCATTATCTATACCGCTTATCCTTCACAAGGGTCGCGGGCGTGCTGGAGCCCATCCCAGCTGTCCTCGGGCATTAGGCGGGGGACACCGTGAATTGGTTGCCAGCCAATCGCAGGGCACGCAGAGACAAACAAACATCCGCACTCACAATCACACCTAGGGGCAATTTAGAGTGTCCAATCAACTTACCATGCATGTTTTTGGAATGTGGGAAGAAACCGGAGTACCCGGTTAAAACCCACACAGGCACGGGAAGAACATGAAACCCCACACAAGTAGGCCGGAGCCGGGATCGAACCCACAACCTCTGAATTGTGAGGCGGATGTGCTAACCAGCCGACCACCGCCGCCTGCATTGAACATATTCTGGAAAAAATATGTTTGGGTTGACTTTCCCTTTAAAACTTGCTGAAGATCTGTGTGACTTTGAACGAACCCTGACGGAAAAACATTTACACTTGCAAACCTGCACCGCTCAGTGATACACGGAATGAAAAGTGATGATTTTGGAGAGATGAGAGATATCCGCTCGACACCATCGAGTACACATACATTATGTTATGTCAACAACACCTAACCATACAATTTCATATGTTCCAATGGATGAAATAGTGACCGGTGACGCTTGTGGTCAAAGAGTTTTGCAAGCCATGCGTACATCATCACGTCCATTCACTCGGCCGCCTCTCATTCGTTTGGCTGCCTCTCTGAGTTGCTCATTGTCGTCAACATTCCGGCATCTGAAATCCTCCGGCAGCCACCCCAAGCCGCCATCCGGCAGGTGGGGGCCACGACCCACGCCGAGGCTCCGGGCTGCGGGTAGAGAATGTCGTCATTGCTGGTCAAGACCTTGGGAAGGCTCCACGGGGTGTGCCTTGTGCTCCTTTTGGAGACCTGGCGACCTCTCATTCATTTGAATGGAGAGCTCGCTGTCATTTAAATAAATGGACTCGGCGAGGTGTGCGCAGCTTCCTAAAATTACCACAAGCTTCAATATTTCATCCACATGTACATATGAAATTGTAAAAATGGTTAAGCATTGTTGTAAAACACATAATTGTGTGTACTGTAGGCTATACTGTATTTTCTCGATACTCAATCGCTTAAAACCAGGAAATGGGTGTGTGCAGTGTAGTTATTTGGCTAATCAGATGACAGTAACCTCACGACCCTGCTCGGCCTGTGTTTCACATCCACGTTGGAAGAGGTTATGAGGAACGGTTCCATTTTAACTGCACGGCCATGAAAAAATGGATGGAAAAGCGACCATTAAAGGTTATTGCTCTTTAAGATAAACATTTTTTTTAATTACTATGTGTCCTCTTCTACAGTTGACCCCCACATACTTGTGGCTCGACGCCCGTGAATTCACGTGTTCGAGGATTTATTGAATTTTCAAAAATGTTTTACCTGTGTATCTCGGGGGGGGGGGAAATAAACTCCCCATTCTTTGTGGTGAATGAATATTGGAGGTTCATCAGCATTTTTTAAGATTTTTTGGGGGGGGGGGGTTAAAACAAAAAAAAACAAAAAATCCCCCCCACCAATGCATTTCAATTGCCGTCAAGTACGTGCAGATTTTCGCTGTTCGTGCGCTGGCCCAGCCCCTATCAACAGGGAATAGTGAGGTTCCGTTCTATAGTTTGAATTGTAATATTACCATTCACCACTAGATGGCAGACATAACTTAGTTGCGCTTACACCGGGTCTTATACTACCCTATACTATAACATGAGTAGGCCTAATAATTTTTTTTTGTAGATTTCGAATGACTTGCAGGACAAACATAGTACCGTATCTTAAAATTTAGAGTGAGTAGGTGTTTGTGAAAAAAATGCACAAAACTTTGCTTTCCAGTGCTGTTTGTGAAAAAGAGTCCTTTACACGGGGGAAAAAAATGACATTATGTGGTTATTTTTTAGATTGTTCAGCCCTTTATTGTTGAAGGTTGGATCTTTTTTACATGCATAGAGGAATGCATTCTGAAATATATTAAGAGCACGTATTTTGCACATATTTTGTCCATATTTAAAATGCCATTTTTGTCATGCATCTGGTTAGGAACTGTGTGGTTCTATGTGGGCCCCCAGTAGTGCTGATGAAAAATTGTGGCCCCCTCCATCATTCAAGTTGCCCATCCCTGCAGGTTTATGTAATAAACTTTAAAAGCAGCAGCTTTAGGCTGTTGCACTGTGTTTGTTAAGTGACTAAATGGAAAAAAAGAGAAATCAAGCAACACATTACACTGTATTGTGTACATTTTACATTACATTTACCTTAATCATGTGACCCATAGCCAGTGTTTAAGACGGTTAAAAATTACTCACATTTCTGCCCACAGTGCCATCCAGCCCGTGACGGCCAGCGAGGAAAATGCTGGTGTGTGGATCAGAAGACGGGCATGAGGCTGCCGGGCCCGCTAGAGCTGCGAGGGGAACTGGACTGCCACCAGTTAATGACTGCTACTCTGAGGGATTGAAGAGCAAGCCATTCCATGAGGGTATAGGAGCAGCTTAGTTCAAATGGTGCTTATGAGCTACGTAAGAAAACGCCCCACAGTCTCACTTCATTTGAGGCCGACGGTACTTGAGCTCATGCAACAAAAGGAATACGTTTGAAATTGAAATGAGTTATTTTGTTGTTGTTGCTTTATTTCTGAATGTATGTGAGTCTTGTGGGCACTTGTCATGTATTGTGTCTACGATGTGAAGTTACGACATGTAGTCATTTGATGCTGTACGTGCTTTAACAGGTGGTAGTAAAAAAAAATAAAATAAAAAAAAAAGCACAAAAGGGAAATGTTTTATTTTCTCTCGTATCAAGTAGATTAAGATCTGGAAACCTTCCATGGTATACATGTTCCAGTTCATCCAGTTGACAGCAGAACATAAAATTAGTACAAAATGAGAAAGGCCATGCTCTCCTTCCATTAGCAACAAGATGATTAAATCTACGTAAGGTGAAAATCAAGAGCAGTTGGAAAAAGCAGAACACTAAACGGTTGTGAGAGCACAGAAAAGATTTTTTTTTTTTCTCCATTATACATCTGCACCCGACACCATTTTGCCCAACGACTTGTCTTTAGCGCACTGGTCCCAACAGTATTTTTTTCAGCTACAACTGAAATGCTAAATGACTCTGATGTGTGCTTTGATATATTAATACACACACTTTCTTCAGACTGTTTGATATACTACTTGGGTGGTAGGATGCACTGATTGTACCAACCTATAAACAATCTGTATTTTTTTGGATCATCATGATTGATTTGGACTCGAAAGACTTAGAAGCAATTATTTAATTAGCTACTTATATGAGACATTGGCCTTTATTAGAAAATGCATTTCCACACATAAGCAGAATGAGTAAAGTTGTGTGAAAAAAGTCTTGGCAAGAAATCAGCATCATTTTTAATATTATCATCATTATCAACATCATCATCACATCCATTATAAAAACATCTTCTGTAAGTGTGTGGGAATAGTTTTAGTATTGGGATATATGTTTTAAAGGGCATGCCAAGTCAAGTTGATAAAAGCACAAGAATAAAGGCTGTCTTTTAGTGCAGTAATAGAAGATAGTCATTTATTTGTAAAGGAAACTTGTCCTTTACTCTTCTACATAGAGCCATTTGTAGGCCAACATCACCAAAATTACAACAGAGCAAAATAACTTCACCTAGAAGGCTGGAAAAGTGTCATAATGCGAAATTTACATTCACAGAAATAGTGAATGTTTCCCTCGCTCTGTACAAAAGAGCATGAACAACACTCTGACACATTTCTGGAATTTATGTACAAATATGACGCTTGTTTTCCTCTGAGTCTTTTATGTCTCAACCCTAATAAGTCTGCCAGTAATTCAGACCATCATAAGGGGACTCACCACAAGAAACTGACATTAAAACATTTGGTTTGGTTAGACAGCGAGAGAGAGAGAGAGAGAGAAAGAGAGAGAAAGAGAGAGAGAGAGGGAGAGAGAAAGAGAATCGACCCAACAGCTTTAAAATACCCTAGACCAAAAAAAAATTCACATTTCCCAAAGACTACTAATTAATAATGATGTTGGCAATGGCATTGAATGCGGAACTGCGCATAGCGAGCAACTATTTGTAAACAACTAGAGTCAAACACATTTATCTGTCCAACTTTTGTCTTTCAGAAAGCTAACAAATGATCTTGGCTTTTATTCTCTGAGGCGTTCTAACGATGTATTTAAACTGTATGTCTCTTGATCTCTAACTTTGCTGTATTGAACTGTAGCCACATTTCCTAACAATAGAAGGTGTAGAAAATGACAACATGTTTGCATGCATTAATATCACTCCAAAGCTGAAAAGAAATCTTGTGTGTCTTGTCCACAATCGGACAGCTATATTCAAACACTGAAGTGAACAACAATCGGAAAGCGAGTTTTGCATTCAAAGAAATTAGTAGTTACGTGGTTATTGTTTGTTTGATTAAAAATGTAAACATTGTAAAGCATTCATTAAAACATTTTAGAAACCGCATTGCTGATGTTGTTATTACTTGTATGCTCAGAAACAAGACTTCAGTTTGTAAATCTCTTTACAGGTTTGCAATCAATTGCTATCATCATAGTAATTAGGTCACTAATTATGGATACATTGTAGCATTGATGTACAATTTGAAAATTCTGACAATACAGGGTTTTTCCTGGCTCAAATTGAGGCAGAGGTGGAACCATCCTGACCATGCACCATGATTATTATATTATTCTGTAAATTCAAATGACTCACTTTCTTTTACAGGGAACATACTTTAAATTAAGAGTTCCAATAAGAATGACTATTATCACATTAAAGAATTCATTTATTAAAACTAGAGCCACAATTTTACTTAAAGTGTGACCGCAAAGAGTCACATTATGCATATGGGCGCACATAAACTGCCCCATCCTATCGCCTCACTCCCTATAGCTCTCTTGCATATTTTGACAAAGTCTCCTTCTTTGTATGGCTTTTTACCTTATGCAGTGTTCAAACTTCCAAGCAAATTCAAACAAATGCTTCATAAATTCGGGAAACAACTGTGTCTACTTTTCTGCCTGACCTTTCAAAGAGAGCAACTTGTGCTTGCGATTCAGTCCACTTTGGAAAATTCCTGGTTGATGTTTGCATGGAAGGAACTGAAGTACCGCTAAAGATGTGAAGCCGTGCTCAAACGATGCCAAACATATGAGGCAGATTGACCCTGCTGAAAACCTCCCAGTTTAGACCAGCATATGAGTTCACAAGACATGCTAGTTTTGCTGCATATTTCTGCTGGTATTGCTGCTTTGCTTTTGTTGTTTGTTTTTAATGGGGTTGCCATTACATTCAACAAAAACTCTTGGTATGCAACACTACTCAACATTTTCTCCCTCGATCTCATTTGTGTCAAAGTGCATGCGTGAGATGCACATACCTGGTACCTCGCTTGCCGAATGTAATCTGTTCAATCGCCGCTTTTGGACAAGCTCTTTATCATAAACGCAACAGCGTGCCCATATTTGGAAGTGCTGATGTAGCAACCAACCAGGAAATAATAAGTGAGTATTTTCCCACTGGTTTACAAAATGTTAGTGATGGGCATGACAGCTCTATTAAAGAGAATGTCAACCCAAGCATATTTTTTTCAGGAATATGTTCTAGCAAGCCCACTAGTTGGAACAAGGCATTCTGATAAATATTGCGTTTTTGGAATAAGAGTTAATTCATTCGTTTTTTGCCATCTCCGGGGGTGGCCATTTTGCCACTTCTGTTGACTGAAAATGACATCATATAACTGTTCAGGGCTCAGGTAACGACCAATCACAGCTGACCTGTTTTCTGAAGCTGAGCAGTGATTGGTCGTTACCTGAGCCCTGAGTAGTTGTGATGTCATTTTCAGAAATGACAAAATGGCCGCCCCACGAGATGGCTAAAAATGAGTGGATTAACTCTTATTCCAAAACGCAATATCAAGCAGAATGAGGGGTTTCAACTACTGGGCCTGCTGGGAACATTCTTGAAAAAAAATATTTTGGGTTGCTTTCCGCTTTAAGTGAACTGAATCAATAGAATCAGTTAAATCAAAACGAACCGTTCAAAAGATTCGTTCACCGAATCGTTCGCTGTTACTAGTAAATAAGTCTGCCAAAATAGCAGTAAATTGCTTGCCAGCCAGTCTCCTATTGGAGACGCTTTCTGACGTCACGACGGCGCCGCCGTAAACTAGAATGTTTCAATCCGAGGGGATTTGCCATCGTGGCAGACATCTGAGTACGCGCAGCGCCGCCCAGTAATGCTCCACATAGATTGCCCCAATATTTTCACCAATCAGGAGTCGGACAGTAGGGCTAATTATGATCGTCTCTCTCTCTCTCTCTCTCTCTCTCTCTCTCTCTCTCTCTCTCTCTCTTTCGCTCTCTAAGATGCAATGCACTTGTTATATCGTTCCGACAACTTCTGAAAGGCCCCCTGGCAGTCCTCCGGTGTGAACGTGTCCACGACCCTCACCACAGCCTCTTTCATCTCCTCAGTGGTCTCTTAATGACTGCCTCTGAGGTTTTCTTCCCTCCAAAAGTCACAGGGAGCAAAGTCTGAACCGTAGGGAGGGTGAGGAACTGTCTTGATATCTATCTATGTAAAATAGTTGGAAACATGCATGGACTTGTGAACTGGAGCATTGTCCTGTAGAAATGACACAGACACGACCTGAAGAGCGCCGGCCTTTTGACTTGGGACAAATTTAGTGCAAATTTTCTGCATTTTCAATTCATCATGAATAATTTTGTGTACTGTTGCCACACTGACTTCAAACTCTACACTAATTGATTGTCTCTATTGACACTCGACAGCCCTCATCTATTTTGATGCATGCAACTTGCACTCCCACCTACAATCGGAGCCTATCAGGTTATGCCAAACACAATGACAGCCAATCAGTGTCCACTTAAGGGTGTGACATTGACCATTATTCTTTACACCCCCAACAACTCAAGCACAAGCCCCATGCATCAAAATGGATCTCATCATCATAGAGAAACAGTAAAGTTAGAGATTAAAGGGAACACTTGGATGATCTTAACATTGGCACTTATAGGTTTGCATGTAAAAATGACATCCGTACTAAAATGCCCCCCCTTCCCCCCAAAAGGCTCTGTAGTGATTTAAGGGCTTTTTTTGTGAATAGATTTATGACAAATTGCCCCGCCCCCTTTTGGAGTTCGGCTTGTCTTTTCGGTCTCAGCGATCAATGATTTCCAATGGAGAGTTTGTAATCGGTTCCTCCAGTGACTCCGACCGACCAAGGATAGAACGGTAGGGGGCGCGGCCATTCTCCTCATTAACAAAAGGCGTTATTCATGGAAGCACATATTTCCTAATTTCTCCCAATGTATTGATAAAATAGACAACTGACAACTCTTTTCATTTTCCTGATCAAAAAATATATCAAATTAACTTGTATGGGAAAACATGGAGGGCGGCATGGTGGTCGACTGGTTAGCATGTCCGCCTCACAGTTCAGAGGTCGCATGTTCTCCCCTTGCCTGCGTGGGTTTTCTCCGGGTACGCCGGCTTCCTTCAACATTCCAAAAACATGCATGGTAAATTGATTGGACTCTCTAAATTGCCCCTAGGTGTGATTGTGAGTGCGGATGTTTGTCTTTGTGTGCCCTGCGATTGGCTGGCGACCAATTCAGGGTGTCCCCCGCCTGCTGCCCGAAGACAGCTGGGATAGGTTCCAGCACGCCCCGCGACCCTTGTGAGGATAAGCGGTATCGATAATGGATGGATGGATGGAGGGAATACATGGCCATTTTAGCCCAACCATCCCTTTAAATATTGGATTAATGCGATTAAAAGAAAAACGCTTTAAGTCTGATTGTAATTAATTGATCGCAATTAAATGACACTTGGATGAGTTTAACATTGGCACTTATATAAGAGGTTTGCATGTAAAAATGACATCAATACTAAAATCCCATCATGATCACCTCGATTGCTCCTCCACTTACACAGGCTGAAGCGGACAAGAGCATGAATGCGCACACGAACACCGACTGGTTATATTTCGGACATTTAGTTACACTAAACTCATGTAAACTCTCGGGAGGCAGACGGCACCTGGATGGCATGGATCTTTATTCCCCTCCCCCCTTCCCTCCCCGGCTAACAGTAGGATAACGGCACAGCTAATAGCAACAACTAGCTTCAGGCCGTTAAAACAAAGGGCGTTAGCACAACAACATTAGCTCCTTAATGCCCGTCCAGCCTGCGTCTTCATGTCGCGGGGTTGCCTCCCAAGCAGTCGTTTGCGTTGTCCGACACCGCTTGCAGCTGCCAGCTTCGGCATGAGTAAAGCGGAGTGAGAGTGAGGTAAGACCTCAACGAACACGGGGGCTGTCTTGAAAGCGCGCATCGCGGAGTGCCATGTGCTTTTAGTCGGGGCCGCCAGTAAGCGTCAGTGTTCAGCGAACAAAAGGTTCCAGCAAGGAGGCCGACTCCACAGCTGAGTGTGGCCGCATTGGAAGGCACCATTTCGGCTGTTACGTTCCAAATTGGACGGTGTGTTGTTGGTCGAAAAACTGGGGCCATTCCTCATCCAAATAAATGTGCACGTCTACTCATTCCCACTTCAGTCTCTGTAAATATCCTGACTGGTGTTTAATGCCTCGCCCGTTCTAACCGTGATCAGCAAAGAAAATGTGTTTTTTTTGTTTTGTTTTTTTTAGCAAAGAAGCAGTGTGCGCTTGTCCCAGCATAAATCTATGTAGCTCTGCTCACATCCACATTTTCTCATTCTCATATAAATCAGCCATGGAGAGGTTAATCCTTTTGATATGTTGAAGTAGTCATATAGGGAAGTCCACATGAATTTTCATGCCAATTGATCACCGTTTTTCGACATTATAAGCAAAGAAAGTACAATGATTTCCAATGGAGGGTTTGTAATCGGTCCCTCCAGTGACTCCGACCGAACAAGGATAAAACGGTAGGGGGCGCGGCCATTTCCCTCATTAAAAGGAGGCGTTATTCATGGAGTCACTTATTTCCTAGTTCCTCCAAAATGAATTGATGAAATAGAAAATGACAACTCTTTTCATTTTCCCGATCAAAAAATATATAAAATGAACTTGTTAGTGAAAACATGGCCATGCCGACCCAAGCACCTTTAATGCACTAATTTGACACCTCTAATAAATAAATGAATATATATATATATATATATATATATATATATATATTCCATCTTCCACACTGCTTATCCTGAGCCTATTCCACCTGACTACGGGCGGACTACACCCTGAACTGTGACATGAGACGACATATACATCTATATATATATATATATATATATGTGTATATATATATATATATATATATATATATATATATATATATATATATATATACATATAATCTATCTATCTATCTATCTATCTATCTATATTTAGATAGATATACATATACAATATATATATATCTATTATATATATCCATATGTATATATACATATATATATAATATATATATCTCCATATGTATATATATATATATATATATATATATATATATATATATATATATATATATATATATATATATATATATATATATATATATATATACATATATATATATAGAGAGAGAGAGAGAGAGAGAGAGAGAGAGAGAGATATAGCTATAGTGCTGACGTCATTGCATGATGCATGTAGCTTGCAGAATTTACCTGCAAAATATAAAGTAAATGAAAAAGATACATATACTAATTGTTGTTTTTGTGAAGGGTCATTGATGATGCTTTTCATTAATTTTGGATTCGTTCATTGTCTAACAAATAATGGAAAGTTGTGTAGGATTTTACTTCTGCTTGTGTGGAACCACATCTTTCCTTTTGCTTTGAACGTTGCCTACATTTCTGGGTTTCATTGACTACTTGAGACAAAAATAAAAAGGTTTTTTTTTTAATGTGTGCTTTTTTTTCCAAACATTATTAAAGTCTTGCGCGTGAAACCAGGACTGCTTCAGAAAGTTTAATTATACTCACAGCAAGCCTCCAAGGCAAACCTCTGGAACGATGCATCATAATATCCTGACCTCAGCAACTTCTAAAAATACCTCTATTGCCCAGCACCAGAGTAAACTTTCACGTCTGCTTAGTTCCAGTAAATGGGTCCATTTTGGGGAGCTCTGGGGGCTTAAGAACTGTGCTTGTATCTGCATTACAAGAACAGCTTTTTGGGTCATCCACTGATTGATTTAAAATGTCACAGGCTCACTCTCCGCCCCTGGGCATCCACAGCTGGGCCTGTGGGGCCCTGTGTGTGTGTGTGTGGAGGGGGGGGGGGCTTGTGTTTGTGTGTGTGTGTAGGGGGGGGCATGTGTGTGTGTATTAAGCCTGTATAGCAGATTAAAGTTATTCAACCTTCAACCTTATCTCTATTCCAACCAAGTGTGATCGAAGTGTTAGGTCTGAAGATGTTTTGGAATTTTACATTTTTTTGACAGTGATATTGCATTGACTTCCTGCTGTTGCTGCCTCTTTTGCAACCAACGAAACTATTTTTTATACCGCTTGTCCTCATTAGTAATGTGTAACTGCACCCTAACCCACCTGACTGGGCGAGTGGCGGAGTGCATCTTCAACTGGATACCAACCTATTGCAGTAAAAATACATTGCCATGATAAAGTAAACTGTGACGTTATTTTCAGTCTACAGCAGTGACAAAATGGCTGCCCGCTGAGATGGTTAAAAAACGGGGGGAATTTGCTGCTTAATCCCCAAATGCAATATTAACTCATTCACTGCCAGACATTTTCAGACCCTCTTTTACCCTAATGTTTGAAAAAATTTGAAAAAAAAATGAACAAGTTTCTGGGATTGAATGCATAGGCTGTGAAAAGACAAGCAAATTTGTTAATGGAAGTGAATGAGTTAATCAGAATGCTGTGTTTAGACTAGTGGAGGCACATAGAACATATTATTGTAAATAAAATTTTGTGGTTGACTTTTGCTTTAAGATCATCAAACAATTGTAAATATCAAAGCTTGCCCAAGTAAACACAATAGTAGAATATTAGGCCCCAAAAATAAGCCTTTGACCAAAAGTCATGATGCAGATGGGTGAAGGGTGGAGTGCCCTCTCTAAGTGGAGGAGTTCAAGTATCTTGGGGTCTTGTTCGAGAGTAAGGGAAAAATGGAGTGGAAGATGGACAGGTAGATCGTCACAGCGACTGAAGTCATGCGAAGTCTGTATCAGTCTTTCATGGTGAAGGCTCAGAGGCGAAAGGCAAAGCTCTCGATTTACTGGACGATCTCCACTCCTGCCCTCACCTATGGTCACAAACTGTGTGTCGTGACAGGCAGAACAAGATAATGATACAAGCGGCCAAAATGAGTTTCCTCCCATGGTTCCTCCACATCAAGAGGAACCAGAGGAGGGGGCTCGGGCATCTGGTTAGGATGCCTCCTGGACGCCTCCCTGGGTAAGTTTTCCGGACACGTCCCGCTGGGAGGCACGCTGGAGAGGCAATGTCTTCTGCTTAGCCGGGGAACGCCTCTGGATCCCCTTGGAAGAGCTGGAAGAAGTGGCTGCGGAGAGGGAAGTCTAGGCTTCCCTGCTAAAGCTGCTGACCCGCGACCCAACCCTGATGGATAGATGGGTGGATGCATAGTTTTAAATGGACTGTGTTTTTAGCATGGATTAAAAAAAACAATTACATATTTTACTCCAGTTGTCATGGAAAGGGGAATACCGTTTTTTTGTTTTGTTTTTAAACTTGAAACCCATTTTATTAGATTCCTTTACCCCCAAAATGTACACTTCGACACCAAATTTGTCATTATAAGATATGGGCCTCTCAATGTTTGTAAGAGACCTTTTTTTTTTTTTATTTTAATGTGCGTTTTTTTTTTCATTTGCATATTTTAGTACAAAGTGTGATCTCACTTGTCTCTAATAAATATATTTTTATATGACACTAAGGTACTATCCCCTTTGGCATCATGAATTGAAAGTCAAAAGTTGCTAAACCTCCCCAAACAAAAACAGGCTCTGGCTGAGTTAATTTTCACTCACAACACCCAAGCCTGATTACCTCCAGACATGAAGCAAACATTTAAATACAATCTCTGTCAAAATCATAACAGCCAAAAGATAAGTACACTGACAAAAAAAAAATGTCGGCCAGAAGATCTCAAAAAGCTATAACAAAATGACACAATTAAAAAAATTAAATGCCAAATGAGAAATATGGAAATTAAAGTGACACTTGGGTGAGCTTAACATTGGCACTTATATAATAGGTCTGCATGTAAAAATGGCATTAGTACTAAAATGCCCACCTCAAAGACTCTGTCGTGATTTAAGGTCTTTTTTTGTGATTAGGTTTACAACAAATTTCCCCCAAAAAGGGGCGTGGCTTATGTTATGTTTTCAGTTTCAGCGGTCTACGTCACGCGGGGAAGGCATGCTTGGTAATATTGCTCGCTTTGTCAGTTCTGTTGTCTAAAACAGTGACCGATCGCCACCAAAATGCAAATGCAAATTACTACTCTTGTCCACTTCAACCTGTGAAAGTATAAAAGTGTTCTGCACAATAATTAGATTTATTGACATAAAACGTGATCTCATCATGATCACCTCCACAAAATCAAAAATACAGTGGCGATTGCTCCTCCACTTTCACAAGCTGAAGCGGACAAGAGCATGAATGCGCACACGAACCTCGACTGGTTATATTTCGGACATTTAGCGACGCTAAACTCGTGTCTCAGGAGGGAGAGGGACGGCGGCTTGCAGCAGCAGCAGGCAGATTGTGGCACCCCGCTTCCCTCCCCAGCTAAAGGTAGGATTGGGATGGCTAATAGCAGCAATGAGCTTCAGGCCGTTAAAACAAAAGGCGTTAGCACAACAACATTAGCTCCTTACTGTCTGCCCAGCGTGTGAGGTGAAGATGAGCCTCTGTCTTCATGTCGCCACGCAAGCAGTCGCGTGCGGTGTCCCTGCTTGCTTGCTTGCAGCCGCGACCTGCCTGAGTGAAGCGGCGTGAGAGTGACGAAAGCCCTCATCGAACAGCAAACAAAAAGTTTCGGTGAGGCTGACTGCACAGACGAGTGTGGCCGCATTGGAACGTGCCATTTCGGCTGTTACCTTCCAAATTGGCCGGCGCGTTCTAATTCGAAAAACTGGTCCATTCCTCATTCAAATAAATGTGCACGTCTACTCATTCCCACTTCAGTCTCTGTAAATATCCTGACTGGTGTTTAATGCCTCGCCCGTTCTAACCGTGATCAGCAAAGAAGCAGTGTTTTTTTTTTTTTAAGCAAAGAAGCAGTGTGCGCTCTTCCCAGCCTAAATCTATGTAGCTCTGCTGACTTCCACATTTCCTCATTCTCATATAAATCAGCCACGGAGAGGTTAATCCTTTTGATATGTTAAAGTGGGCCGAGGATGATTCGTACTCTTGTTTGAATTAAGCCTCGGCGAGTAATTGTTTAGCATTAGTTGTGTGTGTTTTGTTGTCGTTTGAAAATGAACTCTTGAACATAAATTTTGGTGCCAATTGATCGCCGTTTTTGGAAGTTATAAGCAATGAAAGTACAATGATTTCCAATGGAGAGTTTGTAATCGAGGTCCGCTGATAGTGTAGTGGTACACACGCCTGAGTTGTGTGCGGGCAGCGTGGGATCGATTCCCGCTCAGTGACAGTGTCTATGTGTGCCCTGCGACTGGCTGGCGACCAGTTCGGGGTGTAGTCTGCCTTCGCCCATTGACGGCTGGGATAGGCTCCAGCAACTCCCCGCGACCCTATATAGGATAAGCGGTTTGGAAGATGACATGACATGACAGTTTGTAATCGGTCCCTCCAGTGACTCTGACCGAACATGGATAGAATGGATAGGAGGCGCGGCCATTTGCCTCATTAACAAGAGGTGTTATTCATGGAGTCACTTATTTCCTAATTTCTCCTAAATGAATTGATGAAATAGAAAATGACAACTCTTTTCATTTTCCTGATCAAAAAATATATAAAATGAACTTGTTAGTGAAAACATGGCAATCCCGACCCCATGGTCCCTTTAAGTCACATCTATCAGTCAGATTACAAAGGCCAGGTTTCCTGTCGCTTTAGGATTCCGCCAAAACATGTGGACATTATCCACAAAGTGAGAAAATATGGAACACTGGGGAACCTTACCAGGAGTATCCGGCCTAAGAAATTACCTCAAGAGCACAGCAAAGACTCATACAGGAGGTCAAAAAGGAACCCAGGACATCTAAAAAACTGTCGGCCTCCCTCGGTTTAGGTCACTGTTTATTACGCAAAAATAAGGAAGAAACTGGGCAAAAATGACACCCACTGCAGAGGCGACAACCACTGCTGACCAAAAACAACCTAAAGGCTCCTCTTACCTTTGGAAAAAAAAGGAATACTGTAATTCACAAGACATTTGGGGGAATATTCTATGGTCTGATGAGATGAAAGTTGGACTTTTTGGAAGGTGTGTGTCTTAGTATATCTGGCGTAAATGTAACGCAGCATTTCAGAAAAAGAACATCATACCAAAAGTCAAACTTGGTTGTGGTAGTGTGATGGTCTGGGCCTGTTTTGCTACTTCAGGAACCCTTAAAACCACTGGGAGAGAAAAATTACTAACACTGTGCCTAAATCCCAAAATGTTAACATTTCAAACAAGGATACAGCTAAAGCAAAAAATGTAATAAACACACACACTTTACATTTACATTTCACAATATATCAGAGGGCCACAGTGAACACAATCAATTGTCATAACTACAACAGGTTTTATTCAGGTTGAGCGGATAGAGATGTAGGCTAAATCCAAAGAGCTTTTGGTTGTTTATAGAACACACTATTACAACTAAAGACCTGGGGCAGCTCTCCAAAAATGTGAACAAGAATGCAAAGCATGTCACTTCTCATAACACTCGCGCATCGAGAAGAGAAACATCGATTTCTCCTACAGAATGGCATAAATAACTCAGTTTGTAGTACAGTAGGGGAGAGTGGGGCAAGTAATGCCAATTTTTACTTAAAGTGCATTTTATGCAAGGGTATCACAGGAATGCCTCCAGCTAAAATATGTACATATAGTTACGATGTTGTGCATCCCTGGGAGCAATCACTTTGGATCTTAAATAAAATGAGAAATATAGCTGGAGAAAAAAAAAAGTGGTTTTGTGGCACAACTTGCACCGAGTGTGAGGTAAATTGTGCCATTAGTGAGAAATCACTGGGGTAAATTGTGCCAATGATTAAATAAACTTAAATAAAACAAGATAATTTTAATCTGACAAATGATAATGCTATATAAAACAAGAAAAATTCGGTACAATAATACTTGTTAAATGTTGATTTAAAGTTTTAACATAATCATAGGCCAAATGATTCAACAAGGCCTAGCACCACAAGGTCAGAACAAAATGAATATTCCAAAATGAGCAACTAACTCCATTTGCATCAGAATATCTTCACAGGTTCAGTCTACTACTGGACATTCCACTTGTCAATGCTGCTGGAGAATGTGAACTTTTGCTCACTTCTAGCTGTGCCACGAAGCCTATTTTTTTCTTATCCATATAACTTTTTATAGTCATACTGCAGATCTTCATCTCCTTTCTAACCTGACGTACGATCTTCCCCTGTTGCACCTCTTTCACTGCTCTTTCCAACTCCTCAACAGGAGTTGAAACCTTGTCTGTCTTCCTTTTGTATCTGCGTGGCATGATGGATTTTGGTCTACAATTAAGAATTGATCACTAAAACTATGTGCCAATGTAAGAATCCAATGTACAATAACAATAAAATACAATAAAGTAATATACTGTGTTGTGAATAAAAATTGAGCGTCCGTTATTCGTCATCTGTCGACAGATAACGGACAATAACGGACGCAGCGTGGGTACCCTTCCATCGTCCATCATTCTCCTTTTTTTCGGGGGAGGGGGTTAGTACCTGCCTTTAGGCCAGTCCACCTCTGATTTTACAACAGCGGTGGCACTACTTGCCCGTTGGCAGAAATACCCACTCTCCCCTACTGAATTCTAGTCTAATCGAATCTAGTTGTTTGTTTGTATGTTGTTCATTTGCTGTACTGATTCATACCTGTCTTTTTCTCTCAACAGCAATTAATGTCATTTAATATCAGATATAGTTGCATCAGAAATCAGCGACGCAAAAACATTAGGTTGTGGAGGCTGTGGTACGGCGTACAGTTAGTGTATACATCCGTGTGTAGTATAGTGTGGTGTGGGGGTGGCGACGCCGCGGCGGTTCTCGAAGCTTCACTCAGCAAAACGCCTTTTCATTCGTTTAGTGTGGAACGCGGTGATCTGCGCTAGCTAGCCGGTAATATCCTAGTCGAAGCGTATCGTACTGTGGAGGGGATTCTGCGTTTAGGGTGAGTTCCCCCCCTCAATGTGTTATTATTAGAACTGACGATAAATCGTTTGATTGGCACGTTCATGTCTCAAGATGTTACTACGTTGTTGCAGCTAGTTAGCACGGTAGCAAAGCTAGTCAGCATGCTAGCAATAACGTCTTTGCTAGCTTCTGTAATCTGGGCATTAGCCCGACATTGTAAATTCCCCTTTATACACTAGCCTAACGCTTGACTTCGTTAATTCACCACTGGCAAATAACTGGTGTGTGATTTAAGTTTCAACTCACTCTTTAAGCTCCGGTGCTTACACGCTATCGATCCATTGTTACTGTTTGAATTACTAGCTGGCTTGTTAGCTTAGCATCGGCGCGTTACTTTACACAAGAATGAATCGTTTTCCACAATTAATCGTGTAATACCTTGCATGCACTTAGTTCTATCATTAAGTAAGTAAAATACTTAAGATGACGCGAAATTATTACATTTATTCCAAGCATGGTAATCATTGTCTCACTCGAGCCCCCCATTTCAATTAGAGCTTGTGTTTTCAAAGCATTTGGAAAAACGTGCACATATATTTATATGAAGTCCCAAATGTGTATTACAGAACTGATGACTGGATCGGACTAAATCCTGCATCCGTGCCAAGATGTCAAGTAAGGACATTATAACCCCCCCACCCCTTTTCCTTTGTGTGTGTGTGTGCGTCTGTTTGTGCGTGCGAATGTGTCTGTTTGTGCTTGCGTGTGTGTGTCTGTTTGTGCTTGCGTGTGTGTGTGTGTATGGGGTGATGGGGGCTTTTGATACGTGCATACATGTTAACTAATGGGGCCGTGCACCGCGTTATTAAGACGTCATCATCCGCCATGTTGGGAGTTACGGGAAATGAGCGTAGTTAAAGGCTGTGTATTGTCGATTCAAAAACATGTTAAAATGCAAGAAATTGGCAGGGCTTTACGGAGGAGTAAAATAGACAGTGAAGCCAAAGACCAATATCTAGCAAAAATAGACATTATCAATAGTTTTGATCCCGACAGAATTCACAATACCGAGTGGAGCTACAACCCAGACCTATTTCCTTCTTTGTGTGCGCTGGATATTTTCACATACAATTTACACATTATAAATCTTTAGCCTCTCATGTGCAATTTGCAAATGGGTAGATTCAGGACCTGCAGATAATGAAGGCGGCGAACAATAACATCGTTATTTGGACTAAGGTACATGCTGTGTGTTTGCTTGTGAACCGTCCACTTAAGCCACACAAACAAACTTATTTCCTTTTTAACAACGTGTCTGATTGTTCTTTTACCTCACTTACTGAGTGCATGCACGTATGTGACTAAAAGAGAGAAAGCAAGAGGATTCTAAACTTTGTTTTTAACTTACCGCTTTGAAAATGTACAGAGCATACTCTCGCCCAAGATGGAAGGTTGTTTATGGTGAAATGTTTTCATCTTACAGCCGATAACCAAGCCACCAGTCTTCGTTTTGACATGTCCGAAACGAGGGTTCCCTCGGTCTTCCGCCAAGCAGGAAACCCATAAAAACTCATTTCGTTGTTAAATTTCATCTTCCGTGGTGATCGTGGGTGGCATTGCTGCACCCCCTAACACAGAAACTGTTCACCATGTTGATCTATTTCGGCCAACTAAATCAAGTGAGAAACACAGCGAGTTCGTTTTGCGTGTAACAACAGTAGTCATGTCACCTCCAGTGCGCTCCCAACATGGTGGCTACCCTGGTAGCGACGTCAGCAATGACGCGCCGTGCACAGGCCCTGTTGTAATCCAGTGGGAATTTTTTGCAGTACAGCAGGTATAATTGTTTGTTTGTTTTTTTAAAGTGAGAAACAGCAGGTTGAGTTCGTAACTTTCTTTGGCCCTTTTTTCTTTTTTTTTTTAATTCCAGAGAGGCCATCCTATGCTCCTCCCCCTCCCCCTGCACCTACAACTGTAAGTAAAGCTTCACATTTTCAACCTAAAATAATGACTGGTATCTGATTTATGGATGTTGTCCTTCACAAAATGTTTTGTACTCATTTACTATCTTCTTTGTTGGTTTCTTTGCTATCTTTAAGCCATTTTCATTCATGTTTCTGTCTCATTTGTTTCCATTAGCAAATGCCCAATACTGCAGGATTTGTGGGGTACAACCCCTACAGTCATCTGGCCTACAACAACTACAGACTGGGAGGGAGCCAAAGCAGCAACAGTCGGGTAACGGTATGAATATTGTCATAGCAAAAACAAAAACACATGTATTTGTTTCCAGTAAATTGAATAACTGCTCATGAGTTGGCTTGCTAAATATTGAAATCCACATTTGTCGTAAGCCCTTATGAGCATCATTCACAAGACTTACCTTTTTTTTGTTTGAATTACACTGTATTGTATATACCTTTGCATTGACTCTATTCAAAGAGTATTCCATCCCGAAATCAGAGACTGAAACGCAACATTCCAAACTGTCCTGACTTCATAATAGTGAAGGCTGGCTTACCATCCATCTGTGTATTCAAACACCACCTGCCTTGAGTTACTGCATTTCTGACAGCCATGTTAAGTAACCCATGTCATCCCTGTTGCCAGGGAATTATACGCTCGCTGCTCGGCATGACTTTGGCTGCTGAACAGTAATTTAGTCGCTGCATGAAAGCTGTGCTTGGCTAATGCTGATTATGGCGTTCTGTCCCAAAGTAGGCATATCTCAGCTTTAGAAAGGTTTCCGATGCTTTTTTTTTAATGTTGTTTTTTGTATACTGTCAATTCTACTCTATTGTATGGTGTGGTATGCTATTTGTATGTATGTATCATAAATTGTTTTGATGATGGTTGTGCTTAATTACAAGTAGTGTTTGAGACCTACACAGCAAACTCTAATATAGGCATTAGCACATTTTCAAAGTATTCCGGTTCCTCAGCCAGATATTATAGGCTCTCTGTTTTGCGGTTTTCTTTTGTCAGAATTCCTCTGGAATAAATATACCCAAGCCACCCAAGCCTCCTGATAAGCCACTGATGCCATATATGAGATACAGTCGTAAGGTAAGTACAGTACAATTTGTGAAATCTCTGTTTTGCATCATTGATTCATGTATGTCTATACATGTACGCAACTGGAACACATGGATACTTTAACCACTTCTGACTGTCAACTATAAAACTATGTTTGAAATGTCAGTGTTTGCTTATTAAGGTAAGTGTTTTAAAATTAAGCCAAGACACACTTAGGGCAGTCCTTTTATGTAGTTGGATTTGTCAACTTGGAGATGGAGCTTAAAGCACACGGCCTCCTCTGGTTTGTGACCTCTCTGCAAAGAGATAACCACGCATAGCCCCTCCAACACAACCCAATCCCACCCCCATGTCTGGTTCTCATCACCAGGTTTGGGATCAAGTAAAAGCCTCCAATCCCGATCTGAAGCTATGGGAAATTGGGAAGATAATCGGTGGCATGTGGAGGGACCTCACTGATGAGGAGAAACAGGATTATTTGAATGACTACGAAGCAGAGAAGGTTGGTTGTTTTACAAGGAATGTTTATAGGTCTTTCATGACTGATGGCCACGAGATACAGTGGATAGAAAAAATCTACACACCCCTGTTCAAATCCTATATTTTTGTGTGTGAACAATGAGACCATTGCAAATAATTTCAAAACTTTTTTCCATTGTTATTGAGATCTAACACTTGCATAACTAATTTGAAAAAAAGGTGCGTTAAAAAGTGTTAACACCCCTTTTATAACGAGGGGTGTGGCTGTACTCAGATTTAACCAATTGCATTCAAGCTCTGGTAAATGGGAGTCAGCACACACCTGCCACCATTTAAAGTGTTATGTTTCCCAAAATAAAGTACAGATGTTCGAGTAGCCTGTTCTTGACATGTTTTTGCTTTCTAGCAGAAGTCTGAAGTTTTTGCGCTAACATTGACTGGTATTTAAAACTGTTTATAATTCCATCCATATTGACTAAGCCCCCAGTTCTGGTTTGGGGGAAAAAATTAAAAGCCCTAAAGAATGATGCTGCCATTTGCCTGCTTCGATGTAGGTATGGTGTTCATTTGGTGCTGAGCATCGTTGTGTTCGCAAGTTCGCATCAAACATACATTTTAGAATGATCAAATAGTTCAATTTTGGTTACATCTGGCCACAACTAACGTTATAATGGTTATGGAATTTTCAGATGCTCTGTATTTCGTGAAAAAGATCAGATTTTTTTTTTGTCTTAATTTTTAAGGTCATTAAACAAAATAATCCAGAGGTTGCCAAATGAGACAGCAATTGCCGAGTTTTATACTACACAATGTAATGTTTCGAGTTCGTGTGGTGGTGTGAAAATGAAACGAGGCAGAAAACCACGTCCACACAAGTGCTGGATTCCACAAAAAAAGCTTGTCAGTCCTAGAAGATGAAACAGTTTTTAAGGTCAGTAGTACAGCACCTATTTGATCATACATGAGGCAAAAAGAGGAGACCATGTTACCTAGCACTACAGGGTGAGTAGGTTGACAAAGAGGAGCTATATCAAATGTGTCCATCCATTAGCAGGTATGCTCATCATGTGGCACCATATACAAAGGCACTGCTTGATGCTATCACTTCAAGGTAACACCGTAAGAGAACTAAATTAGCCAAAATGATGAAATGTTAAAACAACGGTGTTCATTATATGAAGTTAAGTGCTTTAGTTTTACTTCTATAACTTTGCACTGTGTGGAATTGATTGAACGTAATTTGTTTGCATTGTTTATGTTCTGTGTGGCACCACTAATTATGCTGTAAAACAATTGCGTACTTGTTTGAACCACTGCTGCACTTGACTTATGGCAGCCATGTAAAAAGGTATTGTGTTGAGATTCCTTCATTTGAATTTGATAAAAAGAAAATTAGACAGTTGAATTCATTTGCACTTTAATTTTAATAATGCATTGCTGAGGTATCGGATCGTGACTCTGTTATGACATAATCAAAATGAAGTAATTCAGACCATGCAAAAAATGTAATTGGGACATCCCTAATAGAGGTAGATGATATCTTTTTTTCAGGGCCGATACCAATTATAATTACTCAAGGAGAACAATTATTTTCAACTTAGTGTTGGTTCTTCACCAAAAATTCAAATTTTATATCTTTGTTTGATGAAAACAAAACCTGAGGAAAGGGGAGGGGAATAATTGTAAAAGTGTGTATGTATGTATATATATATATATATATATATATATATATATATATATATATATATTATTCATTTACAAAACCACTTCTGAACACTTAAAAAAATCTTAAAGAAAAAATTTTTGAAATTGAATGAACACTCAAATCTCTTTTAGGCTAGCATCATGACGTGTGGACATGAATGAGGTATTTCTGTCTATGCATGAAATAATGTGTGAGCTCATGTTAAGCAGCCCAAGTATAACTAAAAAAGAAATAACTCAAAGTCCAATGAGGAGCACCTTCCACAAATGCAATGGGCCTCATGTTCTGGACAATCATTTTAAGGATACTTTGTGTGATTTGAGATGTTCTTTCACCTTAAAAATAGATAAAGCAGAGCGCATACTGAAATATTATCACAATGATTTTGAAAAGGCAGACATATATTAGTGCAGTCACGGACTATGGTAAGCAGGCCAGTGTTTCCTCCAGGTTTTTTGTTTTTTAAGCAGCAGAAGTAAGATGTCGTCCTAAATACGATGTGCATGTTGTGCTCCGCCCGGGGTCTGCACAAAGACGGTGAGACCGAGAGCTTTCCAAGGCTGCAGTGGTTTATATATTTAAACAGATGTCGCATGTTACCGTTTGTGGGTACATAAAGCAACGGAACCAGTTACGTTACCTGCAAGCACCAACACAAGTTGACTGGAGTGAAATAGCGAACGTTAGCTCCATAATGCTCAAAGCTGAAACACAACACTGTAATTTTGACTGCAACCCGTTGCTTCGAGAAATGAAACTTAATGAGTCTGTCGGAGTAGTTTTTTGGGTATTGTCTCTGCAAGTGATTACACAGGTTTGTCGTGTTGCCATCTGACATCCGAACTTAGTCTCTGCAAGCTTTGCAAATAATTGGTTTGTGCCTTCTCCTCCGAGGAAATGCCAAACCAAATCTACACTGTGGATGTGGAGTTTCTTTTCGGGACCAACTCTGCTTCGTGATGACTTTCCGCGAGCTTCCCACTATACAAACAAACGGGGAGGCGGGGAGTGTCACATACAGTGCACAGTGTGTGCTGTGATTGGTTGGTCGGGTATGCGTCAGCGGCTTTGAGCTGCCATAGAGCTAAACTCTATAGAATGTGCCCTGTAGACGATCAAACGATCTTTCGGCTTTATGAGATCGTCAACACGTTAAATATTTGGGGTGGGAATGATAATCGTTTTTTTGATGCATCGTTTGTTTTATTAAAAACGATTCTGCATCGATTCAGAGTTATTAATAATCGATATTTAAAAAAACAAAAAAGATGTGCAAGCGATTACGTGCATTTGTACGTCAGACATCTGTACCCAGGCTTACGTGACAAGATGGCGGGACAAACGAAACGGTTGTGGAAGGAAGGGGCTTTCGCAGCCCCGTTGCACAGTGACGCTGGATATAAAATTCCCGCAGAGCATGTAGATCACTTCTTTCCTCACACAAAAACCTAGAATATCACACCTTCTGCAAGATTAACAGTTTAAAGTTTGTTGCAAAATATGCTGCTTTATATTTCGAATAATAAAACTATTCTGTTTGATGGCAATTTCTCAGGGTTTAATGTTAGTGTTAATTACACCACTCACAGTAAGCTGTGGAAGGAGCTCGAACTTTTATTGCTCTTAACAGAGGAAATACACAGTGCAGTACCATATTTTCATGACCAAAATGTATGGGTGCTATTTCTGTATTTTACACATACATAAGGCGCATACTACCACATCTGCGTATTATTGGGCGCAGACATGGTAAAATATACGATAGCTTAAAACACACGTTAGCATGCATGCACGCTAAAACATATCCTATACTTTTGCGAAAGCTCGCACAACAGTGCAAGCAGACACTTTAGCCCAAGTATCCTTAATCCATTCACAAATTGTAGTGTAACTTGCCCGGCGCTGCCTCTCAGTCTTTGTGAAGCTGTATTCGCCGTCCGTCATCCATCACGCGCTCGCAACTTAACTTTAAACGCCCTATTTACACCGATGTCCAGTGGTTGGTTAAGCCTCCGGGAATAATGGCAGGCTTGGAGTCTATTTGCTTCACTTTGTTTTTCATCACAGCGGCTGTGAGATGGGCGCGCATGGAGTCACAGATTAACAGCGAGGGTGACCTGTGGAAAAAAACATCCGGTCTCTCCGCTAGGTTCACACCTCAGGTCTTAATGCTCAATTCGAAAAAATTTTAAAAATCCAATTTTTTGTGTAAACGTTCATATTACATTTTAAATGCGACCTCAGTCTTGCCTGCTGTATGAACACATGCGTCACGAAAGTGACCCGCATGCGGGACGGCGTCACTCCCGACGTTGTGTTTGCGGAAGTAAATGTGGTCCAGCATGTCGGGCTATTTATACAGTGAAGTGATTAGGTATGCAGTAGAAATAAATACAGTGTTTGGGGAAACTCACCTCAGTCAGCCACTCTCTCATTTTCTCCTCGTTCATCCAGCCCTTTTGATTGGCCTTGATGGTGACTCCGGCCGGAAACTTTTCTTTAGGCAGCGTCTACCGCTTAAAAATCACCATAGGTGGCAGTTTCTGTCCATTACCATGGCAACCAAGCACAACAGTAAAAGCCAACTTCTCATGCCCCGTTGTGCGTATCGCTACCGTGCTGATCCCCTTCTTCTCCACAGTGTGGTTCATCGGGATGTCGAAAGTGAGCGGCACCTCGTCCATGTTGGTGATGTGGTTGGCCCGTATGCGTTTGTCGGTAATCTTTACAGTAGGAGCGGAAGATGGCCAGCTTTTCCTTGTAATCCCCCGGAAGGTGCTGCGCCACGGTGGTCCTTGCCGGGATGTGTAACAATGTGATATGTTGTTGTTGTTATCAGTTACGCCAATAGGGGGGCAATCATGCACTGTTGAGAGAGTGGAAGCCGAACGTGCAACAGGTTGTTGACGCTGATAAGCTGCATGTTCGAATAAATGCCGACCGAGTTGGGCCACAGCAAAGAAGCTGGATGGTTTTTTTTATTAAAAAGACCCACACTTTAACAGGATGTGTCGATGGCGTGGCTCTTCGTGGGTGCCATTTTCAATGTTGTTATGCACAATGAATGCATATACCGGCACTATCTACCTACTGGGGTGTGCCTTTAACGTCCTCTGTCACGCCCACCCTTCTCCATTTAACATCCGCATGGTGTCCTCACTCACGTCCGCCTTTTCTCTATATAAACAGTGTGTTGGCAGAAAATGCTCCCAGTCAATCAAACGCAGTGCTCAACAAAGTCACATAACATGCACAGATATTGGAACTCTGTGCACACATAAGCCGCACTGCATTATAAGGCGTACTGTCCATTTTGGAGAAAATTGTACTTTTAAGTGCGCCTTATAGTCGTGAAAATACGGTACTTCTACCAGCCATATCGCTACAGCACCGCGCGCCTTTTTCTTTCTTCAGTCTCGTGCTCTTTTGTTTTTGCGTACCGTTACACCCCTAGTGTATATATATATATTTTATATAGAGAGTTTATATATATATATATATATATATATGTATATATATATGTATGTGTGTATATGTATGTGTATATATATATATGTGTGTATATATATATATATATATATATATATATATATATATATATGTGTGTATATATATATGTGTGTATATATATATGTGTATGTGTATATATATGTATATGTGTATGTATATGTATATGTATATATGTATAATAATAATGTGTAATACAAATTGAATGAAGCTGTGCCTGGGAATTCAAACAAGCTGGCGTTTCTTGTTTTTTTTTATGTGTAAAGCTGTCATTTTGACAGTACGAGGATTTTGCACGACAGCGACGATATGTATATATAAAAGCCTACAAGAACATCTGAACTTGGTTTTGGGTTATTCAGAGGAACTTTAAATGGTGACAGATGTGTGTTGACTCCTATTAACACGAGTTTGAATGCTGAATTCTGAACATGGCCACTCACATCACCATTTGTAAGAGGGTGTTCACGGTTTGCAACCACATTATTCCTACTTCCCTTCTCCAAAGCGCTTTTTTTTCTGTTGTGTTTCACAGGTTATAGGTGTAAAAACTTCTGAAATGATAGATCTTGGGCTCCTGTTTTATATAACAAAAACCTGGCATTTGAAACGGGGGGGTGTAGACTGATGTGTCTCCAGCAGTTGCGGGTCCCTCCAGTCATCATTGCTTCCTGTATAACAATCCTGCATAACCTCTTTTCTTATCTTGATTGTAGCTGGTGTGTGCCTGCTTGCCTTCCCCTTGTAATTGCTGTCATCTCCAACATAGATTGAATATAATGAAAGCATGAAGGCCTATCACAACTCGCCAGCTTACCTGGCCTACGTCAATGCAAAAAGCCGCGCTGAGGCAGCACTCGAAGAAGAGAGCCGTCAGCGGCAGTCTAGACTGGACAAGGGCGAGCCATACATGAGTATTCAGCCAGCTGAGGATCCAGATGGTAAGGCCGCACAGCTTAATTTGTTTTCCACCACACTTTACAGCGCAATGCTGCAACTACTTTAGCAGGACCACACAAACTGCTCTCTTGTGTTTCCACTGGTACGACTATTTTAACCAATTCCTTTTTGGATGGATGGGTTTTGACAATTACATCTGTTTCTGAGCAGCCATCCAAATGTCTTGCACGGCTCGTAGGTTATGCAGAATGAACATTCTTTTTGTTCCTGCTGTTTTTTTAAAAACACACACACACACACCAGAAGAAAATGTTAACATGAGCTACACCCATGTCAAGGAAATGATGCTTGGCCAAAGCGTAGCTGCTTACATTGGAAGATAACAACATTGAGGAAAAAAATGACAGATAACAGCACTTGGAATTAAGTCAGGCCATAAAATGTTGTCCTTGCCGTCCTGAGGGGTGTTGGTCACAGGAGATCTCAATCATCACATGTACATATTGTTGCTCAGTTAGCTCTCCTCAGGACTATGTTCGCATTGTGCTTCATTTCTTGATGTCTGAAAAGAGATCCATCGAAGCAGCTTTGTTTTTTTAAACTGCATCAGACCTATTCACAAAACTGATTTTTTGGTCATTTTTGTTCAGTCTTGTTTTATAATCATCACATCTATCATAGAAGGTTACATAGAAGCACATTGTTGCACTAAAAAGAAACCATGGCTATGAAACAATCGGACCTCATTTATGAGCAAAAATGTATTAAGGAATAAGGAATTTCAAGCTTGCACAACTGTTTCCTGTTGTTGTTTTCACTATGTTAAAAGTTAGGCCCTCTGAATAGTTATACAGTACGTCACACTTTGTTCATTGAAAATGCAGTGAGCTACGAAACTAGGATTTTTGGTTTATTAAAAGTCAACCGAATAAAATGAAATATTTTGATGGAAAGAAAAAAAAATCTATCCTTTTCAAATGTATTCAGTGTATTTGTTCACCGGTACCCTGTTTGCATATGTACAGCTTTGATTCTCAACCAGTGTGCTGTGGCACATAAGTGTGCTGTGAGAGAACTTAAGGTGTGCCGTGGGAAATTATCCAATGCCAATTATTCCGACCAAAAAAAAAAAATCTATTTTCTAATCAAATTAACTGTTCTGTTCATTTATTTATGCCAATCGCGTCTAGTAACAGGCAAAACAATAAAATGTGCTTCCACGAGATCAAGGGGTGGCCAACCACTCAAAGGCCAAGAGCCCCAATTTTGACTGTGTTACCGCAAAGGGCCACAGCATGCACGTACACTTGGTACCTTGATTGTCAAATGTAATCCGTTAAATCACCGCATTCAAACGAGCCCTCCACACACACTGCATTGCTCACTTTGTGTAAAACAGAATTTTTTCCTCCCAATCATTTTCGTCAGACAAACCTGGTGCAACTATCAAAAGCTGACAGTTTGGTTTTATCACGGTATTTCAGGGCTGTGCAATTAATCGAAATTCAATTACAATTATGATACTCCACGATTACGAAATTGGCATAATGATAAAAAACGATTATTAATATGCATTTATACCTTACGCACTATTAAATCATACTTGGATTTATACACATAAAAGCGTCTCGTGAGACGCATGCGGGTTGGCCAGGCCTGCACTAGATGACACAAGCTACAGAATGACCCTGAATAGCTACTTTTTGTGAATCGTTTTGCTAAGTGGTTTGCCGTGTGATTTTTTTTTTTTTTTTTTTTTTTTTTTTTTTAATTTTGATTTAAAAAAATTTTTTTTATCGGATGTGAACTAAGTGCCTTGGCTCAAGAAAGGTTGAGAAACACTGCAGTAGAGTATAAACTATATAACCATTATCAATATTTAAACACTACTCTTCCGGCAACATTTGTCATTTTCATCACCTTTTGCAGAAGCTCTTATTCTTTGCACAGCTTTGACAATGTAATTTTGAAGGCTGTAGTTAGCACCCAACATTTTTTTCATGTTTTCCTAGATTATGATGATGGCTTTTCAATAAAGCACTCTGCAGCAGCCCGTTTCCAGCGCAACCACCGTCTGATCAGTGAGATTCTCAGCGAGAGTGTCGTGCCTGATGTGCGGTCTGTTGTCACAACTGCCCGTATGCAAGTCCTCAAACGTCAGGTCCAGTCTTTGATGGTTCACCAGGTATAATCCCATTTTGGATTCTCATACTTTTATACGTACATAGGTCATATAACATTAATAGTAGTTGGTCACCGTTGTCTCTGATTGTCTCCTACCACAGAGAAAGTTGGAAGCAGAGTTGCTTCAAATTGAAGACCGCCACCAGGATAAGAAACGAAAATTCATTGAAGCCACAGATTCGTTCACGAATGAGCTCAAAAGAGTATGGCCTCTTTTTTTAATACAAACCCTTGTCAAAACACTCGCACGCCAGGCTCATTTCGCATGTTTACTAGCTGTACAGTGAGCAGCTCTGGTAAAGTGCCAACCTGCATCTGCCCTGTTAACTCCATCCACATGTTGTGGCAGTCACATAGCAGTAGTCTGCCATTTGTTTCTCTGAAATGAAACCTGGCACTTGTTGGCTGCATTGTCAACGGTTTACAACAGGTGGTGCTATTTGTTTAATATGTTGTCCATTATCCTCTGATAGAACACTATAAAACTATCATTAAAACATGAAGCTTCACTGATGTGTTTAATGATGCTAATAATGATGCTAATATCCCCCCCCCCCCAAGCTTTGCTGTATGAAAGTGGAAGTGGACATGGAGAAGATTTCTGCAGAGATCTCTGCAGCAGAAGAGGCAGCCCGAAAACGGATGGCTGAACGGGAGAAAGATGCAGGGGACAGAGGAACTAAAGAGGCCCCCACGTGTGTGTCAACAGCAGCTGAAGAAGAAAAACATGGCAAATCCCAACCGAATCCTCTCAGTGACAGTACCAACAAGGGAGGTGAGAACAGTGAGTTGATCGGCAAAGACCCATCAGGTGAGCCATAGAACCAGTCACTGGTGATTAATTGTGATGTCTGGCTCACAGAACAAACCATATTTTCTAGCACATTTGTATATGTTCTTTTCCCACTGTTCCCACGTTGCAGGGAAGCAGAAGGCTGCAGAGGAACTTCAAGAACAGCCAGGCAGCGAAGAGGGCGCCTCGGAGGACAAGGAGAGTGTCCTCGAGGGAGCCATGGAGGAGGGAACCAGTGACAGTAACACGGGCTCAGAAACCACTTCTGCTCTGACAGAAGATGCTCTGACCAGTGAGCCATCCGAGGGTTCCGGCAGGGCAAGATCAACCCACTGAGTCGCGCTCCTGTCTCGGAACTATCCTAGCTATAACTAGCCTTTTCATCTGCCGGACGCTCATGAAGTTTACCACCTATCATGCCTTGATTTTCCCCAAAGCAGGCATAAGTCTTTACAGCTCAAGTCAGTACAGCCATTGTTGTAAAGTAGTCTACCACAGGAGCCTGTCTGAACTGTCCATATTTATTCACAGGAAGAACTGCTCTAAATCCACTTCAGCAAATATCAATTCATTACTCCCAGTCCATTGCAATTGAAATCTGATAATCATTTTTAACAACCTCATGTGAAACAAGGGTTATGTATATGTAACAATGTTTTGTAGTGTGATTATTTTTGCATGTTATTGATCTTTTCAGGAGACCCTTTTTACCTACCTTCACAGTGGTATCATGGTGACTGTCTCCGGATTTAATTTTGGATGTCCTTAGTAGTATTGTAGTGTTAGTTATCACTCTTATTTTGGTATATTACTGTTATCTGTAGGTATCACACAGTCAACAGTAATATACTGTGATCCAATGATACCTAACCACTTTTCTAGCTGTCAAATCAAGATAACATGCTCAAACCTTAGTCATATTAAGATATTGTGCATACAGCGTATGAGATTTACTTCAATAATATCTCATACAACAGTCCAGAATGCGCCGTTTTAAAAGACATTTTCTTGTACACATTTATGCCAATAAACATTTTTTAAATTCCAAAACAAGTGTTTTCTCGCTCTCTTTTTTAATGTAACTGCACGCGCCAGTAGGAGCCGTATTTATTTTTCGACGTAAGAAAATTGTCACAGCCGGCAAAAAATCAAGTTGCATAGTAAATATCGCTGGACTTGGGTTGAACCTTCACTTATTGATCAGTCCACACATGCTTACTTTGTTGAAGGATATTTTATCTCCTAAAAAAAAACTTAAGTGATTAATTTGGAAGCACAAGAGGCTCGCTCTCAGTGATATTCACATTTCCACTCAGACAAAAGACTCTAGTTTGCAGAATGTGTTAGAAAGCAAAGAATAATCAACAATAATAATGAAAAAAACAAATTTATGGTTCGGACAAGCATGAGCAGAGGATTTTTTTTCTGTCACAAATTTTACGGGCAAAATGCCACCATTAAGGAACAGTCCAAATGGTCACAAACATCTAGACAAAAAAAAAACAGGTACAGACGTTGATGTGGATCATATTGTCTATTATGTTCAATTAGCCTAGGCCAGTTGAATTCTGCTGAGGATAATAAAAAATTATGAAATCTAACATTACAGCCTACAATAAAAAGGCAAAGGTATTTGACAGACTCCCTTTGGCCTACATTAAGAAGTTGAACACGAGTTAATTTATTCCTTCAACTTATTCACTTCTGTAACCTAAAACCATATACACCTTTAAATATACATTTATATTTAACTATGTTTTGCTGTCAAAGAGATGACCAAATGGGAAATTTTGACGTGAACCTTTTTTTTAAAAAAACTAAAAGCTGCCGAGAGATAATCGAGCTTCCGCTCATCGAGGTCCCCGTGAGCGTCGAGGTAGCCACAAGCCGTGGAACCCTGGAAGTGTTTAATGCAGAGTGAAGTATTTGGTATCTGTAAAAGTGTTCACATGGAACATTAAAAAAAAAAAAAAAGAAAAAGAACAAATTGTACTTCGCGACGTTTTTATTTGTGCACGTTAAAATACAAATTGAACACAGTCGGAAGCTGCTGAATTTTCTTGTCCACTAGTGTCTGGCTTGCCACATGTAATTTTCTGCGCTGGTGAACTCCTGGCCTATGATTTCAATTTCTGTGATTAAACCTATAGTCATATCCCTTGTGTGCTTTCCTATTCATAATCAAACGCAAAATTAATAGTTACTATGTGTGAAATGCCTTTCTGACACTGGCGAACGCTGGATGAGGGTTGCTGCTTGGTGGCCTGATGGAGAGCTTACAATTGTCCCTGAATTGGAAACTTCTTTAGCGTGTCCATCCATAACAGCTGTAAAAAATGCAGAAAAAAAGTCACAGTTTCCCACCCAGATGTTCTTGTGTTTCAAGTACATGGGCCATGTAGAGCAGTGATTTTTACATACAGTTGCATCCATCCATCCATCCATCCATCCAATATGCTAACTAGGGTCGCGGGCGTGCTGGAGCCTATCCCAGCTGTCTTCGGGCAGTAGGGGAGGTACACCCTGAATTGGTTGACAGCCAATCGCAGGGCACACAGAGGCAAACAAACTTTCGCACTCACAATTTAGGGTGTCCAATCAACCTACCATGCATGTTTTTGGAATGTGGGTGGAAACCGGAGTACCCGAAGAAAAATCCACACAGGCACGGGGAGAACATGCAAACTCCACACAAGAAGGCCGGGGCCGGAATTGGACCCACGACCTCTGCACTGTGAGGCGGACGTGCTAACCAGTCGCCCACCATGCCGCCCCGCACAGTTTCATTTTATATTCATCAGTAGGTTTTCTTTCATTCGATTTATTGAGGTGCATTTTTTCATATGTTGCGCAACACATTTTATTTTAATCATTACTGGAGTACATTTGACATTTTTTCCTGTATCTAAGCGCAATGTATAAACTGTGCCTGTTACAGTGGCTTACTACTAATAACTTTAACAGCTACAGTATACTTTGTGGATAAATCCTCCATCTTGTTTATTTGAGTACTCTACTTGGGTCTATGTAGTTGGTGCATACCTGACACCAAGGTCAGGCCATATAGGGGGCCGTGCCCGTCAACCAAGAGGCAATTGTGGCCCTCGCTTGAGTGTCTGTAAAATCCAACAATTTTTTTCCCTTCAATTTGTATTTAATTTTTGTTAGTTGCTATTTTTGTGTTTATAAATGTCAATACTGAGCTCTTTCATCAAATTAAAAATGTAAAGATGTCAAATGAAGTTTGATTGATGGAATCCAACAAAAAAAGGTGCCATTGCGTAGGCCGGGCGTACGTGACATACATACGTCAAAGTTGGCGCACAACGGTCTTGCACAATGTCGTTGAATATGTGGTTGCGATAATAACTGGTCCGTTATGGATGTACGCAAGTGGTTGAAAACCCCTAAAACAGTGTCCTCGCCAAAAACAGACACTAAACCAATGTCGTGTGATGCTGTTGTTGGAGAATTTGAGCATGGGTCTTCAAAAATACCTCTATGGAGCCTGACCCTGGCAAGCCCTGCAGTGACCACCAAGCAGAGGCATATCATTCAGCAGGTCATTTTCAACCCCGACTGGTGCAGGATTTGGGAAGCAATTGCTTGTTGAATCTGTGTGTGAGTGTCCTCGGCACAGACAACCCCAAGCAGATTGTGTTGACAAAGTTTCCTATTTTGGGGCTCCAAAAAGTGATCATTTTCCTACAGCTGGTTTTGTAACAGGGTCTGGCTGGAGTACTCTGTGGAAAAGGTTTGTTATCCCTGCAGGAAATTTAAATCAACATCACTAGACATTACATTTTCCATTAAGGGATTTAATGAGTGGGAACATGCCATTGAAACAGGCAAAGGTTGAAATAAGCATGCAGCTTCAAAAGATCATTTAAACTGCCAAGCATTGTGAGGAGATTTTGAAAAACATAGGGGGACAGGAAAAGAGATTTCCACTTTCCATGCGCTTATGGTGAATCAACTACCATTATGTTAGATTTAGAAGTGCACCTTGGTTGAATGAAGAAATGAAAACTTTAATAGCCCAATGCAATATTGCTAAAATAATAGCAAATAAAGCAGGACTACTCTCTGACAGACAGCTTTACTGTAAATTAAGAAACACAGTGACTAAACTGAATAAAAAAAGAAAAAGGGAATATTTTCAGTCTAAAATAATCGATTCTAAAAATGATGGTAAAAAGCTATGGAAAATACTGAACAACTTAATGGGAAGGAGTTTGAAAACGAATGTATCAGTTAACCTTACATGAATAATTTGGGAATTTGTGAGGACGATAGTCTGAAAAAACATACAAGCATGGAGGGAATATGCAAACCGCCAAGATGAGCGCCTGAACTGAGATTTGAACCCAGAACCTCTTGACTGTGAGGCAAACATACTTTGCACATGTTTCAGCTGTCTCCCTCCTGCAACACACAAATGATCAGAATTAGGCTTCTGCAGGGCTTGCTGATGAGCTGATCATTTCAATCAAATGTGTTGGAGGAGGGAAACATCTGTGCGTGATAGGGTCCGCTAACCACCGGAGTTGGTGACCCCTGCTCTGTGTTCACAAATGTATCTTAACCACTCAAGTGATATTGATGCTACACAGAAATGTACAGTAGTTAAGTCAACAGACAATTAACAGAACTGTTGCTAAATGTCCAACACTGCTCTGTTCGCGTCGCAGTTTGCGGGTCAAAATTAGCATTTCGCACAGCAAAACTAACAATCACAGATTATACATTTTTTTCAGAACCGCGGAGACTGTCCCAAATTTCTTCACTGGACTAGATGCACGCATGTTAACGTTGCTGCAACACGCTTACGTTACCTACGCACGAGACGTAGGCGGTCGAGGCAAGCTCGGGGCTACTTACGCCATAACCAGCTAGCTAGCAACAATCTTTGCTGGCTACTATATGGAGTAAGATAGCTGTCGAAAAGGCATATGTGTGATTAACAATTCGTATCTGTAATAGCAGAGCTGGGCAGTCCGTCCCTGGGCCGGACTGGTCGGACCCTCCGGCCCGGCCGGATGCACATTTTTGGGCACAGGGGTGGGGCGTGACAAATGCTGCCCATGGGCCTGAGTCCGGCGCGTCTGCCACGTGTGTGGTGACGAGGTTCGCAGTGGTCCAATTTAGCTTTTCAGGTTAACCGCGGTTGATTTCCGGGCGCGTGGACGCGCCATAAAAAATGTAACCAAAAGATCCAAAAGTTGAGAAGTGAAGGGAGTTTGAGAATTTTCTATAGGGAGGAGGATCTCGTGTTTTGGGGATGGCGATATTTTTGAAGAGCCAATTCTTTAAGCGATTCTTTTGAGAGAACGTCAAGTTGAGAGAGAGAGAGAGAGAGAGGGAGAGAGAGAGAGAGAGAGAGAGAGAGAGAGATTGAGAGAGACAAACGCCAGGCCTTTTTACCTCCTCAAGAAAAAGGGGAGGGGGTGAGGTGTCCACTCCCCCTCCAGCTCAGGTTTCAGGTGAGCCTCAATTCATGACAATAAAGTTACATTTGAGCCTATAAAATTCTCCTGTTTAAAACCTTTGTGCATTTCACTATTTATAACTGGCATCAATTTTCATACTTCAGCTGGAAACATCTCGTTCTGACTGCGTCCAAAGTTTGGGTCAAAGATGTGAGTTTAAGCCTATATCTACACTCAAAAACTGGACCAGGAAGATGATTATTACCATAGAGAAGCAGATTCATCAATGCAAATTTATCAGGATACACAAAGTAAGCAATACACAAACATACATTCAACTATGTTTCATTTGGAGGTAATTTTGATTGATCAAAAGCATAAGAAGTTCAATGCTGCAGTTCCCATGTCGACCTCTTGGGGTTGGTCTTCATCCAGCACTGTCAATGTTCATCGGCTCCATGAAGTCTGTTTTAAGGCCGTTTGAATCCACATCCGTTGTCTGGAGAGGTTTTCAGGTGACGACGAGTGGCTCCTTATCAGGATTCTGGGTCTTCCTGAGTCCTAGCATGTCCTTGTAAAATCCAATTGTCGGGGTCCCCTGGTGATTCAATTGTTTTTAAGTGAGGCTGGAGCAGACTTGATGGCATCTGGCTTAATCAGTCTCATAACTTGAAGATGTGGTCCACATGAAGACATATTCGCTACATTGTCATTTTCTCGTGGCGCTGTTTCGATCTCCACGTCGTCATTGACATCGTCCCCCAAGTCAGGCGGTGCATCTGAGGGCACGTGTTCATCGTCGATCTAGATTGTCATCAGTGTTTGTCTCCATCTCCACCTGTGCTGTTTTTTCACCCCATTCCGTCTGGATCTCAGCCGTCACTAGTGACTTGCAGTAACACTCCGACTCATGCATGCAGGATCAGAGTTGCCAAAGAGCTCATCCTGGACATGACTGTCTCCATTTCTGAAAATATAATTAAATAAAAATATTTATCATGCAAAGTATACTGTTTGAGATGATGGTAACATGGAGCATATGTAATCAAAATACTGTATATTGTTAGCTGCATATGTATGTTGAAAAGAAAACTAATTGGTGTTACCCTAGTCTTTTTGATCGAATCAATACAACTACTGTTCTTGAGGCATGACACGAACCATCTTGTTGCTACTACTATAAAAGAAAAAAAAATGATATTGAAACTAATATTTTCAATTAAAATGTGCACAACTTTGTTGGCTTCTGCATGAAACCTTCAAAATAGATGTACTGACAGTCAATAAGATTTTAGCAGTACAGCGTTGTAAAGTGGGATTTTTTCCATTAAATACTTGGTTAATGTGTACTGATATAAAATGATTTGCTCTTGTTCATATACATCCAACAAATATAAGTACTCCCACCTACAAGTTTGTACCACAAAAACATCAACGACAATAATTTGTTAGAAGATAAACCTCACTCGAGTCACTACATTTCTGTTAAAGTTAGCTCAAAGACAATCCTACTCAGAGACTCTATGTCTACAAACTAGAACAAGTTATGGGGCATATTTTGATTCAGTTTTTCACTTTTGCATTAAACACTACAATGTCCTTGTTTTTTTGAGTGGATTCTGTGAGACTACTTAAATTAATCAATGAAAACCGAGCGAGCAATTTAGCAAGAACTATTAACAGTATTCATAAAATCTATACATTTTTGTCATCGTGCTAAATTATGAGTACAGATATGATTATACGTTGAAAACAAGAGCTACGTTAGCCACGTACTAATGCTAACAGTGAAACGCGTCATTAGATTGCAATCTATAGCCGTAAGCCTGTGAGTCCAAAGCTATTAATTGAGATAGAACGACTTTATGAAATTAATATGAATCAATTGGATATACGAGTTGCTGACTTTACCTGCTGTGAAGATGCGTCTCCTGAGCCGCTGGAAGCGCCTTCCGATCCGCTCGCGTTCGCCATCTTTGCTTTCTTCTCTACACATGCACGGGGGGAAGGAATCGCGGATCGATTAGCTCCCCTCTGGACTTGCCTGTGGCCTGCGTGACGTCATCCTAATTTGCAGTTGTTGTGCAGATTCATCCACTCACAAAGTGATTTGTATCCTCAGCTGGCAATTCGTGCGTAGTGAAGATACGTAGTCATAGAAGCGAGAGTCGTATTCGCAAAACAATGCACTCACAGTTTTTATTCGAACTCACAAGAAAAGAAGTCAAACACTCACAATTTTGATTCGTACTCACAAGAAAAAAATTCAAACCCTCACAAGTTTGATTCGTACGCTCAAGAAAAGAAGTCAAACCCTCACAATTTTAATTTGTACTCACAAATTATTACTATTACGGATACGAATCGTTAATCACGCATATGCCTTTTTGACAGCTATCTTACTCCATACTACTAGTGCGGCTAAACACGTTGCAGACTCACTTGTAAGTCTGTAATCATTACCTCCATGGCGGCGAGTAAACTCCACACCTCACAAGTATCATTCTCATGAAGGGATGACAAGATGGAGAAGCCATGCCATTTGTTTGTTTTCACAATAGAGTCCTGAGTTTTGATTGTTTATAAGGTCTGCACAATAAATGTTTTTTTTTAATTGAATTTAGCTTTGCTTCTAGACTTTGCTTCTATAGTCATACACAATGTGAATTTAACCCTTTAATGCATGAATTATGATTTGATAAAGATTTTTTTTTACATTAATTTATATAGGCGAAAGCAACTTTTAAATAGCTGTCCACTGTAGTGACCACTGTGCTTGAAAGGGAAAATAAATAAAAACTCTTGATTGTATATAAAAGAAAACCAATTGTTCATTCGTTTTATTGGCATATTCTTATTGTTTAATAAAACACTTGCTTCAGATCTCTGGGATTAACCTGCAAAAAAAAAAAGATCTACAAAATTATAAAGTTGCTCCTCAAATAAAGTCATTGATTCGCAAAACTGATTTGGCTGGTTCAGATGGGTTAGTGTCAAAGAAGTGCCTTGTGCCTTTTGTGTTTTGTACTTTGTGGTTAGCACTGCCTAAAGTGTAAAACAAAACCCCAAACCGCAGTTACAGGTGTATCACGTTAAATATTAGGTCGCTTTTTTGCAACTTTGGTTTTGCTTCTTTTCTGTGCATCAGAGAAGGTCTGCAACTTATTTCAGTACAAATCACTGCACTGAGCTTCAGAATGTTAATAACACCTTAACTAATTCGCATACCGTTCATTGACATGAACTTCCTAAAAAGATGATCTCGCTTGTTTTGTTCTTTGGTTCCCCATGAAAGATTACTTGTTATGGTGTTGAACAATGGTTTTATAATGTTTTATAATATTTAACAGCTACATGTCATGTGTGCTGGTTGAACAGGACACATATTTTTATACACATATGGATAGTATCTAATAATAAAGAATAGGGCTATAGTTCTTTTTTTTGCATGCCACTTTAAGGCTGGTGAGAAAGTTTCAGTAATTTCACTGAGAGTACTTTTTTTTTCACCATATGAAACCACAAGCGCAAAAAGCTCTTCTTGTTTAGTAGCTTTACCTTCTGCTCCCTGTCAACATGACTTTTGTCAACTGTGAGTAAACCAACAATTCAATTAATAGAATATTACTGTCATACGGCATATGTTATATGTTGTTGTGAACTTTGATAATATAGGGAAGAGGAAAGTGTGTTGAGTGTTGAGAAAATGTTGATAACAGTAATGTATTTATTTCCAGAGGAAATTTCAGATTTCAAAAACTGACATCCAAACCTATTTTTTAAAATGTATTATTTATTTATTTGCCTTATAATATTGTAACATGGACAGCCAAAATCTATTGATCTAAAGCTAGTTACTTAAGGAGTACTGTAAAGTGTTGGACCTATTTAAAAGTTTGGTTAAAAAAATATTTGAACATTTTTATTAAATGATAATGTAACTTTTTTTGACTAAATTACAGTGTTTTCCAAAGTATTTTTCCAAAGAAAGGGCTTTATTTTGACTGTGTTCATCAATTATAATTAATGGAAAATGTGAAAATACCTGACAGACTTTGGAGGCTCAGCATAGTATTCTAAACACCTTTGTAACTTTGATGAGAACAACTTGTCAGTCACATCTCTAATAAATGTGCAATATACATTTAATTACAAAATATTATGTTCACCAATACGCATGGACTACACTATAGGAAAGGCTCGTTGAAAATAAAGCATTATGGCAATTGGAGCTAGATCTCATAAAACAAATGAAATTTGAGCATTGTTCAAATACTTACAGTAGAGAGAGTAGAGTAGGGACGTTGCATGCCAAAATAAGATAAGAAAGAATCAGTTTTGGTCATGAACGAAGTTGATGACAAAAATATATACCTTCTATTTTCAGATGTTCAGAGTTTTCTACCCCTTTTCCTCATATGGCCAATTATTTTTAAGGTAAGACACATTCCAAATAAAGCAAAAAATAGCACCCAAACTTGAAACATTGCTAAGGAAAGTGAAAAAACTATTAAGCACTGTATTTGTTTTGCATTTGTTTGTGGCTCCCCTGGCTTATCTACCTGGGTTTGAACTTTGGCTTCAACTTTTCTATATGGAGTCTGCATGCAGTGGCTACAATTACAAGGACAAAATCTATTTAATCGCATCAGAGTTCGATTCAAATTTTGATCGGATGCACTGTTTTCATAGACACTAAAAATATTGACTAGGACTTACATGTTCATGCATCACAATTTTGATTTATACCGGAAGTAGTACTAAAAGAAGAAGCACTTCCGTGTCAACAAAATATCACCATTTCTACTTTAAACTTTAGTGTTATGTTGCGTATTTTTCCCGTTTGCGCTGTTACGTCGAGTTAACACTTCCTAATGTCTTGCGCTGGACATGTCTTTCGCTCGCTCTGCTTTTACTAGCTTCCGGGAATAACAGAAACACGTATACTGACGTCACAGACATGCGCGGTAAAGACGGTTTGTTCCAAAATTTCAGAATAAGTGTTTTCATGCGTGGTGATCTGATTCTCAATCGACCTAAACCACCCCTCTCGTTCGGACTATCCAATATTTCATGCATTCATTACTCAGAACTTCGCCACGTAACACACATTGAGTCTCACTAGAGGGAGACTGCGAACCAGTTGTGGTCCATGGACCACACTCTGGGTGGGATAACTGCTAGGCAATTATCAGCCCTGAACTGTTAGCCACTAACTATGGTATTCCTCCCTGTTATGAAAATATGTGTCAGTAACATTCTAAAATATTATTTGAATCATTTAATCTGTTTTGATTGCAGCTTTGTGTATGTCAACCAGAGGAGACTGTGACAGACTACATGGACTTCAGCTCCAACAGTTTTGATTATAGTGGCATTCCTCTGCTGTGTGACAAAGTGCACAACCACCGATTCCGCCTGTGGTTCATGCCAACCTTTTACTCCACCATCGGCTTCACAGGAATGGTGGGTAACCTCCTGGTCATCCTCACATTCATCTACTTTAACCGGCTGAAGACCATGACAGACGTGTACCTGCTCAACTTGTCATTTGCCGATTTCCTCTTTGCATTGTCACTCCCCTTTTGGGCAGCCGGTTCCATGGCAAACTGGATGCTGGGTGTCGCTATGTGCAAGATCATGCACACTGTTTTCAAGGTCACCTCTTACAGCAGCATGTTCCTCCTTTGTTTAATCAGCGTGGACAGGTACTTTGCCATCGCCAAGGCTGTTTCTGCTCACCGCCTCCGTTCCCAAGCAGTTTTCTTCAGCAAAGTGTCATCTGTTATTGCCTGGGCCATAGCTGCGATTGCCTCCATACCGGACATGAAATACACCACAGTCATTAACAGCACCTGTACACCTTTCACCAGTACTTCTGATCCTCGTCGCATAAGCATCCAGATAAACCAGATTGTTTTCGCGTTTTCCCTTCCCCTCTTGGTCATGAGCTGCTGTTACATCAAAATTATCCTGACCCTTTGTCAGGCTCGAAACTTTCAGCGGAATAAGTCTATCAAGGTGATTCTTGCTGTGGTATTTGTCTTTGTGGTCTGTCAGCTTCCTTACAATGTGACCTTGTTTTGGTACACGCTTGTCGTTGTAAACGGAGGCACTACAGACTGCATGTTTGAGAACAACCTTGTGTATGCCATTGATGTCACACATTGTGTAGCCTTCCTAAGGTGCTGCCTCAATCCCTTTGTGTATGCCTTTATTGGTGTTAAGTTTCGCCATGATCTTCTGAGGCTACTCAAGAAATTGGGTTGCATGAGCCAGGAAAGGTTCTTAAAGTATACCTGTAGTCGTAGGAGAAGCTCTGCTACCTTAGATACCGACACCACCACCACATTCTCACCTTAATGACAGCATAGTGACATCATGCTCCTGCACACCTCAAGTAAGAATTAAGTCTGACATTATATTTGCAGGTGGGCCTCAATTTAGAACGGAGCGTTGTTCCCACGGCGGTGATGTAAACCGAATTTGTACATTAGTCTCAACATCAGTCAGGATTACAGTCAATATGTGTATTATGAAAAAACATATTAAACGTTCAAATGAAAAACAGTAACAGCAAGTATGGTGCCTTCCTGTGTGGCGTGGCAATGTAACGGCGCGTTACAGTAGTTTGAAATCTTGAAATGTCGTATGCCGGTTCTAAGGTGAAGACCCCATGTACTGTATCTAGCAGATATTGTACATGGGTCGGCTAAATTACAGTTATTTTAGCATTTGTCCCTGACTGGATTTGAATTTGGCAATTACAATTGACGGAATGTGCTGAAGTGGGGACCCCAAAGAAGACATAACAAGCAGATAAACAATCAAGCCAAACTTTATAAAACCATGGGAGCATGAAAATGCAAGTAAACAACACTACAATTTTACAATTTCAAACCACACACGGTTATCGCACAAACACAATTAAAAGCAAACTAAATCTAACAGACACAAGGATAGATATGTAATTAAAAAAGAAAATAGTAGTACAGTACAGTGATGCTGAAACAAGAGCAATATCCATCCATCCATCCATTATCTATACCGCTTCTCCTCACAAGGTTAGCGGGGCAAGCTGGAGCCTATCCCAGCTGTCTTTGGGCAGTAGGCGGGGGACACCCCGAATTGGTTGCCAGCCAATCGCAGGGCACACAGAGACAAACAAACATCCGCACTCACAATCACACCTAGGGGCAATTTGGAGAGTACAAGAGCATTATATCATACTATACATTCTATACTGTAATTAAAAGCAGGGGCGGAGCCATGGGTGGGCCTGGGTCTGCACAGGCCCACCCAGATTGACAGACTGCCCACCCAGTGGGATTCATAAAAAAAACAAAACAAAAAAACAAAAAAAAAAACTTTTAAATTGTTATTAAAATTATTATTGAATGATTTTTGAATTGGTGTTTCGTTGTGTTTTTTATTTTATTGAATATTAAAAATGGTATAATTGGAGGAGGATTGTGCTCAGTGAGAGAAATATTCAGGCCGACCCTGATTTTTCCAGGCCCACCCATTAGCCACGTTCTGGCTCCGCCCCTGCATTGGACACTGTTTGAAATACTGTACATCAATACGGACGTCTGTCAGTGACCTATGGACAGACCAGTCGCTTGTTCGGACGGAATGCCCACCTCTGCAAATTAAGACACCAAAAATGTTGAAAAAAATTCCTCTCTCCGTTTTTGCTTTGAGCTTAAGTAAGAAACACCATGTGGTCTATTCCATTATGTACCTGTGCCATGTGTGCATGATGTGGAATGCCTAGGATCGTGAACTCTTACTTTCCATCATCTACTCCATTAAATGGCTGTGATTCAATTGTCCAATTACTTGAAAGGTATACAACGTGATGGTAGCAGCAGAATGAATTCTTTAGTCTACAAAACCACTGTGCCTGGCAATTTACAAAAAAATGCATCCGAACTAATCGACAGAAGCTTCATCGTGCAACACGATAATGACCCAAAACACACTGCCAACACACCAAAAGACCTCATCGGGGGGGGGGGGGGGGGGGGAGTGAAAGGTCTTAGACTGACCGTGTCAATCACTGGACCTTAACCCAATAGAGCCTGCATTTTACGACCTGAAGAGAGACTAAAGTAGAAATGCCCAGAAACAAACAGGAACTGAAAGAGGCTGAAGCAAAGGCCTCAAAAAGCATTTCAAATGAAGACTGCATCAATCTGGTGAAGTCTATGGGTCACAGGCTTGATGCAATTTTTGCAAGTAAAGTTTGTATAGCCAAATATTAAATGCTATTCACTTTAAGTTTTAATAATATCTGTGCTAATACTTTTGCCCACTTGAAAAGTGGGTGACTTCAAACAAAATGTGCTCTGTCATGATTTTTTTAAACACATCTAGATGTAAATACCATGAAATAAAAGTTGAAATTCTGATTTTTTTGTCTGATATTCATATTTTTATCTGAAACCCTAGTCTTCAGTATTCAACAAAAACAAAGGAAGTGACCTCCCAATACTGTTGGAGGGAATTGTATGTGTGATCTGTTTTGTGTGGTGTGCCAAACAAATACATACAGCTAATTGTGAATTCAATTTTCCATTGATAATTTATCAATAAAAACATATGTTCAATAAAACAAACATGTTAATTTATAAAATCTTACATCAAGCAGTAAAGTAGCAGTAACAGTCCCGTTTTGAGCTACTCCACTGCTATCATTCATGCAAGTGTAGACATTTACACCCCTTACATGACATCATTACTTTATAGCTGCAGGGTTCATAATTTGGAGTTCCTGATAGGCTCACAGGGAAAAGGGTTGGGATTTTACAATAAAAGCATGAAGCACTTGCAGAGTCCAAGTAAACAAAAAAAAAAGCCTGGACATATCAGCTTTGTACGTTCCCTGCCCTTGAGTCCTCGCAAGAGAGTGCAAGGTAAGGCAACATTAACAATTATTAAATAACATCAAGACTAGGTATTGCGTACCTGTCATTGTCAGTACTGAAATACGTTTTAAGTTGAGTACTTGATTCATCTGTAAAATCACAAGAAAAACTAAACGGTCACTGCTTAATTATTATCCAAGCTCCTTTTTTAAAAGCAATATGTTGCAACTTGCCAGGATTTAAAAGTGAGGTTTGAGCTGTTCATAGGAATCGTTACAAAATCTGAATATGTTCTTTCAAAAAAAAATAAGGTGAAGGGATTTGTTCAATTTCAAAGTAAACATTTGTAGCAAACAAATACTATGTGGTCATGGCAACCAGCAGTATATGTGACTCACTGAGTGCCACTCCTTAGCTTGAAAGAGCGAGTGAGACGTGTTATGAGTCGGACTGATGATTCCATGGAATACACACCTTTCCTTTTGGGAGTTATTCAGGATGAACTCACAGACACACACTATTTACTCATACTTAGTCAATATTCACTCAGTGTATACTGCATATGTGGCAACACGTGTGATAGCATAGTACAGCAGAAACTTTGAGGTTGAACTCTGGTCAAACTCTGATTTGCTTGAATGTTTTCCGTAACATTTCAACATTCCCAATTGTCAAGTATAAAAAGAACTACCGTTGATGAAGAAGAAAAAGTCTTTCTCTCTCTCTCTCTCTCTCTCTCTCTATATATATATATATATATATATATATATATATATATACAAGCGTGAAAAAAATATCTATTATTTTTATATATATATATTTATATATATTTTTGGGGAGATAAGTGTTTTTCACATGACAGAGTTTTTATATATATATATATATATATATATATATATATATATATATATATATATAAAGTGCAGTCTAACTTTATGCATTGGTGGAGTCCACTTTATTTTAATATTTTCGTACACGGGCACAGTTAGAAATGGGCATTTGCGCCCAGCCGACAATCGAAGCAGTTCCTCTCATTCCCTTTAAATGCAGCGCAGGTGAGGCACAGAGTCTACATGGGGGATGCATAATAGACTATCTGGCTGCAGTCCATGGATGAAATCAGGGCAAGCAAAGTAAATTTATAAGGAACTGCAAGAAGATGATGTAAAGTTGGATGCTGTAAAGTGAAGACTTGGAGACCACCTTCCACCCACAATCAAACGTTGAGCGTATATATATTATATAATTTACATATCCATCCATTATCTATACCGCTTGTCCTCACAAGGGTCGCGGGCATGCTGGAGCCTATCCCAACTGTCTTCGGGCAGTAGGCGAGGGACACCCCGAATTGGTTGCCAGCCAATCGCAGGGCACACACAGACAAACAAACATCCGCACTCACAATTACACCTAGGGGCAATTTAGAGTGTCCAATCAACTTACCATGCATGTTTTTGGAATGTGGGAGGAAACCGGAGTTCCCGGAGAACACCTACGCAGGCACGGGGAGAACATGCGAACTCCACACAGGGAAGCCGGGGCCGGGATCGAACCCACGACCTCTGAACTGTGAGGCGGACGTTATAACCAGTCGATCACCGTGCCGCCATATTATATATATATATTTTATATTATATATGTTTATATTTCTTTGTCATTCAAAAAGATTTTTAAATTGAGCTGGCATTATTGTAAGAAACTGTTTTTTTCAAACATATTTTATGGGCCAATTGAATGATGCTGACGGGATACATCTATTTACCATGAAAACAATAGGTTGTTATCATCATTATTGCATTCGTCCCCTCAAAAACATACACGGCAATAACCTTACAATTCCGATTTATGACTGAATTAAACACAAAATAAGTAATAAGAACAAATCCGATGTGTTTTCATGTTCTGTTCATTACATTAGGGACATGGTATGTTTTGATTGAATATGCGCATGTGTGAAACTGTGCGTTTTCAAAAGATACAACCAGTGTAACTGATCTCTCTCTGTTGTGTCCATATCTTCAGTTGTGCCAAAATATTGCGAGCGCTCCTTCTAACATGATGCCTATTGCTGAAGGCATGTCCCATATCCTACCCAATCACGTTCTGAGAGTGGGTCAAACTATACGTCTGGACCCGGTAGAGGAGACAGTGACCGCATGCTCACGGCCAAGCGAGCCGAGCGGCCACCTTGGTGATGTCGATCTGGACATTTCCCTGGATAATCTCAACCATCTCATGCTTGAACTGGATCCAACCTTTGAACCGTATCAGACCAACAAAAACCACCCATGCATCAGTCCAGCTGCAGGTAAAAGTATGACGGCACGCAATTAAATCTCAATCGATGTTAGCGGCTGAGCAATAAAGCAATAAGTAATACAATACATAGGTAATGGTTAAATGTCACAAAATGGTATTGAAAATATAACGCTGAGTTCATGAAAAGGCAGGTTCAGTCAAATGGAGCGAGGTCAAATGTTTTGCTAACCACATTTTTTTTTTTAAATGCCCCCAGCCTTCAGGTGTTTTAATTCTTTTTTTTATTTTATTTTTTATGGCAGGCTGATTGCACCAATTTAGGTATTCTGGGACTGCTTCCCAGACTATTATTATGAGACACACCCTAAACCTCTCAGGCTACTCACACAAAGAAAATTTACCAGCAGTGGTGTAGAGTTGTCTTCGCTTTGTGCAGAAATAGATCCTTTCGTCTATTCTTATTTTAGCTATACTCTCTGTACTGTAAGGTTGTATGTGCATTTCTATGTTCATCCTGGAAGCAAACATTATGAAGCAAAGAAATGTACAATTACCAGAGATGTTACAGGAGTGAAGCCCCATGTGCTAAACACAGGATTTCCTGTGTACTCAAAGCACCCAGCCACCCTCACAGGTTTTGCGACTTCTTCATTCACATTAGTCATTGCTATGCTGCACAAGTTATTGGTGTGGCCGCTACATTTATTTTATTGGGAGACTGTACTGAATCCATAGTTGCCATCAACACAAGAGCGGTAGACATAACCTGAAGTGAACAAGAACAAGTTGGAACCTCTCTCAGCACGGCACACATGAAAACATCCAGCTTGGAAGGATTACCCCGTGCTGTGCAGGCAGTTACCTGCATGAGAATTTTCAGCAGCAGTTTGTGCGTGTACACTTGCCAAGCCCTTTTCGGCAGTAGAAAACCAAAACAGGAAGCATGAGCATGAAGACAAATGAAAGAGTTTGACATCCAGTTTTTCCTGCATGAACCCTCTAACAGCAAATATTTTCCTGTTCTCTCTCAGAAGGATGCTGCTCCCCGCCCACCGTGTCCCCCAGTATTCCCATCCCCAGACCCGCCAGTGTCAGTTTCAGTCCCCCGGGCACGCTGGTCTTTTCTGACTCCCCCTCCTTTTCCCGGCCGCCGCTGCCGTGTGGGAGCGCACCCAAAAGAAATCCCTCAATGAGGCATGACATATCCTGTTCCCAAGGGCCCTTTCGCTTGTCCTACCCAAATAGGAACAGTGCAGCCTCACTACTCTCTACATCAACATGTTCAGATACCAGCTACATCCTTGGCAGGTACAACTTATTCACTTCCTTAGTAAACAATCAATAAAATGAAACATGAACAACCACTTGCACAATCTAATGATGCAAGAACTAAATATGCATTTGCAAAGATAGAAATGCTCACTTATAGTACATTTTCCTCATGTTATGAAAGTGAAATTAATAATAAAACAATAATATGAGGAACAGATCAGTATGATGCAGTGCACTTGTAAACTAGTGTACCGTACAGCCATTATGTTCCACAAACATTAATATTGAGACCACATTTGTTTGATTATATGACGTATAATGTACAGTGCCAGTTACTGTAAAATGTTTTGAGTCAGACACTCATTCATTTCATTATCTTTAATGCTTATATCCTGTTCAGGCTCACTGGGAATTAAATTTGGTGTGCTGTGTATATGTGCAAACAGGCCACTACAATCTAGTTTGCAGAAAACTTTCTTCTGATGTTGAAAATGTTCATGGGTCATAAAAAAATCATTTAGAAAATAAATATAGCTATTCTATTAAAAGAACAACAACAAAAAAAAAAAAAAAATATATATATATATATATATATATATATATATATATATATATATATATGTATACAAATATACTTTGTGGGTTTGATTTTTTTTTTTGTATACATCACAATGGGTCTATTTCACCCGAAACATAGCAGGAGGGTCAAATTGCTCTTTTTTTTCTTGAATTAGGACCAACATTTTCCTAAAGGGCTAAAGTGCTACTCTCTGGTCATGCTGATAGCACCACAGATGTCATGGTGTGTGACTATTGCACTGTAAAAGAAGAAGAAAAAAAAACTACGATAACATTTTGGGCAAGGATGTACAATTCATCTAAATATTAAAAAATCTTTTGCGGTGAAAATGAGCTTTCCTGCATTTCACAACAAAGACATGAGTTTACAGAATTGTCCCTTGTATAGTCCCACCAATTTAAAGATATAAGGAAAAACAACTCAGCAAATAATTTTGGAGCAAACAACTTGCTTGCATTGTTGTGCTAACTACGGTAACATTGTTGCCATAAATGCCAGTCATTTATATTTGACAGATGTTACAACTTAAACGACTGTTTTAGTACCAAAAAATACAAATTGTGTTTTTTATATTGTGTGTACTGATCCTGTCGTCTTCACAGCACCCAGTCTTTGGCCAGCGAAGATGCAGACGGTCTGGGGTCAATCCTCTCTCTCAGTGACGGGTGCCGGACGAGGCAATATGTGAGCCAAGATGGCTCAGATAAGCGAGGACACGAGATGCCAACCAACTGCTCACTAAGCAGTCCCGAGGAGGCGCTCTCTGGTTCTTTTACTGATATTCCTATGTTGCTGATCAACGGCATACCACATCGGGACAGTAAGAAATCTCCTTCTTCAGACGACGAAGTATCTCACAAGCCATTTACTCGTCACAGTGAGTCTCAAGCGTTGTTGTTGTGTCTATTCTTTGCAACTTTTTCTTGACTCCACTTGAACAATTCTCTGCCTATTCCAGGTTCCGAAGTCCATTTAAATGGGAGTCCGTCATCAATGAAATTTGTTATGGACTCTTCAAAATTTTGGTTCCGTCCACATATAAGCAGAGCAGAAGGTGAGAGTCTTAAACCGGGGATGGGGCACATTTCACAGCTTAAGATCACTATTTTACAATGCAAAAAATGCAGCGCATCATGCAATAACAACACGACATGTTTGATCCACCACAGCTGAGGCCTTTGTGAAAGACAAGGAACCAGGAACATTTGTGGTGAGAGACAGTACTACATACAAAGGGAGTTTTGGTCTTGCCATGAAGGTTGACCAAATAGTAACCGGTTCTGCAACTGCAGATATAGGTAGGTTTGATTTGTGGCCTTGTGGTTATTTTCATATTGGGTTTCTAAATGTTACAGCTGCATTGTGGTTACCAATGATAATGATGTCAAGTTTTTAAAAGGGCTTAGTGACTCACTTAACAAATATATATATTTTTTAATATTTTTAAATTTGAAATATTTTATATGTTATATATATATATATGTATTTTTTTTTTAAATATTTGTGTCAATGTCAAAAGGCAGGCTAATCACTCAAGCAGACATTTGTAGAATATCATAATGAGGATTCTTGTTATAACATTTTGCCAAAATAAATCGAATAAATAAACCTATTCCTGATTTCCTGATGTTTTTTTGTGCGTGTGTGTCTCAAACAGGAGGAGAGGGCAGCTATCAGTTTGTTAAACACTTCCTTATCGAATCAACAGCAAAGGGTGTTCGCCTTAAAGGCTCTTCTCAGGAACCGTACTTTGGTAAGGTCAACAACACTTTGTTGGTTAAATAAGCTTCTTGTTTATATATATATATATATATATATATATATATATATATATATAGGAATACACTTGTGTTTCGCCCAGGTGCCTTTGGCAGAGAGATTTGGTACAAGTCGCCAGCCAATCACAGGGCACGAAAAACAAACATTCCCGCCCACATTCATGCCCGTGGGAAATTTGTAGTCTTCTATAAATCCAAAAAGCATGTGTGGAATGTAGGAGGAAGCCAGAGTACCCCGAGAAAACACAGAGAACACGCAACCTCCAAAATGAACTTTATAAATAAATACATAATATAACTAAATACAGCAGGTACAGAATTTGCCTTGAATATTTCAAAGTTGTTTACGACACAGAGCTATTCAATTTATTTCTATTATTTTGTCTGGTTGGTTTTGTTGGGGCGGCATGGCTCAGTGGTCGTCTGCCAACCCAAAGGTTGTGGGCTTGATCCTCAATCCTTACGACCATGTCTAAGTGTCCTTCAGCAAGACACTGAATCCTATTTGCTCCCAGTGGACGTGGCAGCGCCTAACATGGCAGCAGCCTCTCACTGGTGTACGAATGTATATGGGTGAACGTGAGGCTTTGTAAAGCGCTTTGTGCACCATATAGTCTAGCCCAGGGGTCGGCCTCTTTAACACTCAAAGAGCCATTTCGACCCGGTTTTCACAGAAAGGAAAACACTGGGAGCTGCAAACACTTTTTGACATCTGAAATGAAGATGTTAGCCTATTCGTGGCTGTCAGGCGGAATCCTCATAGTGACGAAATGTCAACTTTACAGGAGGTCCCACAAACGGCAGCATGTTTGAGTTCCCAGGAACCTCTTCATTCAAATTGTATATGACACACTCCCGTCCACATAATACTACCTACAAAATACATTCAATTGGTAATTTAACACTTGAATTGATAAATAGTCTAAAAAACAAAACATCAGTGACTTACTAATTAACAACATCCGAGTACTTCAAAGTCCGCGCTCATGTCAAGCCTCCATCTTACCCCCAGCCTTTGAAAATGTCGCACCGGCAAACACACCTGCCCGATGCAATGCAATACAATACAGTTTGCTTACAACGCCTTCACAAAACACATTCTTACAGGTTTAAAGCCATGAATGATGCGGTAAATAAACCAATGATCCAACTAACCGCGTCTATAAAGTGCATATTAAAATGAAACGGAGACTTACCTTTTTGCAACGAAGCATCTCATCAATCCATATTAAACAGACAAGCCAACATAATCCAGCGAACCTTACTATTTTCACTCGTATTGTCTAAAAAATAAGGAAACCAAAACACTACACGGTAAACAAGGGCGCTTATTACGCCACACGGCTTTCTCATTCCGCATTGTGTCGCAAACACCTCCCGCCGTGAAATCCGGCATTGTTTGAATTTTTATTAGCTATTTTCACTGCTTTAAATTGGCTAGAATTGCATAAAAATTACAGACGAAGCAGCGACGGACCATGAATTTGACCATAGTTGGACTTCCAACGTTTTGTGGCCGACAGCAACAGCGACATTCTATTTTAATATTTCGAGATCACAATAATCTTACAATTCACAACTACAATTAAACAAACACAAATAAAATGCTTTGTTCAGATATTATGCAGTTTTGGTGTCGCTGGGCTTTCAGCGCACGCCAGCTGCCTGCTGACACGTCAAGTGCTGTCAAACGTTTCTGAAGAAGGCGAATGCTGATCACCAAAATTGCACAAAGTCTGAAGAAAGAAGTTAACATTTTTAACTAAATAAGAAGACAGGATACACGTTTTTGAGACAAATGGCATACACTTCAATCGGACACTTATAATTTATTTTCCCAAGCCACGCAGAACCGCAACATGAGGATGGAAGAGCTGCATGCGGCTCTTGAGCCGCGGGTTGCTGACCCCTGGTCTTGGAAATATAATGTTGTCGTCTTTACAGGAAGCCTTTCTGCTCTGGTGTACCAGCATACTATTTCCACGTTTGCTTTACCCTGCAAATTACTACTCTGCTCCCAAGGTAAGGTGTGTGTGAGTGTGTGTGTGCGGGGGTGTGGGGGTGTGTGTGTGTGTGTGCGGGTATGGGGGTGTGTGTGTGTGGGGGGGTGGGTGTGTGTGTGTGTGGATGAATTAAATAAAGAAGACACATTTAGCATTTTTTGGCGGTGGGCGCTAGGGTGTTGTCACTTGTTCTCAAGCAGTCCAGAGTCTGAAGAGCAAAAGCAGGCCCACATAAAGACGAAGTCAAACCATCATTTGTATTCTGATATGAGGAGGCAGCACTACATCACAAAGCTGCCAAATTACACGTGTCAATTAGCGTGTATGTCGTGCAAACACAAAAGCCACATCCACTGCATGTTTCCATAATGTCTCCTTTACTTGACTTGCCCGTTAACAGGACAGGGTGGAGAAGAGAGAACAAAAGACAAATCACTTCTAGAGGAAAAGAAAGGAACAGGTAAGACACTGTGATATTTGACCGAGTTTTCCTTGTGAGTAATGCCAGCTATAGGAATAAAGCTAAGAAAACAACCAAGTGCAATGAAGAAATAAAATAAAAGTTCCCTGTTATTTCCTGCATTCTGTGTAGATGGGAATTAGGTTTTTTTCACATTGTTAAACAGTTCCCAGGTGTCTTAATAACATGCCTTTCTTTTGACAAAGTACACCAGTACAATAAACACAGTCGGCGATCCTGTCTCATAAAAGTCAGTATTTCTTCCCTGCCCCCGTTCCTACAACAATGGCTTTATTTATCGTTATTACGCTTATCAGAAGCTAACTCTATTAGTTACCGGTAATGCTAATCTACGTGTCCGATAAAACTCATTGCCAGAGCTGGGCATTCCGTCCCACGGACAGAATGGTCAAAATGGATGCCCATTTTGGACGGACGGACGGAGGACGAGAAGTCTTTCAAAAAGGACGGACTAAGCAAGGACGGAAGTGGGTTTTCGTCTGTCCCTCTATTCATCCCTGAAGGGGTCAAGTACCAACTGAACGTGTTGTGTTGGGTTCTTTTAAAAAGAAAAACCGCTGCATGTTCTCTTCTACGGAGCCGCCTTCATTAATTGCCTGCACGACACTTTTCATGTGAATCCCAGTAGTCACATTGCACATGCATATTCTGCCCTCTAGTGGTTCAACACATGTTCAACCATGGATAATGCCACAGGATGCTATTTCACTACTGATTGAGAGAAACACGCCCAGCCTATCTTGTGTGTGTAGTCCGGGATAGCAATTTTGTTTTGTTAACCAACTGTTAACATTTAGTATCTTATCCCATTGCATGCAAACTATGTCCTTGTGTGGGACATCTTTAGACCGTAAAAATCCCTACCGGTGTATACATTGAAGCGGCCTGGAAGTGGAGGCTTTTGTTTCATTAAAATAATCTTGCATTATTTTGCAATAATTATTTTATAAAAACAAAAAATTATTATACATAAAACGCTAAAGTTTTGCAATAATTCGCAATAGTATTGCATTATTACTCAATCTTAAATATTCTCCTGATGTCCTCTGGCTTGCTCCAATCGACATCATCACAATCGTCATCATGTCACGGCGGTCTTGTGTTGCGGCTAAATGCTATCTACTCATGATACTCCCAGACGGTGTGGATATGCATAGGAAATGAGTTAACTAATAATCTTTAAATAATGTTTATGAGTGCACGGAGGGTTTTTTTTGGGCAGCGGGTGGTGGATCGACAGAATGTAAGGACGGAAGCGCTTTAAAAGGACGAGGACGGACGGGGCGGAGGATGATCACTTTTCTGAATGAGGACGGAGGGACGAGGACGGAAGGGTACCCAGGTCGCGGACGGAGGATGGACTGGCAAAAAAGGGTAAAGTGCCCAGCTCTGCTCATTGTAGCCCTGGCTCCTTTTGGCTTTGACATAGTTGTCATGGCAACTAACCTACCTTTGCCTCTTGCAATGGAGGGCATAACATTTCTAACATAAGTGCAAGGGTAATGAGGCCAATGTAAAATGAAAAAGAGATAATTCGTTTTTACATTCATCCCCCCCACCCCCAAAAAAAAGAAAATGAATATGACGATGACACAGCACCGATATAGCGACATTCAAAATTAAGCTATATTACATCCATCCATTTTCAACACCGCTTATCCTGTTAGGATCGCCGGGTTCTGGAGCCTATCCCAGCTAGCTCTGGGCAAACGTCAGACAACATCCTGAAAGGGTCACCAGGCAGGCACAGGGACAACTGCTCACAATGACCAATCACGGCTCGGATTCAGAAAACAGGTTAGCCGTGATTGGTCGTTGTGGGCAGTTGTGATGTCATTTTCAGTCAACAGAAGACAAAATGGCTGGCCCCAGAGATGGCTAAAAACGAGTGCATTTTGCTGCTTAACTGATATTCCACAAATGCAAGATTAATCAGAATGCCGTGTTTGAACTAGTGGGCCTGCTAGGAACATATTCTTGAAAAAAATAGGTTTGGGTTGAATTCTGCTTTAAGTACTCCTCCATTTCCGCGACCTTTGTGAGGATAAGCAATTCAGAAAATGAATGGATAGAACAGGAAATCTGTGAACGCCACACTGTTAACAGAAACTGTTATGAATTATAGAAACACGCATTGGCATGCATACACACATGCACACAACAGACTGAAGGTCCCAATATTGCACCTAGTGATAGCAACTAACCTCTCCACTTTTTTTTTTTTACATGATGCAGTTGCTTTGTGCGGTCTTCTATAATGTTTGTTTATTGCAGCCTGCAATTTCGTCTACCTGAATGCTGTCCCCACTGAGATGTTGACAGGACCTTGCGCGGTCGAGAGGGCGGTCTCCTCCACCCTGCAACTGCCGCCAGGCTCCTTTGAACCCGTCATAGCCAACTTGAAAGTGTCTTTGAAAGGCATCACACTGACAGACATCAACAGGAAGTAAGACAACACACATCCTGCCACGTTTGTCACAATGAGACAATGCGTGTGAAGTTATAAGGGAACATTTTTTCTTATAGGCAGTTTTTCAGACGTCATTACCCTTCTCACCTACTTAGCTATGGTGGAAATGATCCAGAAGATCGAAGGTGAGGGTTCGGAATTGCAGTGAATGCGCAGCCACACAAGACAAGCAGCAGGAATTGATTTTCACACTGGTTATAATATAGAGCATGTGATGTTAAATACTAGAGCAGCCAAGGGTACACCTTAGACTGATTGCCAGCCAATTACAGGGCACGTAGGACAACCATTTACGCTCGCTTTCAAACCTATAGACAACGTTGTCTTCAGTTAACCTAACATTCATGGAGAAAAACCCGCACAAGCCCTGGGAGAACATGCAAAACCCCACATAGGATGTCCAAACACTGAAATGCAGAACTTTGAGGCAAATGTGCTGCCCGTATTTGAGACAAATACAGCATAAAATAGTTACTTGTTATACTACTTGAAAAAAAGCTTTGTTTCTTGTGATAACATTTTCTTTCCTGTTACAGGTGGAGAAAAGGTTCAAATTTTGGTGCAAGGTAAAGGCTTTTGTTTAATGTGACAGAATAATAACTCCTTAAAGAGCGAAATCAACCCAATCACATTTTTTTCAAGGATATCTTCCCAGCAGTCCCACTAGTTGAAACACAGCATTCTGATTAATATTGCATTTGTGGAATATGAGTTAAGCAGCAAAATGCACCCCTTTTTAGCCACCTCCGGGGGCAGCCAATTTGTCACTTCTGTCGACTGAAAATGACATCACAACTACTCAGGGCTCAGGTACGAACCAATCATGGCTGACCTGTTTTCTGAAGCTGAGGCGATGGCTACAAACGGGTGGATTAACTCTTATTCCACAAAGGCAATATTTATCAGAATGCCTTGTTTCAACTAGTGGGCTTGCATTGAACATATTCTTGAAAAAAATATGTTTGGGTTGACTTCCCCTTTAAATGGAGGCATTACACCGCAATTCTTTGATTTTATATATAATGTAATGGAGGCATTACACCACAATTCTTTGATTTTATATATAATGTCATTATTTATTGTCTTTGATATGATGTATATATCTGACATTGCAAATAACCATAGTTACTGCTTTTGTTTGCAGGATGTTTGGCTTTGTGGCAAAAGGTGTTGAAGCTGGCATGGAGAACGTCTGCCACGTCTTTGCTGAATATGACCCCCTGCAGCCCTGCAGCGCAGCTGTCAATGTTATTCAGGCTGTTACAGCCAAATCATAGGTACACTAATACTGAAATACCATCAAACATTAGGTACTTTGCACAGACTGTCTCAAATGTTTTATTCAGGTAATACTCTAAATGCTTAGAGTTAAAGCAACATCAATAAATAATATGACCTTTTTTTAAGTTACAGCTTTAAAACCATTTGCATGGCATACTGGCATGTCATTTTCAGAATAGCTTCTGTGTCATTGTCATGGCAAACCTGGATCGCCTGCTTAAGCTGTCTGTAATACTGCTGGAGCAATCAAAACACCTTTTGTGTTTTGTCATTGCTAGTGTGGGCTTGCGTGCATGGTGTAAGGCTTGTACACACATACTAAAATAATCAGACATGTTATGACATCAACACGCCCTGGGATTGTTTAGCACATAAATCCAGTGTCTTGGCTCCTACCATGTCTTTGTTGGTAACAAATCCTCACTGTTAATTTCTGCCATAGTATTTGCCGCAGTGGTTTACGTAACATTTCACATTTTAAAGTGGAAGTCAATCCCAGCATTTTCTCTACAATAATATGTTCTGTGCACCCACACTAGTCTAAACACAGCATTCTGGTTAATACTGCGTTTGTGGAATATGAGTTAAGCAGCAAAATGCACTTGTTTTTATCCATCTCATGTAACAACCAATCAAGGCTCACCTATTTTCTGAAGATGAGCCGTGATTGGTTGTTACCTGAGCCCTGAGCAACTGTGATGCTATTTTCTGTCGACAGCAAGTGACAAAATGGCCGCCCCCCTGTGATGGATAAAAACAGGTGGATTTTGCTGCTTGATTTGTATTCCACAACCACAAAATCAGATTATCAAGTTAACTGTATGGGAAGCCCGCAATAAAACAGTAATGTTGTTAAAATCTTAAGTTTCAACAAAATACTGTCTGTTAATACACGTCTCCATCTTGTATTAGAAGGACATACATTTAAAAAAAAAAAAAAAAGTAAAAGTTTGAATATCTCTCAAACTATACGGGTGCATGAATTAAATTTAGGGGTGTTTGAGCCCTCTCAAAAGTGGGCTTAACGCCAAATTAGACCAATAAAAACTTAGCGTCGTCAGCCTTATGGCAGGCACATTTTGACTTATTTGTGTATGAAGATACAGTGCATACACGACTGTTTGCAGATTAGAGGAACATTTGTTTGTAACAAACAAAATGATGTTTTTAGTGAGCTTTTATTAAGGCAAATGCACAATCTTGATAATGTATAGGCTACAAACAATCTGTGGAATGAAACTAGCACCTTTCTTGTACAGCATGATGTCTCATGATATTAGATAAACAACATATACAATTCAGTGTTGGTCTGCTTAATGATATAGATTGTATAATATTGTGATGAAAGATCAGAAGGTTTAGAAGAATGAAATCGGAATGAATTGTTAATGTCATCTGGAAGCAAAAACATTGCAGAGAGGCACTATAGATCATACTATTTATTGCACTACATTGTAAACATTGTATTCTGCTTATTCTTGTCTGTTTACTTATTGTGATGATAAATAAACATGTTGATCTTGTGTCAATGTGCGCCAATGTGAATATATAATTTTCAGAGGAAGTCAATGTAAACATACTGTATCTAAGCACTTTGTGGTTAAACACAACCATCAGCATATTCATTTTATTTGTAAGCCGAAAACAAAATGTTTAATTTTCTCCCAATTAACAATGTGTGCATCTTAAGGCAAAGTAAAGTCAAGTAGAACTGCATTGACAACAAATTAAAATACAAGAAACAGGAAACTGAATTTACTGGAAATGAAATGCACAGTGGCCGCTAGGCAGTAAAGCATTTACATGTGACCATGACTGCATAATAATACAAAGTAAATATATGTATAGTGTATAAGTAAATGTAAATCAATGCATTAAAAGGTGTAAGAATATCCCCAGTAGGGTAAAATATACCGTTGTACCGTACATAGAGTACTGTATAGCACACCACATCATTAACTATGTACAAATGCCGCCACTGTCTGGTTAAAAAGCGTACTGTGTATGGACCACAAGCTGAATGACTGTACTGGGGCGTGAGTCTGTGTCAGGGTTCATGCTTTGAATAAGAGCAATATCACAACAATGAGTATCTAAATTAGTGCATTAAGATTTATCCGTGCAAACGTTCAGGGACAAACAATTACACGATGTCATGAGGTCCACTTGACTAAAATTGCAACAAAATCTAAAGTTGAAAGGAGTAGGTTCAATTGACTGCCAATTGTAAAGAGCAGGTATTAAACATAATCTTTTAAACAGAGAACGTCAGTGGTGTAATGAGACAACACAATTAAAAGGAGCACTTTGACAAATCTTCAATCATAGTCATTTAACACATACAACAAAACTGAAGAGAAGACAGAGAGGCCTTCTGTTTTTTGTTGGTATTTTTTCAGTGCCTATGTCAATGAGACCAAATGGAAAACAACTTTTCTTTGTGTCAAGAATACATTAGCTTTTATTTGCTCGTATCAGTTTTCGTTTGGGTTAATGCTGTCAGCACCTATTTTTAAAATGATTTTCACATTGAAATTAATTGCTAGTGAATTGGTGTTTTTATTTTGAGATATTTCATGGATTGGCAAAAAAAAAAAAAAAGTCACGGTGCAAACACATGTAACCATAATTTACTGTACAAGTGAATTTTATCATCCAAGTTGGCATTTCGCAACTTCAGCATCAAATCATACTGCGAAAATCAATGTCAGACAGCTGTATAAGGCAAGAACTCCAGAAAGCACTCAATGGTTGAAGATGCAATTCATGGCGTGATAGTTGCACTACTGTGAGATCTTTTCATGATGAGCCGCACCTCGACATCCGGGAGACTGTCTTGTTTAGTCTGGGCACACCCTTCGTCTGCTGTAGCCATGTGTAGGTCGAAGCGCAGGGACACAGACTTCTTACGCAGTTTTGGATTGCCTCTGAAGAACGAGTTCTCCCACTGCTTGATGACCTTGTCAATCTTTTCGGTCCTGCATATATAGTCATTATTGTGATTATATATAATTGCCTATGGTTACCACGAGATAGTGGCAAAGTACAACTTTTGTTCAAATAAAGCACTAAACTCACAAAAATGCACCTTGGCACCAAATTTCCACCAGATGGCGCCAAAGCTGTAAATTTGTTGCCTACAATACAGTACTTTAATTGCTTTGGCCTACAAAAACACTAAACAGGTGAGTTTTAATTTAAATAACAGAGGATAGGTTTTAAAAAAATATTTAAATAGATTAATTCACGAATCATGCATATGCAGGCAAACACTGTATTCCATTTTAAAGGGGAAGTCCTTTTAATTTAAATAACAGCGGATAGGTTTTTAAAAAATAATTTAATAGATTAATTCACGAATCGTGTATATGCAGGGAAACACTGTATTCCATTTTAAAGTGGAAGTCAACGCAAAAATTTTTTTTTCATGAATATGTTCTATGCAGACCCATGTGTTGAAACAGGGCATTCGGATAAATATTGCGTTTGTGGAACAAGTATTGATCCACTTGTTTTTAGCCATCTTTAGGGGCGGCCATTTTGTCTTCTGTCGACTGAAAATGACATCACAATTGCCCACATCGACCAATTGCGGCTCAGATTCAGAAAGCAGGTGAGCCGTGATTGGTCGTTGTGAGCAGTTGTGATCACAGTAAGAATCTGTTCTCCAAAAGAAACCTTAAACTTCCATCCATCCATCCATTATCCAAACCGCTTATTCTCACACGGGCCGCGGGCCTGCTGAAGCATATCCCAGCTGTCTTCGGGCAGTAGACGGGGCACACCCTGAATTGGTTGCCAGCCAATCGCAGGACACTGTTGCCAGCCAATAAACCTTAAACTTACTTTTGAAAAAATATTGTGGGTTTTGAGGGGGGAGGCCATTTTGTCACTTCTGTCGACTGAAAATGACATGACAGTTGCTCTTAACCCATTAAGGACGGGAGCACCTAACTGCGTTCCTACCACTAGAGCCAGGAGCGCTGTTGCGTCTTTCTATCCTTAAATCCGAGAGAGCGTATACGTCATTTTTTATTTATTATTTAATTCTCGGTCTCTTAACCAATGAAATGCATCAGAATAGACATGTGACGGTGTCGTGAGTCGTCGGAGGATATCCAGATTTTTTTCGAGCAGTAATGGCGGATGCCGTCGCTCTGAAGTGAATAACGGCAGTGATACGCGATTGTGGACTTTGAACCAGTAGAAGCAGTCGAACGTGATATATGGTTAAGATATATTTTTGTACATAATGACAATATCGACGTCTTTGTAACAGAAAAGAGGATGGTAATTCCCACTCGATTTTAAAAAAAAATTAAAAGTAGTGCTTCTCTTGCACTGACACTTTATTTTGAAGATGAATAAACTCGGGTCTGTGTGAAAGCCCCATGTCTAAGCTCTCAAATTTTTTGGAATTATGTTTCTGTCTACCTCACGGGCTGAGATATTAATTACTTTGTAGGTGTTGAATTTGTGCTAAAACTTCAGATTTTCAAAGGTAATTCCAAAGACGACCTTAGGTTTTGGGGAGCTGTTGAGCCAGGCGCTTTAGGCCTTAATGCATTAATGACCAATCATGGCTTAGCCTCAGAAACCGGGTGAGCCGTGATTGGTCGTTATCTGAGCCCTGAGCAGTTGTGATGTCATCTTGAGTCAACAGAAGTGAGAAAATGGCCGCCCCCTGAGATGGCTAAAAGTGGGTGCATTTTGCTGCTTAACTTATATTCCACAAACGCAATATTAATCAGAATGCCGTATTTCAAGTAGGGGGCCTGCATAGAACATACTCTGGAACAAATTATGTTTGGGTCGAGCTTCCACTTTAATTAGGTAAGAGGGAGAAGTATGTACCAGACACACCCAAAACATTAATAAACAGCCATCTCATCTAATGTGAGTATGTGAAGCATAATAAAGCTCGGGGCAGTCTCTAAATGACATTTCATCAGTCAAGCAAAACAGTGTATAAGGAAGTCTTTAGAGAACTTAAACATGATGAGGTGTCAAGATCCTGTGAGTTGTTGCACACGAGTTTGTCTCTGGCGCCTGAAGTGTTTACAAACAAACAAAAAAAAAATCCAATTCACTTTGAACTCATGTCTCGTCTGACAACAACCGGTGCCACACCTTGGAGACACCACACCAGGTGAGACTCTCAACATCAAACAAAAGTCATTAAAGGGCGGAACAGTTCCCAAGCGGCTTGACGATGAATCACCCATGGGAATCTAAAGCAGCAGACATTTGTACGCATCACAAAGTGCTCAAGGTGTATGGAACGGGGTGGGGAGGACGTTGGTGATTACTGTTTTGTAGGCTGATGACTTCATAAAAGCACAATGAATCAGGGCTTGGCAGCTTGCAATTTTGAGGTGTTATGACATCAGTATGTGGGGAAAGCATTTTGTTTGAATTGGAAAAAAACCCCCAATGTTGTTACGAAGGAGAGTCTTAAGTGGAAAGAGATGTCTTAGTGTGACGTGGCAGACAATGAGTCCGGTGCTGGCAGCAGTTTAACAGGAGAAAAGCTTACTAACGTTACTTACTCAACAGTGCCATGGCCCTCCGCACTCTCCTGCACTACGTTACCCTGAAGAATCTCCTGAGTCTTCACAGTGCAGATTGGTAAATGTTTATCTTGCTCTGGTTCTGCAAGAGGACTTGGATGATGAATCAGGTCTAGGCCCCGAGAATTGCGTGTGTGTGTGTGTTACCGGTGAGTATCACAAGACTTTGTGGCCGATGGAGTACGGCGTTTTGCTTGAGCTTGTTGTCCTTTTGTATTTGTGAAGTCGTTTCAGGCAGAGGCTCTGATTTTGGTTCATCTGGGGTGACGGTGAGCTCGCTGAAGCCGTTCTCCACACCCTTTTCAATCGGTTCCAGCAAAGACGATCTCCAGAGCTGCAAACGCATCGGCTGCTCACTGTGGCCCATGTACCTGCAGTAATGAAGCAACACTTCGATGAGGATAGGCGCTGTGTGAAAAACACACGTGGGCCTTGGAACTCTTCCTCAGGTCAAATGCTTTTGTCATACGACACTTTCTATCCACCAACATGCATGTTTTTCTTCTTTCTTGGAGTGAGCACCACCAATTTTGGGTTAAAAACAACTGGCATTTAAAAGATCGTAATATTGCTACAGAGACTTCTACTAAGAACAAAGTCTGGCATTGAAACTTTGATTTTCAGCTGAGTGATGAACTAAAATTGTAATAAACTTCTTCTCCTAACTCACAGGTGTCAAACTCAGTAGTTGTGCTCTTTTCATTTTGGTAGAAAATCTGTAGAAAATTGCAATTTCCCTTCACTTTTAATAGATACTATTATTATTTTTTTTTACCACCAAACTCCTTTTTAACATAATAATACTGGATTAATATTTGGTTGGCAATATTTTCCATGAATGCTGATGATGTTCACAGTCGTAATGACCATCAGTATACAGTATGTCAGATTTTTACTATGTACATCACTTTGTCAGAGCTGGGCATTGCCAAACCGCGTTCCGCCCTGCATATTTAATCGACCACGTGGTCCCGGTCCATCCCTCGTCTGCGACAGCCAATCGGAGTCGAGAACGGCAGACACGCTGCCAAACCAAAAAAATAGCAAACAAAAACAATAGACACACTCACACACGCACGGCATGGTGATCGGTGAATAAAAACAATATGAAGCACATGTCATTGCGTCTGTGGGACCGCAATGTACAAAACACTATCTTATTTTTTCCATACGCGTGTCAGGAGTGCGGCACCTGCATGTGACATATTACAGGTCAAGTCTGATCTCAAAGTCGTTTGGCTGACTTGGACCGACTGGGACCACGTGGTTCGATTAAATATGCAGACGGGAAATAGGCGATGCCCAGCTCTGCACTTTGTATGCAGCTGTGGTTGTTTCATAAATACAGTTGAGGTGAGTTGAGTTAGTTGGGAATCGTAGGAAAACCATAACCATGATGTGTCCGGGCACTGAAAATGAGTGACACACCTGTCATAGGTTGCTCAACAGAGTTTGTCTTCAACTGGTGACATTATTGCATGAGACATTAATAAAGGAACTTCATGCCTAAAATATTTGCAAAAGACTCTTGCAATGATCAAAGCAAGTCTTAACAAGCCGATGTAATGAGTCAGGTAACGAAGGAGTGTGTTCTTGTATGACGTCACCTTCCACTAAGAAAAAAAAAGGGTTACTGACTGCATGTGAACGTAGTCAATGCTGCATGCCAGGATTTATGTAGTGAGTCAAAGCCAGATCACCAACATCCCCTCTATCGAGGCACTTACTGTACAATATGTCTCCAACGCGGCAACCCAAGGATCCCTCTATTTAAAAGCCACTAGAACAAATGCTGTGATACTTACTGTTCTTTGTGAATTATGCTTGCTATGGCATGTCAGGGACATTATGAAATCAGAAAACACCTTTCAAGATTAGACAGGCTTTCTTCTGTGACTGTTAAGTTGTAAAAACTTTTTTTATTTGCCATAGAGCAAAACCTATAGTTCCGAAGAAGCCCACGAGGAAAAAAAAAATTCCCCAATAAAACAGGTAATTGCAGGCAGTAAATATAATATCAGACAGGATGTGTTGCCTGCCTGAATCAAATGAAAAGCATTGATTTTACAGCGTGTGAGTCGTGACCGTGCTTGACTGCTGAAAAAAGTTACTCTTCCCTGGTTCCTACAGTTATTTAAGCACCCTCTGTGCCTCTCATCCCTCACCTGCCCTCTTCCTGTTCCAGCAGTCGTCGATAAGTGGAGATCTCTCGCTCCAGTCGTATCTTTGTGTTGAGCATCTGGCTGTGGCGCTGACGCTGTGTGGCCAGTCCGTTCCTCACTTGCTCCAACTCACCCTCCAGTCCGGCGATCACCTGGGAAAGTTCCTGCAGCTGGCTGGAATACAGCTGTTGGGTGTTCTGTAGGGAGCTCTCCAGGCCTTTCTCCTGGAGAATCAACCAGAAGCAAAGACGATACGTGGTATTTTTGAAAAATGGCTATTTTGGGCTTGTCCACACATTGACGAACCATTAAGTAGACCAAACCCTTTTAGTCTAAGGAATGCAGTTTAATCAATATGAGTGTTGCCCTTCACAGCCGCACAGTAGTTCATTTGGTCTCAGAAGAAGAGGCTGGGCTTTTCTGTACCGGTTGCCTTTCGCCGTTTACTAAACCATGTCACATCTTCCACTCGGTTCATTTTCACTTGAAAATCTATGGCCGCTGTCAAGCGCTCAACACTCTTGTCCTCACCGAGCTTGAACTGAAAATAATGTTTATGCATCTCTCGTCAGTGTTTGGCCTTGGGAAATAAACAGGTGCTACGTTGCAATGTAAACAGGTAGACTGCAGTTTAGAGTAATTCCTGGGAATACCTGTGCAAGAAGGTCAGCCATGCTTGTGCTTCCTTACCAAGGCATGCAGGGTCTCAATTTCCACCTGAAGGGAGTGCCACTGCTTCCGGGCCTCAGCTAACTCTGCCCGAGCCTCCCTTAGCGCATTGTTGCCGAGGCTAACCTGTGTCCATGCTGCTTCCTCCTGGGTGAGATGAAAGTAAAGAAGGTACATACAGTATGTGTTAATGAGGTGTCTGGCATGGATTCTTTGAACAGATCCATACAAAAAGAATGGAAAAAAGCACAGTGGGGACTAATTCCAAATGGCCTGCACAAGTGCAACTATCTCAGTGTCAAAAGAAAAAGATTAAAGACGGAAAAAGGTTGAGTGGCTTGATTGTGTGATTGAACAGGCAGCAGTGCCGACCTTTGCGTTTGTATTCGTGCACATTTGTGCCAGCTGTGTTGACACACTGTACAGCTGCTGGGCGTTTTACACCCATCCACACCCACCAAGATGGAGCGAAGCACTCATGCGGTGTTTCAGCTATAACAATATTTACACATTCCAAAAAAATAAAGAAAATCTTGAATCCATCTTGAGTGGGACTGTCAGTTAAATGATGTGACTATTTAGTGGAATAGAAAAGCACAATCATACACCACATATCAAAAAGAAACACCATACAAAGTTCTAGTGAGCGATGGTAAGTTACAGCAAAGTCACCATGGGAAACTATGCATACAAATGAGCTTAAGGTGGAAGTCAACGCAAACATTTTTTTTCTCAAGAATATGTTCTATGCAAGCCCACTAGTTGAAAGAAGGCATTCTGATAATTACTGCGTTTGTGGGATAAGAGTTAATCCACCCATTTTTAGCCATCTACGGGGGCGGCCATTTTGTCTTCTGTGGACTGAAAATGACATCACAACTTCTCACAACGACCAAGCACGGCTCAGATTCAGAAAACAGGTCAGCCGAGATGGCTAAAAACGAGTGCATTTTGCTGCTTAATTCATATTCCACAAACGCAAAATTAATCACAATGCCGTAATGCAAAGGCTCAGGTAACAACCGATCATGGCTGACCTGTTTTCTGGAGCTGAGCCATGATTGGTCATTACCTGAACCCTGAGCAGTTGTGATGTCATTATTAGTCGACAGAAATGACAAAATGATCGTCCCTTGAGATGGATAAAAATGGGTGGATTTTGCTGTTTAATTCATATTCCATAAACGCAAAATTAATCAGAATGCAGTGTTTCAACTAGTGGGCCTGCTGGGAACATATTCTTGAAAAAAATATGTTTGGGTTGACTCCCGCTTCAAGTGACACTGTAGTAAACATATACACATGGACACTGGCACAAAGCCATGCAGTCTAAAAACAGTTGGGTTAAAAATAACACAATTTTGGGTCGAAAATGGACCGATCCACTAATTGGGTCAATTTGATCCACCTTCTTGCATTGTTTTGTACAAAACTACCCATTTTGGGGGTTGTTTTCTGCAAAAAATAACCCAGAAAGTTCAGTCAAATTGACCCAAGTAGTGGACCGGTCCAGTTTTGACCGGAAATTTGTATTATTTTTAACCCAATTGTTTTTAGAGTGCATGTACTCTATTATCAAAGACAGCGCAAGTCCTGAAACTCACACCTTTTACTGCGTATTCGTGGCCTATCGGCTAGCATTGAGTCTGCTGGCCGTGGGCCAGCACGACACAGCAGGAAATACAAATGACGAGCGAGGATGCAGGAAGAGACGTGTACCTCGATGAAAGCGCCAATGTGTGTTGTTGTTGTCGATGCAGCTGTAGCTCCGGCTTCAGACTGGCTCGGCCCGGGATAGCTGCGAAGCGAATGTGAACTTGTGCCCGGACCAAGGGGTCTCTCATTGTGGTTGGGAAGTCTGTTGAGGTTGCACTGAGCTCTGATTCGGTCAAGGAGTTTGGTGAGCTCCATCCCTGTGCCATCCTCTTCCTGTTTACCTGCTACCGCGGTCGCTGCTGACAGAGCATCACATGAGGGGGATCGCTGCAACTGCAGAGCTCGGGCTGCCTGCAAGCAGCCAACCAAAGGGGAGGGGGCATGAGAGAGTGAGTGGGACGCAGCAGAAGAGGTGGAAGTGGGAAGTGAGACACGGAGGTGACACAGAGACTGTTAGTGAAAGATGCAACGACGGGTACGGTGCATACAGTTAACAGGACATAGAGATAGGAGTGCGCACGTTTGTGTGTAAGCTCAGCTATATATTAAAAAAGCATCTGCATCTGGAATTCTGCATGCACGTGATCAAAATGTGATGATTTGCGTGACAAAAATACACGCACAAAATGGCATGCGCCATAAGAATTACACCCGTTTTATGCCTACTGGCTTCATGTTCAGGGTTTCAAAAGTATTTGGACAATTGAATCACAGCCATTTCACGGAGTGGATGACGGAAAGAAAGTCAGAATTCATGATCCAAAGCATTCCACATCATGTGCATATGGCACAGGCACATAACGCAATAGACCACATGGTGTTTATTACTTCAGCTCAAAGCGAAAACAGAGAGCGGAATTGTTCTCAACCTTTTCGTGTCTTAGTTTGTGAGTTATTTAGCATGTTATTAGCAGGATTACACAAAAACATGCCATTCATTTCTATTAAAATTTGTGGGTGATCATATACATCTTTACAGTGCTTCCATTTTGGGCATCCATGCTCATGCATGAGAAAATCCACTGTGAATTCATTGTCTCACTGCAGGCAATCAGGGAGGACTGTACCAGCGTTGAGGCTTGGCTGGACCACCATGAGGGGAAATTATAAAATGATCCTGGAATGAATGTCAGCTTGATACATCAACAAAAAGTATATATCATAATATTTTCTCCCATGCAACAAGCAGCTCCACCAAAGTGTCTCCATTTGATTTCAATGGAACAGTTGACCCGCTACTCCAGAATACAAATGGCATGGCCTCGTTCGTACGCATGCAACCTACACACAATATCAAGCCCAAGTGTAAAATTGTGGAGTTGCTTGTAGCATGGAAAAGAAATTCTATAAACTTTGGTGATGTATAAAAGTGAGGATACTATGATTTTGGGCTCTTCAAAGAAAAAAAATGGCCCTGCCTCACTGTTGCCGCATTCCTGCCTGATTGTCTGCAGGGAAAAAATGAGTCACTCGCAGAGACTACCTCATGCAACGAGCATGGGTGCCCAAAATGAAAGCATTGCCTAATCAATGCGATTATCCTAACTACAGTTTTTAATGCTACCTGTCACATTGTATAATAGAAAGAATCTTTCCAAATCTGCACTCTACTAAGTACTTTTTACTATTTGATGATGTGATTCATGACAGAAGTATTGAAATTACTTTTCGTCAAAGTACAGTATGAAAAATAATGCTACATATTTAACTTCATCCAAATACCTTGTGTGATTCCAAAATATTGAATGCCGTATTTTTGTGAACCTTCTAGAATTCAAACTGAAATTGTACGCACCAAGCACGTCTTGACTGTCTAAATGGCTCCCTGTGTGTTTCAGGATCGATTTTAAAGTACTTTTATTAGTTTATAAATGTGTTAATGGTCTTGGGCCATCTTATTTATCTGATTTGCTTTTATCATACCAGCCCTCGCGGATCCTGAGGTCCTCTGGCGCCGGCCTTTTATTTATTCCAAGGGTGAGGACCAAAATGCATGGCGAGGCTGCATTCAGCCATTTTGGTCCTCACCTTTGGAATAGCCTGCCAGAGGATGTCAGGTCTGCAGAGACTGTTGATATTTTTAAGAGGAAGCTCAAGACACACCTTTTTAGTTTGGCTTTCAACAACTTTTAAATCATTTATCTTTTCTTTTGATTGAAGATAATTCTATGTTTTGCTTTGAATGTTTTAAAGCACTTTGAGTTGCATTTTTATGTATGAAAAGTGCTATATAAATAAAATGTGATTGATTGATTGATTGATTGAAATTCATATGCATTGAGCTGGTGCAGGCAAAACCAGAAAAAATAAACTTTTCAATATACAAATGGTTGAGGACATAAGTGTAAGTCAATCAAGTGCTTGTTTAAACTTGAGACACATTTGACAAATAATCCTTTACAAATTCATTGTGTATGTGTTGTATTAACGTTTGAGCTGTGTTTAAAATTACAGAACCAATCAAGGGTTTGGACATGCTTTCTCAGTCAGCACAAGAGATAATTAGCATAAAAAATGTGTCCAAACTTTGGACTGAAATTTCATGTCATATCTAAAATATTTTATAGTCATATATATAACCATGGGTCATAACATTGAGTACACTAGCACAATCTAGATAAAAATGGAATATTACAGCTGGATCAAAAATGATCCTTCCTTATGCCACTGCCTGAGTGCTATTTGTTTAGTAAGAATACGTTGTGTCATGGTTTTAATTCGCCGTAGTGCATTAAGAATGGGGTCGATAGGTCATTTAATTGAAATTACATGAAACAGGCAGAGAGAGAGAGAGAAAGACAGAGAGAGAGAGATAGAGGGATAGATCGAGAGATAGCGATAGATGGATAGAGAGCTAGAGACAGACAGACAGACAGACAGACAGACAGACAGACAGACAGACAGACAGATAGATAGATAGATAGATAGATAGATAGATAGATAGATAGATAGATAGATAGATAGATAGATAGATAGATAGATAGATAGATAGATAGATTGGTTGATTGGTTGATTGATTGATTGATTGATTGATTGATTGATTAGGCTCCAACATGTCCGCGGCCCTCGTGTGGTCTGGATAATGGATGGATGGATGATTACAAATGTACTGAAATCCAATGACCTGATATTCTTGGTTTATATATTGAAGCTCTGTCATGGAGTGATCAATGTCTGCCTGCAGAATCATGTTGCTCTGATCAGTCTTCTTCTTTGACTCCCTCAGGACAGCCACCTGTTGCTCCAGATGCATGGTGTTACGTTCTTCATTGTCACACCTGTAGCATGTACGGAGAAGATTATTAATCACATGTTTCCTGTACAAACATTTGGAGAAAGGTGAATATAGGGTTAGATCTGGAAATTCCTAATTCAAGACGATCCAGTCGACACTTAAACATTGGAAAGATTGCAGAGAAAAATCCCTTTGGTTAAAGAGTAAGGGTGGAGTGGGATTTAAAAAATGGCCCAAGACTTTTTTTTTTGGACACAGAGCAGTTCACAACTGGCCCATTTATTAACCCAACTCTTACCTGTTAATCCCTAAATTGAAAAATCTGGTTTCGACACTGTATGTTGGAATATCAGAGATACTATAGACTTTAAGGGTTTGTGGAAAATAGGTCATGTTGTGTTAACTTGGGAGAGCTGAGATTTCCGATTTGAAAACGCAACAATCGGTTTGTAGTCACAGCGACCGTGAGGCAGCACGTCCTATTGCTGCTCGATGTTCGCTGACTAATCCCTCCATAATCCGTAAAAGACGCTACCATATGTTAGCGTTGCACAACAGGACATGCACAGTAGCCTGTGTGTGCTAACTAAAGCTAGCTTTCATAAATGACTGTCCCAATGTGAGAAATGAAATCGGGCATCGATTGCTAACTCGGGAGCCATGACGCCATTACCCACAATGCTTCTGTTTACATCACGGATGACCCCGATTACCGCTACTGCGCATGTGCGATGCAGAGAAGCATGCAAGCTTTGGGATACAGACTTTATCGAGAGAAAAGCACAACAGCAAATAATTGGATGTATAAATAAATGACGCGTCCACTATTAAAATAAACTGTCGACGATTTTGATCATTGATCTAATCTTGGCAGTTCTAGTGTCAAGTAATTTACCCAATGTACGTATGCAGTTTGTTTACAGCAGAGACGTGTGCGAGCGGCTATGGTTAACATAGCGTTGCGAATTGCTTCTTTAATTTTTTAAAATTTATATCGATATAAAATCGATTTTCGATAAATCGTTACATCCCTACTGTCCCTGATATAGTTACAGTGCTAAAAGATGGCTGAGAACTTTCAGGAAAGGTACGGGCACAAAGAGCTGACCTGGCCTGGATGGCAGCAGCTCTGGACTTCATGCTTTCAGACTGCAATGCCAACTGGGCATTCTCCATCAGTAGTTTGCCAACCTAACAAAGCAAAGAACAAATGCAACAACCCCAATGCGGTGTTCCTTCCATCCATCCATCATCCATCCATCATCCATCCATCCATCCATCCATCCATCCATCCATCCATCCACCCATCCATCCATCCATCCATCCATCCTTCAGCAACAACAGCGTCATTGTTAACTGTAATACCAATGTTTAGCTCCTTTTTATTTATTTTGATTGTATTGTTGTATTTTTATTAACTAGTCAGATGCACATGGTAAATTGGCCAGTCTTAGTGCCATTCCAGTTGTTTTTGTCAATCCATTTTCTTGTTAATAAAGCGTGTGTAAGAGCTCATTAGATAGAATGAAAACATGAAGTATATTATTAACATTGTTGCCCTTGGATTTAGTAGTTGATTGTGCAGAAAGTGTAATTTATATTTCCTTCTTGTTAAGTGTGAACATTAAAAAAGGAAAGCACATAAAACAACAAAATCTGAAATAACAAACAATGTTCTCAACTTTGTCACAAAAATCAACTGTCAATGTAGAACTCTTGCAGATTTATTTTAGCATGAGTCCCGAACAGATCCGGGACAAGACACACCCATATTTAAGGAGTGTCAAATACAGTACAAGGAATATACAAACCATTTATAGGATTAAGAGTTCAGTGGATTCAATATTTGTGGGTTTCAATGCACTTGATACTCCTGAGCCTTCGTAAGCCTCTGCGAGATCAGTGGATCAAAAAATGACTTAAAGTCTGAGCAGATTATTACAATAAATGAATGTGCTCCAAATAAGCAAATGTAACCTTACACATTTTTATGAAAGGCACAAAAGAGGCGCAAACAGATAAATCTGATGTGCTTGCAAAGACATGAGAGAATCCTGGGGTTACCGTATAACACAGAAAACATGTTGAAATGTAACTACAACTCCTTTTTCAGAGAGCGCTATTAAAGTAAATCAACAGAGACTTGCAAAATAAGCGAAACAAAAATTAAACCCAAAAGGGGAATGATTCCATAATTCGTAATTTTTCTCATGTGTGACAGCTTGCCTTCATGTCTGGCCCACTTGCAAGTATGTAATGTAATGTCATAATGAGGCTCGTGGTTGCATAAGGCTTAATTACTTTCATATTCTGGATTCAAAATGTACACATTGTAGTTCACGCCCTAGTAATACACTTGTTAAAAATTCGGAACTTCACGTACACCTTTAAATGAAATTCATATTTCAGTGCTCAAAGGTTTCCAGCGGGCTAGCACTCAAACATTTCCTATAACATTCTGCGCATTCCAACACCTTTATGGCCAGAGAAGGGAAGTTATTTGCATGGTGCTTCTAAGTGGTTGTGTTCCATTGATCACAGAGCAAAATTGTATGTATCTGTATTACAGCCCTGGCCTTGAAAGTTTACTGTTTGTGTCAAGTGTCATGATGATTAACTACAAATGGTGAGTCCCTGTATGACAGCAGTGAATTTTACAGTCACACAGCCTCAGTATCAGTCCGGATAGTCTTGCAATGGTCTTTTTAGGTACAAAATATCCTATTACAGTATATCATTATTTTTTAGCTAGGAAACAAAGCATCATTTGGATATGCCACATAATCACACACTCTTGACTAATTATTAATCCGTCTTACCTGAGCACGGAGTTCTTTCACGGCTTCTTCCTGTTTGGACCAGTCCTGAGAGGGTGAGGTGTTTCTCATGCTCCTTTCAGCTACCTGGACTTCCAATTGTTGATTGGTCTCCTGCAGCCTGTTCACCTGCTCCAGGAAGCCCTTCAAACGAGTGTTCAGTGCCCACATGATCTGAGTGGAGTTCTGCGGCGAGTCCATGTTGAATTTCCACGTATGCACTAGAAAACACTGACAATTTAAATCCAAGGCCATACATTGTTGGTCATGCTATTGTTTGTCATTTGAGTAGAAACGCAGCACACGTACTTACTTGGTTCCCAGCAGACGTGATAATTTCTACACCCGCAGGTACAGTTAACAGTCACACTTGTTTTAGAGCACTTTCAGAGGCGTGAACTAAGTAAATGTTTACCCAGTGATACTCACGCGGGGTAACGTGGCCTCCCAATCATAAAGTACAATAATAGTAGCCAAAAGAAGGAAATAGAATTCTCCCAGTCTGTTTTAGTTGGTCACAAGAATCCAAAGACCCTCTCCTCTCCTCATGGCTTAGCACATTCCTCTCTAGAGAACTGCTCAATACTTTCTTCTTCCAACTGTGTGCGAGGTCATCTTCAGCTGGCCCCTGAGACGCAGCCGATGGACTGTGATCAGCCTGCCCTTAGAACATGTGATGCGTCGTCCTGTGGTCTTGATGGTCAATGACAGCAGCGACCCTCTACTGTCACAAACACGCAGAAAATAGGCGAGGGGAGAGCATCGGGGGGTCAAACACAGCGCTTACATCACGAGCAGCACTCTGGCGCCCTTTGTCCACTCTGATCCAGGATTACTTAGCTGCTTTCAAACACACTGCAGCACAATGTTCAGGGAGACCTAATGACATGATGTGTAGCAGTCACTGAAATTCTGTATTTTTGCGCTGTTTACTTATAAATTAAGTTCTTTCAACTCACAAGGCACTGCTCTCACATAGGTAAAAATTGACTATGTTCATACCTTCTATTTTTTGAGAGCAACTTGGGCCTGACAGTCTAGGGCAAGGTTAAAATCTCTGTTTGGTACCACAAATGCTCCTCAGATCCATCCAGCTAAGTTGGGAAATGGTCTCTTTCACTTGTATATCTCTCAAAGCGCTTCAAACTGATTCATTCGCCTACTGGTGACGGAGCATCACGAGCAATTGAGGGGCCAGTATCTTGTTCAAGGATACTTCAACATGGTCACAAGGACCGGGGCTCAAACCCACAGCCTCTGGGTTGGGAGATGAGCACTCTACCACTGAGCCATGTTTGGACGTCATTGCTTTTGGATTACCAATCAAAGAGAGATCATCTACTTCACATTCACTCACAAATATGTAAAAAATCTCAAGTCTAATCTGGAAGAAAGCTACTTGTAGAAGATGAAAATGCATTGAAAATAGCTGTTAATATGCTTTCTGTCATTTTTACCTGAAACCCTCACGTGGCTAATCGGTTCAAGCTAACTCAATGTGCTTACAAAAATATGTCGAATATATGCGTTTCTGATCGAAATTTGTAACGTTTGCAGTAGCAAGTAACGTGACTTTATGGATGTAAGGCTTGGTGTGGACTAACTATTTTACTGGAATATTTTTACTGGAATGGCGGCACGGTGGTCGACTGGTTAGCACGTCCGCCTCACAGTTCAGAGGTCGTGGGTTCGATCCTGGCTCCGGCCTCCCTGTGTGGAGTTTGCATGTTCTCCCCGTGCCTGCGTGGGTTTCCTCCGGGTACTCCGGTTTCCTCCCACATTCCAAAAACATGCATGGTAAGTTGATTGGACTGTCTAAATTGCCCCTAGGTGTGATTGTGAGTGCGGATGTTTGTCTCTGTGTGCCCTGCGATTGGCTGGCAACCAATTCAGGGTGTCCCCTGCCTACTGCCCAAAGACAGCTGGGATAGGCTCCAGCACGCCCGCGACCCTTGTGAGGATAAGCGGTATGGATAATGAATGAATGAATGAATTTTTACTGGACCCTTGAGCGTAATGATGGATTATAACATTGTCTTGAAATTTATGAGGCTGAAATGGTGAGTCCCGCATTTTTTGCGAGTGTCTGATTTAAATGGTCGGTGAACCTGCAGATATGATTGTACAGTATCTTAAAATGTTGGGCATTATTCAGACGTCCAGGAACTCAGTTTTTTTAATGGCATATCACATGCTTGGGCAAGTGTCAGGTTCACACCAAGTGAGACATTAGTAAACAACGCACAAAGGAGGATAGAAGACGCTCAACACAATATTGTAATTTTACTTGCGCAAGGAGAGCAAAGGGAACTACCGCAACAGTTCCTAAAACCCTCTGATAAGCACCTCCGCCTCCTCGCTTTTATTTTCTTAGGAGTCCCTGATTACAAAGGTGTTCCAGCTCTAAGGGAAAGGGGAGTGAAAGCAGCTGGAACACTCTGAACTTGTTTTGTCTATGTGTGTGTGCGTGTGTGACCCATTATCATACATATGTGGACGCAAAGCACACCGAGCAAGATGGGCCTAGATATGGAAAAAGCTAAAGCTAAACCCACAAGCTAATAACGCTAACAAGCCTAATCATGAAAAACCTAAAACATGAAACATATTCTTAGATTCTCCCCTGTTTTTATATAATATAAAGCTAAACCTACAAAACTAATAAGCCTAATTATGAAACATCTAACACATGAATCATGATCTACATTATTATTCTCACAGCAAGTCTCCAGGTAGTGATGTAAATCCTCCAGCTCTCAACTGTCCCACACACGGGTGAGAGAATCTACTCTTTGAGGAAAGAGACAGAGTTCTTGTACGTAATCTTCATCTTCGCCAAAAGCACAACCTTGCTGAACGTTGGGAGTCGAAGGCTTACATTGTGCAGAAGCGATTTAGAGGTATCTGTGGCGGCAGTGAGTTTTGGACCTGGGCCTTCAGTGGGTATTTAGTAACCTAATCCACCTCTTAATGATGCCATCACTTTTTCATAATTTTGATGAAGATTGACGAGGACGGGACACTTTTTAAAAATATCAGACTCAGCACTGACGGAAGTGGATTTTCATCCGTCAGGGATGGACTGTCAGGCTGTCCCTAATGGTCCGCCCATTTTGCTGATGTTTTTTGGGGGACTGACTGTCTGATCAACGGACTCCTATGGACTAATCGACGGACTGACTGACACACTGACGAACTGCTGATTACAATTCAGTTCCAAAAATGACTGAATGGATTAATGGTATCCAGGCTGCTGACGGATGACGAACGACGGACGAGCAAAATTTAGTCTGTTAAAATGTCTGCTTCTGGTGTATTGTCTTCCTTCAAGGCACTCTCACCCGCACATATCGCATACAGCAGATTTATATCCACATACGAAAGAGACCAATGTGTAGCTTTTAGGAAGAGCATTTCACTTATTTGACGATATGACTAAAGCAAAAACCACAATTACCTTTATTGGTTCATTAGCACCAGAAACAACGTATCTAATTTTTAAATCTGCTGATTATATACGTCAGCCCTAATTCAGCATATTTCAGTATTTATCACAACATTAACAATGTGCCACTCATATAAATGTTAGATTGAAAAACATAACTTGCATTCTTCTAAAAAATTCAAGTGTAGACATTCATTTGATAATTTAATTGTTTTTCTTGTTATTTTTACAGATGTAAATGTTGATTACATTTATCTCTAATAGAGATAACATACACTTTGCAGTAGGATCAAGGAAAAATAGTTTATTATCACTCCAACATATGTTTTACTGAGCAAGATTTTATAACTTATGACTTGCTTGAACCAAGTAATGACTTGACTTGTCTTGCTTGAAATTAGGTGGCGAGTGGCGACTCGACTTGACTTGCTTGGGATTTGCATGAGACTTGATGGTTACAACTCAAGACTTGTGACTTGCACATATGTGACTTGCTCCCACCTCTGGTGTGCATATATTTGAACCGTGGTTGTATTTTGTGCTGACTTTGGTTTGCATGCAGAGGAATTTTGCCAGTTTTGATTACGGTGTCATGAAAAAAAATCTCTGATGTGGAAAATGGATAGAGAATCCATAACTTGCAAGTGATAACATTTAACATCCCTCAACTGATGCTCTCGGGATGCCTAAGCGAAACAATATAAAATAGAAATAGCCCAGCTGCTCACATGTTGGAACAATGTGGTAAATGCTCAAAGAGAGCACAAAGCACAATAGGTCTCTGCTTACACAACAGGCGGTGGTGCTAGAAGCCCAAACAAACAAACTGACCTTCACGGTGCAGCATAGTGCTGGAACACTGCTTAGCTGCCAATCACTGGTTACTAGTTATCGGACCCCAGCCTATGGTTTATTCTATTAATTAATCTTTGATTCTGTGTTTACAAAATCTCAAAATATATTGAATCTTTTTCCACTTTTATTTTACTTTCATTTTTGTCTCTGCCCTTTTCAAAAAAAATCCACTGTTTATGATGGAATGATTTAAGATGACTGATGCTTTTTCAACACTGGTTCAGTGGTATTGAGTGGAATTGAGACGATTGCATAAAATGTTCGTAAATCATTCCCATTTTGCATGTGGTGATAGGCTTGCTCAAAAACTGTATAGATTCAAAACAGGAGGCAAATGATAAAAGGCATTATTGTTCACTGTGCACAGTCTTATTTTTCTTCCAGTTCATAGGCGAAGGGACGCCCAACTAGTGAGTAGTGTTTTGACTAAGAAATTAAAGAAGCAACTACACAAGCTCCTGAGGGTCTATATCCACACATCCTTTGACTGTATTGTACCTGAATGAGTTCAACGAAGGAAAAAAAAACCCCACACAGACACTAGGTGACAATGGAACGTGACAAACCAAGCCAGGAAACAATACGTATTACAATGCCTGCCCGCTATGATGAAGACAGGCTGAGATGGGGGTCAGGGCTAGAAGCTATGCACCAAAACGGGGTGTGCCAATCTGCAGCTTTAGTCATCACAAAAAAGCCCTTAATATACCAGATTAGTGGGGTGAATTTTAGTGCTGACGTCATTTTTACATACATACCTATATATATATATATATATATATATATATATATATATATATATATATATATATATTCTGCACAGCAATATGGCGCTGCCCATTCCCTCTCCCCATTTTTTGGTGGGAGTCAACAGAGGAACTTGACACAATTTGTCCATTCAAAATTATTGTACATACATCACTTATAATGTCCCAAAACACAGATCAATCAGCACCAAAATTGATGTGAACATCTCCACTTATGACCGTTTCAACCTCCGAAAATATCACCAAGCCCAAGTACTAAACTGGAGTGACTTTTTAAAAACTGCAGTATTGATAAGCTCCGCCCTGAACATCTCTGTTAACAGTCCTGGAGAAATTACTCAAATTATATATATATATATATATATATATATAAATTATAAAAATATACAATTTATCAGCTATATTTATGTTGTTAAATATTAATGTTGAGTTGTTTAAAATATAAAGGAATAACGGTGTGCTTTTTCTGGGGGGGATTGTCTTACCTACAATAGCCTATCACAGCCTTACTGAAAATAACTTTAGGTTCACAGGCCTATACGCGACAAATGTCAATTTTGGCGTGCAAGAGTCCCGCTAATTTTTCAAAGTTTTTTTTTTTTTTGTGTGTAATGTGACATGACAGGTCTGTAAAATATGTACGTATTTGTAAATAACAAGAACTGAGGTTACTGTGGTAGGCACATGGGACAGTCTTAAATTCAACATAAGCATAGAAAAGGCTTACGTTGCTTATAATGTCAGAAAACTGCAATCACTCGTCACTAAAATGTGTCTGGACATCTCAACCTCTGCCCACATCAATCTCTAAAAATATCACAACGATCGCCCCATTATTTTGGATTTTATTGGCAAAGTGTTTTCCTCATTAAGCGACATAAACTTCTGCAGTGAAAAAAATTGCTAATTGTCCATCATATTAAGGCGATCATTCTAATATTTTTAGAGGTTGATGTGCGTTTAAGTGGAGCTGTCAAAATAAATTTTGGTGACAATTAGTTGCAGTTTTTCAACATTAGGCGACATTTATTTTTCGTACATTACGTCCCTGGCACAATCACAATATGGTAAGTGAGGAGGGTGCCATTGAAGACTATTGACTGGGAGCGGCAGTTCTGCACAAATAGAATACAGTAGCATCAACAATAAGGAACAAAGTAAGTGCTGACCGTGGGGTATTAATAATTATTGGGCACCTCCATGCATTTATCAAATTCCACACTGCTCAACAATGTGATAGGAAGAAAACAAAAGAATATTTAATATAAGGTCAAGTTCATTGTTCGTTATCCACACTATTCTAGTCTACAGTGCATGCAACAAATCGACAAAAACAATATTCTTGTTTTCTCCCAGTGTTTATAATGGTAATATTCAAAATATTAGCCACAGCTTACCCATATAAAGTGCCAACTGGTTTATATTGACTCCAAGGTGAGCTTGTAAAATACCTTTCTGATTGGTCTTGTGGGTATTTCATACTCAACAATGAGTATTTTGTGGTGTGTAACAATTACTTTCTCCAGCTTTGAAGGGGAAAATATAGAGATTTATCTTATATCTTATATATATCTTTATTTTGTTCATTCAAGTCCGTCCACCGGTTTTGTAAATTTGCAGAAGTCTGAGCAAATTGACTCAGCAAATGTCTTGTCTCATATGTAAATAAGCACTCTTCTCCGAAGAGAAGATAGGGATTATTTACAAAGATGACTTAAGTCTTCACTTATAACAACTGCAATCATTGGACTAATATTAGTTTTGAAAATGAAACATTGGTTTCATATACACAATTGTTATTGTTGAAACTACCTGTATATGAAACAAATGTGTCATTACAGATGCCTTGAAACATTAAAGAAGAAGTCAAACCCAACATTTTCTTTACAAGAATATGTTTAATGTAGGCCCACTAGTTGAAACAAAGCATTCTGATAAATATTGCGTTTGTGGAATAAGCGTTAATCCACTCATTTTTAGCCATCTCTAGGGGCGGCCATTTTATCTTCTGTCGACTGAAAATGATATCACAACTGCACACAACGACCAATCACGGCTCAGATTCAGAAAACAGGTCAGCCATGATTGGTAGCTGTGAGCATGTAGTGATGTCATTTTCAGCCGACAGGAGACAAAATGGCCGCCGCCAGAGATGGCTAAAAACGAGTGCACTTTGCTGCTTAATATATATTCCGCAAATGCAAAATTAATCAGAATGCCGTGTTTCAGCTAGTGGGTCTGCTGGGAACATATTCTTGAAAAAAATATGTTTGGGTTGACTTCCGCTTTAAGAACAGTTTTCACCCAAAAAATTGGAAATCTAAGTGGCATGTCAAGAATCTTCCACACCCTCAACAGACTGTATCCTCCTGTTGGCATGAACATGGCAATGATGATGAAACTGATTAAAGGGCGGTCATGGCTCAGACCAGGTAGGTCATCCATAAACGGAGGGTACACAGTCATGTGTTGTTGTGTCCTTGGGCAATTCACCCACCTTATCTCCAGTGTCGCTCACACTGCTGTACGGCTGGGTGTGAATGTTTGGTTGGAGGTCAGAGGGCCGCAGGTGCACACCTGGTGGCCACGCTTCCGTCAGTCTGCCCCATTGCAACTGTGGCCACACAACGTAGTTCACACCACCACACAAGGGTGAATGTGTGAGTGCATGAATAATGTCTCCCGTGTGAAGGATCTTTGAGTTTCTAGAAAAGCGCAATATAAATCTGCTGCATTATTATTTTCCCTCTGAAGGCTCCTGCTGTGTCATTGGTGAAAGTTTTGTTATGAAAGTCTGTGGAACATGAATTCTGGAAACATGGAATGTCACCAAGCCTGTTTCCAGGTGTCGTGTGTCAACTTCTACAAATAAGAATAATAAGAATAAGAATGCCTTTATTGATCCCACAGTGGGGAAATTTTCATTGTTACAGTAGCAAAGATATAGGTCACACAGGGGCGGCGGCATAATGTGGCCATTAATGTATAACATTGACGGCAAACATTTAGAATCAAACCTATGTAGATATACGCAGTAACATGTGTATATACACATGTGTATACACACCAACCTACATCTACATAAAAAATATGAGGAACACTCATTTCGGCCTGTACATAGTACAGAGGAAAAAATACTCTAAGTGACAGTGCTGCAGTGCTGTAGTGAAATGTAAGGAACAGCATTGGATAAAAATAAAACTAGACTAACAGTAGTGGGGAATGTTGAGTATTGCACGGTATTACAGTAGTGGGGAATATTGGGTATTGCACGATATGAGCTCAGGTGCAGGACTGCACAATTGCACTAATGTCCGCCAGTTTGTAGAGACTACACAATGTTCTTGTTAAAGAGTCTGACAGCAGCAGGCAAGAAGGAACGGCGGAATCTCTCCTTTGCACAGCGAGGGTGTAACAGTCTGTCACTGAAGGTGCTGTGGAGTGCAGATGAATGTTTGCTTAGGGAAATTACATAAATGAGAGCTAGATGAAAGTCAGCAGATGACATTTCAGTTGCATTTCTGGACCAGAAGGGGAGGCTGCTGAGATGGACACTGCCTACCAGGGAATGGAAAGAGCCCCGCAGATTAAAGGTTTAACTGTGAAAAGTCTTCAACGTTTCTGATTTGATCAAACTTTGTATCTCTTATTAATTCTGTCACTTTTGTCTGTACGTATGGGTGCCATAAAACACTTTGATCACCCATTATGCAATCCCACATATTCTGTACGTTTCACCATAACCTACGTATTCAGTCTTGACTCAAGTCAAGTCAAATTTATTTCTATATAAATACATATAAACACCTTGCTCACAAAGATCAAATCTCAAATTTACTGTAACAAAGCGTCCTTAACACTTTCTGCAAAACATATTTTGGTTAAAATAACAAGTATCCCATTTTTGATGAACATAATCTACAGGTCTGACTCCAAATCTCTCCTTCATGAATTAGATGTAGTGTATCATGCTAGCAGAAGTTTTTTGACTGTGGCCTCCTTTAACATTCATCACTGCCAGTTGTACTCTCTGGTAAACTGGCCCTTACGCCATTCTCGTAGCCAAATTCACTGGTTTCTTTTTACTTTACAAACACTTACTGGGAAAACTCCTTTTATTTTCATTCATTATTGAATATCTATCACACGCAGTTTATCCTCCAGAAGTGTCATTCATCTCATAATCAATGAAAAAGATCCTACTTCCTTTGGCAGCACCTGCTTTCAGTTTTCCGCTGCAGATGACTGGAATCATCTGCAACAGAAATTAAAACTCAGTTGTCTTTTTATTTTTTAATCTTTACAAACCATTGTTCAAAAACACTGCACTTGCTTTTAATAATTACTTTCAATCATTTACTTTCAATCGCTGTATTTATTGTGTATTGTGTACGTTGTTGTATGTATATTATATGTATTTTGATGTTTTAAGTTTGCCATGTTGGTTTTTTTGTTTAATCACTTTTACATGATAGATAGATAGATGGATGGATGGATGGATGGATGGATGGATGGATGGTGGATGGAAGGATGGATGGATGGATGGAAAGGTAGGTAGGTAGGTAGATAGATAGATAGATAGATAGATAGATAGATAGATAGATAGATAGATAGATAGATAGATAGATAGATAGATAGATAGATAGATAGACAGACAGATAGATAGATAGATAGATAGATAGATAGATAGATAGATAGATAGATAGATAGATAGATAGATAGATAGATGGACACTTTAGTCATCCTATGAAGGAAAGTAGATTTTCTTGCTCCATAAAGCTATGGTTGTTATAAAGACCGAAATGAGAAAAAGTGGACGAAATAGGACAAATTTAAGGAACAGACCTGATTTCCTTGAAAAAAAAAAGGTTTAAGATGGATTGGGTATCAAAACAATAACACACTCTGTATACTGCCATATTGGACATTTTGGACGCTCACGTAGTCCTTGTCACCGGTGATGTACACTCGACTGTTCATTTCGGATTTGTTGACCGGTCTATTGTGCATGCAATAAAGATGCCGTATGTCATCTTCAAATATTCCCATAATTTAGATATCAATCCTACCGTCAGGTTTCATGTTTTTCTGAGGAGAACGTGGGGGGAGAGAGACATTAACAGCACATTGGCTGACAATGCAGTCAGCCTGCGAGCCTCCAATGCGACTTCTATCACAAGTTACGTCCGTAAAACAAAACCAATTATCACCTAAATTTATGTGCGCAAGGTGTAGGCATGTGCTAATCATTTTGTGTATATATTATAATGAAACAGTATTTGGGATGATAGTCACGTTATAAGTTGCCTTTCCATATTTGCCTCGTTGAGGGCTTCCGTAACTTATTGAACAAAAAACATGGACGATTGTCACCAAAATGTAAGCGGACATGTATAAACATATGATAACCATAGTATGAAAATATTAGAACAAAACATGCAATATTTTGGAAGATAGTCACATCGGAAGCTTTAATATGCATATGCATATTTATTGAGAGAATGATTCCGCAGGCTCGCAGAGGCTGGACTGCATTGTTAATGTCCCTTTTACCCCCATTTCTCCTTGGAAGAACATGAAACCTGCCTCATAGTTACCAGGGGTGGGCCCTTTACTAAATTTTGCCTGTCCGTATTTTGTCAGCAGCCTGAGCCCCCATACGACATCATCAGTCCATCATTATTTCAAACCGAGCAAAACTGTAATCATCATTCAGTCAGTCCGTCATGTTATTTTCAGTCAATTTCACCGGTCCGCCAGCCCTTCAATCTTCAATCCCGCTGTAATGTTCCTGACAGAATTTTACAAATCTGAAAATCGAGATAAAATTTTCTGGCAGTGAAATTTTATAGGTTGACAGCTCTGCTTCTAATCCCAGTTTGGGTCTTTCTATGGAGTTTATATTTGTCCGTGGTGTTAGAGAATTCTCCCAGCAAAATGTGGGAAATACAGTCAGAGTTCAAACATGGCTTTTGTCTTTTGTGCAACCTAAGAGTAAGCGAATTGTCATTCATTTGAACAGTTTCTGTTTTACTGGGAATTTAACTGGAGGATAAAGATCTAGACAAAACCAGGAAGCTTTTTAAATAGGTAAAACCCTTCCCCCTTTCTGGTTTCATGTCTCAAACAAACAAACAAACCACACCTTAGACCGGTGTGCAGTTCATACCAGTGGAAGAGATTGGAGATTTGTTCTTGCCACCATCTGGACTTCATTCCTTAAATTTCATCAATCAGTGCAGTGAAGATGAGGAAATACCTTCCCTGAAATACCTGAAGGGAGTGGTACAATTCTTCTTACACATATGCATGAAACCTGCAGTGAGAGTTTGAGAGTTTGTAAGACAATTACAGTAATTACACATTAATTCGTCATTAACTTCAGTCAGTATTACAACTCTTGTCAATCAACTCAGGCCTGAAATATATGGAAAAAAGTCAGTGCAATGAATTATACAATATGTATTCCAAAGTGAGGGGAATTAAGGGCTCTAACAATGTATACTTGTGCTTCACAAATTCTCGTATGTTGTTGTTGTTGTTTTTGCATAATTTCACCACTTTAATGCTTGAAGATCATCAAACAAATTTAAATAGCACACAAGGATTTTATGTGATGCGTTCGGTTGTATTATTGATAATGTTTTTATGTTATATGTTCTGCGAAGCACTTTGTTACAGCTGCAGCTATTTCGAGAGCACTGAATAAATAAAGATGTGTTGTATTCTATTGTATTTAAGGAAAAAAATATTCAACGCTACCTGGTCCTGTGAGAAAAAGTATTTGCCATTAACCTAACAACTGGTTGGGCATCTCTCAGCAACAACAACCAAAATCAAGCATTTTCTTTAACTGGCAATGAGTCTTTCACATCTCTGTTGAGATATTTTGGTCCACTCTTCCTTGCAAAATTGCTTTAATTGAGACTGCAATTTTTTAGATGTCCTGGGTTCATGTGTGACCTCCTAGACCTCTTCGCTTTTGGGGTCATTTCAGTCGGCCGGTTGTTCACTACTTTTCCATGTTTTCTCCATTTGTGGATTATGGCTCTCATCGTGGTTTTCTGCGGTCCTAAAGCTTTAGGAATGGTTTTGTTACCCTTTTCAGCTATGTTGTTGAATTTCTTTGGATGGTGGTATTTTGTTGCAGCTTTTTGAGATCTTTTGCCCAACTTCTTTTGTCATTTCTTGATCTTGATCTGAATCAGGCTTGGGTGTGGTCAGTGAAAATGAATTTAGCGTTCTAAAAAATGGGATTATCCACAGTTAATTTATGATTTAAAAAGGGGTGCAAGTACTTTTTCGCATTAGGCGAGGACGCTTTGAATTAGGGCTGTTCGATTTTGCCTAATAAGAAAATCCTGATTAATTTCTCTCAAACCCGATTTTACGATTACGATTTCTTTGTAAAATAAAAAATAATGAAAAATAAAGTATTTTGAATGTCTTTTATTTAAACTTAATTTTTCTTTCTTTGAACTCAAAATGCCAGTCAATTTAAGTTCAATGAAGGGGATCGGCTGGCTAAAATGCAGCCTCCTACCAGCCCGACCAGAGCAGGGATGATTCAGAACGTTTCAGTTCTATTCCAGGCAATTTCCAAGTTTCAATCCTGGGCTCCTAGCTCACCATCGACCTGGCCAATTCCGTCAGTTGAGCATACGCTCCACTTCACTTCCTCACTCACTCGTCAGCCGGCTCAGATAGTCGGCTCCTGCAGCAAACAATCGCCCACATGTGTCACTTTCTCCTCGGCCAGCGGACAATCGCTTCCGCATTTCAGCAATTGGATCGAATGTGCTACTCACGTGACCGCATGACAAAGACGGAAGTAACCACCGGAAAACAGAGCTCTTGATACGAAGAGAAGAGTAACAGAAAGTACAAATAGAATGTAGAGAAGAGAATGTACAAACAGAACACAATAGTACAAAAGTACAAATGGGCTACACTTAGATACAGCAAAAATAACAAAATCGAACGTGCCGATTTGAACGTTTTTAACATCGTTTTATCCAGAAAATTCTGTTACGGTTCAAAATCGGTTGATCGAGCAGCCCTACTTTGAATATTTTTTGTTTCTGTGATAAATTAAATCACAACTGAAAATGTGCATTTTATGTTCATTTGGATTACCTGTCTGGTATTTACATTTGCTTGATGATCATAAACCTTAAAGTAGGGAAATTATGCAAAGAGTAAGAATTTCAGAATTTTCACAAGGACAAAGTCTACCGTGTATATTGTACATTGTCAAAATACTGTATACATCTTAATTGCTCCTTAACCCAAACATATTTTTTTCAAGAATATGTTCTATGCAAGCCCACTAGTTGACAAGGAATTCTGATATATATTGCGTTTGTGAAATAAGAGTTAATCTACTCGTTTTTAGCCATCTCTGGGGGTGGCCATTTTGTCACTTCTGTCGACTGAAAATGACATCACAACTACCCAGTGCTCAGGTAACGACCAATCGCGGCTCAGCTTTAGAAAACAAGCGAGCTGTGATTGATCATCCCTGAGGACCGTGTTGTTGTGATGTCATTTTCAGTCGACAGAAGTGACAAATTGTCCGCCCCTGAAATGGCTAAAAAGGGGTGGATTTTGCTGCTTAACTCATATTGCACAAACGCAATATTAATCAGGATGCCGTGTTTCAACTAGTGGGCGTGCTGGGAGCATATTCTTGAAAAAAATATGTTTGGGCTGATTTTCTCTTTAGGAAAAAGTTATGTGGCCGGACAAATGACTGTTGTCCTTGTCACTCTTTGATATTTTTCTAAGCGCCTCAGGTTGACATAAGCTCACAAAACAATTAAACTAGGAGTGCCACTGTCTCGCTGCCATTGAGTGTTATGTAGAACAGGGTTAGGCAAACAGGTTTTCAGCTAAACAAGTCAGGACCAATTTAGATACAACACATTTCAGCATTTGCAGCTGGTGGTTTCCACTTCAGCATTACTATGATGACATTTAAATATGTTGTCAAAATGAACAATTCAAAGAATGTATATGATGTAGTGTTGTGTGTATACCTTGTATGAAACTGAGAACCTATGCTGAAGTTCAAACACATTTTCATGATAAGAAGTGTAATTGGAAATTTGAACTGTATAGTGAAGTGTTTCAAACCTGCATTAACTCAGAGTGATCACCCAGGTGCTCATACATTAATTAACTAGAAGCTAATGCCTGATTGGTCGCCAGACTGATCCACACTACACGATGACGCGCATTTAGTGTACATTGTATGAGAGTAAGTGTGTTTCATGGCAAGTTTCCAAGGCGGAATGTATTTCATACACACCTGCAACTGACAGGTGCAGTGACACTCTTTGAAATTTGACCGTTCTAGTTGAGTAGTGGAGTTTACCTGCCAATGGAATTAAGCATAAATTGTATGAGCCACTGCAAGTGGCTGCGTGATTACTTTGTATTATTTTTTGTGAAGAGAGTGAAGTGCACTTAACAGGAATACAAAGAGAACTTAACTTGCTGGTCACAGAGAAAGGAAGGGAGAGACCAACTAATTCCACCAGTTTATCCAGCTGAAGAACAATCATGGGCGTCTTCCATCAGATAATGGACCTCCTGGTATCCACAGACAGTTGGGACACGACAGCACAGCCCGAACAAGTCGTTGCGGTTATCATCAACTGTAAACTGGTTTTGCATTAAAAATTTTCCAAATGAATTCCCTTTAGAAGAAAAGCATTCTGTCAAGCAGAATTCTCATTCAGAGCATCACACCAATAGTACCACAACCAGTCAGAGAGTTTCCATCATATCACTCTTTTAAAGTTAATGCAAATGTCGGGCTTGCCCAACTACGTAAACACTCTGAGAACTACTATGAATTGCACTTATGTTTTATGATTGTTTATTATTAATTGTTTTATTTAGTATTTATTTCAGCCTTTTACTATATTCATTCATCTGTTTATATGATGCCTTATGGTCTGTCTATTATGTATCTGTATTCAAGTGCCTATTAATATCTGGCAAAGGGACTATTAATGAAAACTAGCTTTAAGTTAGATTTATATCATGAGCGGGTAGGTGTTAAAAGATTATGCTGCGTCTCTTCATTTGTATAATTTAAAATGTGTTTTTCCTTTTGAAAGTAATAAAACAAAATAAAAGTAAAGATGGAAAAATAATACACTAGCTAAGAAAAAAAATCTGATTATGAGAGATTTTCAACATTTCTTTTTCCAGATATTGTGCAGTTATTCTGAAATGTCAACTGATGCAATAAATACCATTAGCAAAAATGATCAACTTTCACCTTCACCTTTTAAACAGCCTCTCCCATGTGAACCACAGAGCCATGAATTGATAGGCTAGGCCTGGAATGTTGATCTTTTTTTTTTTTTTTTTTTTTAATTGACATGAAACCTAGCCTTCATGAATAAATGTACACTTTAAGTTGGGATTTTTATAAACTGTGCTGATCTACCTTCGCACTTATTTCATGATGCCAAAAACATTATTACATTTTGTTAGTTTTAATATGCTGCTACACTAAGGAACTGAGCGTTTCTATTCTATTCTATAATTGCCAGCATTACATTGCAGATATTTTCACAAACATAACGTCATATCTCCGATCATTCCTTGAATTTGTGAAACATCGTATGTCTCTCACTGCATTTATGTCAAAGACCAATTTATATTTTATGTTCAAGGAAAAGAATGAATGACTTATGATTGAGAGATATTGAATGGACTTCATTTACAATTTGAGTACAATCACTAAGAAACTATATCAAGGTTAAAATTATGTTTTACGGTGGACTAGGAGTGAGACAAGTTTAATTAAAAGCTTGTTGGTGTCTCACACGCCTAAACTTGAATCTCAGTGATAAGTGCCAGGACATCTGCTCCACAGGTGACACGCCCAGTAGGCTATGAAGTCACACCCACGCGCTGGCGTGGAAGCTTGATGGCCCACGCCCCAGAGCGCACTATAAAATCCATCCTCCAGCCGGCTCTAGACCGTCTCCTCCTTGCCTTTCTTTGGGTTTGACAAATTTCAGGGAAGAGCGCAGTCCAAGGCAAATTTAAGTCAGTATGGCATCCTCAATCCGCACGGGACTATCGTCCATGTCCCTGTCCTCTTTGTCCGGCCCCCGGCGTGCTGCCAGCCTGTACTCCAGTACCAGCGGTAGAAGTGCGAAGATGTCCTACGGCACCGGGCTCGGTTCAGGCATGGAGCTGGGCTGGGCTCTCGGCGGGGGAATCCTCGATGGCAGCAACTTCTCCGTTACCGGCAGCGAGAAAGTGACCATGCAGAACCTCAACGACCGCCTGGCCACTTACTTGGACAAGGTGCGATCCCTGGAGAGTGCCAACGCCATGTTGGAGCGCCAAATCCGCGAGTGGTATGACAAGCAGACTCCAACATTGAGAGATTACAGCAAGTACGAGGCAATCATCAATGACCTGCGCAAGAAGGTGAGTGTCTCTGCAAGACACGTTGTATACACGGCATATTAAATCAAATAAGATCAAATTAGATAAAGTAAAATAACATGTATAGGATTATCAGGCTTTACAGTAACTAACAATGCTTTCTTTGGATGCCGCTTTAGATTAGTGATGCCGCTCAGATCAATGCCAGGTTGATGCTGCAGATCGACAATGCAAGGCTGGCAGGAGAGGACTTCAGGATCAAGTGAGTTGATTCATAATAATAGTAATAATTCAAACTTTGGATTTCCTTCACCAAATGGCTGCATCAAATGCCCATACAGGAATAACAGTTGCGGCTGACACTGTCATCTTAAATTAACAATGTAAAGTGTGTTTGAAGTTTGAAGGCAGTAGAACTACACAGAGTATTGGGAGGAGGTTCTGGTGTTACCACTCTCTGGATACACCGTGCTATCCTTATAAAGTCACGCTTGCTGATACAGTTCTTGTTAAAAAGAAAAAAAAATCTCATCAGGTATTTCAGATGTATTATATGAAACAGTTAGAGATTGCATTTAATCAGGGATGCTGTTTTGTCACACAGACGTTAAGGGTGGGAAAACTGGTAAAACTGGATTTGGTGGCACTTCCATCTTGTTTTTTGTTGGTAGTACTAATAGCAATTCAGCTGGTGCCCCGACATGAGCTGCGCTGTGTTTAACAACCAACAGGTTTGAGAATGAGCTGGCTGTACGCATGTCAGTGGAGGCAGACATCGCTGGACTGCGCAAAGTCGTGGATGACCTGACAGTGGCTCGCACTGATCTGGAGATGCAAGTGGAGGGCCTGAAGGAAGAACTGGTCTACCTGAAGAAGAACCATGCTGAGGTAACACGTCTACTCACAGAAACAGCAAAGGTCCTAGTACAGTATTTGTGGATGGACGCATTTGGCACTGTTGAGAATACACACTGTATGGTTGGCTAGTTTCCTTAAGAATCTTTTTACAGGCAGTTTGAAGCGATCCTTTTAATTATGGGCATATAGTTGCAGAGACATTACATGAGACAGAGTCAGCTCTTACCACAAGTCAACTATTTGCACTAATGCCTTCCGGAGACACTTTTCCTAAACTAACATATCCTGAGGACTGTCCTGTGTGTCCACAAGTGGTACACAAGACTACTTGGGTCGGGTAAGCTATCATGCGTTTATTGTCAGTCACATGGTAGTGCTCTATTTGATTAACATGCAATTACATTTCATAGTCGTCTTGCAACATTAGAAACACCTGAAGCTAATATTTGCATGTTTGTTCATGGACTGAAATAGCAAATGTGATGCAAACAGGATCTTAGTTAAACATACTGACATTTTTAAGTAAACCCTCAGGGCACCTGGGGGCTAGTCACTGTCTTTTAGTGCTACCATTTAATAACTAAAATGTAACAATGAATATAATACGATACAAACTAAAAAAAAAAGTGTTCTTCCCTAATCGAAAAGGCTGTTTACATTGAGACCAGATTTGTTACTACGCCCGGTGGACCGGTGAGCGCCTTCATTTTCCCGGTCTTTGACACTAACTTGTTCCTGCAGGAGATGGCAGCATTGCGAAACCAAGTGAATTCCTGCGCTGTGAACGTAGAAGTGGATGCCAGACCCCAGGAGGACATGTCCAGAACCATCGACGAGATCAGAAGGCAGTATGAGAGTATCACTGAGAAGAACCGCCGTGATATGGACAACTGGTACAAGAACAAGGTCAGGAGTTAAGACATGGAACCTTACAATGCGATCGATGCGCGTTTATGTCAAAAGCAAATGTTTTCCGTCAGCTTGAATAAGTGTGCATTCCATACGCATCTTGCAGTTTGACGAGTTGAACAAGCAAGTTGCAAGCAGCACGCAGATCCTTGAGACCTCCCGCACTGAAATTAATGAGCTCCAGAGAACATTGCAAGCCCTGCAGATTGAACTCCAATCCCAGTGCAGCCTGGTAATGGCCGATCACACCTTTAGCCTTGATAAAAAATCAAGACATAAAAACAACCTACTCTTAAATATCATATTCTGTTTTTTTCTCTTGACAGAGATCTGCTGTGGAGAGTCAGTTGGCAGAAACAGAGTCTCGTTACGCCCTGCAGCTGAACCAGCTCCAGACCATAGTCAACGGCCTAGAGAATGAGCTCAGCCAAATGAGGTTGGACATCGAGAGGCAGGCATCCGAATACCAGGTGTTGCTTGACATCAAGTGCAGGCTGGAGATGGAGATCGCTGAATACAGAAGATTGCTGGATGGAGAAGATGTAAAGTAAGAGAAAGACTCATCTTTTCTTGTTTTAGCTCTGGCAAACAAAAAGCAATGTCAAGATTCTCTAATCCCCCAAACTAAACTGAAACATTGGGTCATATGTTCTCTTTTCCTTACTTTCAGGACCATACAAATTGTCAAAGAAGTAAAACGTAAGTGCATGACATGACAAAGTGTTTTTTTGGTCAATTTAAGTGACATTTTATAGATGTATATATTAATTCTTATTCCTAATCTCTCTTCAGACCAACCAGTTATAACCCAGAGAAAAAGGATTGTGATTGAGGAGATGGTTAATGGAAAAGTGGTGTCCCGCACAGAAGATGTGGCCTAATTCCGCAAGAACTAGAAGACTGGATCCCAACCAACAGATCTATGTCAAGTAATAGAGTGAAAAAGTAATGTCATACTTATTATTGGATGTCTTTGTTTGTAACACAAAGTGGGTGTGTCATGTCAAAAACTCACAAAAAAAGTAACAGCAACGTAGAGATGATTGCAATTCTCGACAGGTTTGAAATTGAACACAAGACACTACTGTCAAATGCCCTCTCCATCAATTGCCAATAAATGATTTCTGTGACAGTAAAATTCTCCTTTCCTTATTGTTCAAGAGATTTTTGATTGAATATTAAATGTTGTGCAGTATCTTATCAGAACAAGAGGATTGCAATATTGCTCAGGGCAAGAAGAAACTTGATGGTTGGCTTGAGTCATGATTTCAAGTTCGCCCTGCTTGTGTGAATCCTCTCCAGGTACTCCAGTTTTCCAACACAGTCCAAAGACATGTACAAAAGATTAACTGAAGACCAATTACAGTACCCACCGCAGCTGCGTGAATATGCACCAGAATAATTTTCTGTCTCTTAATCAGTTCCTTGTGATTAGCTGTTGCTCAATCCAGGGTACCATGACTGTCACCCGACAAACTATCACTTGGACCATTCATATTATACAAAGTGAATGGACAGATATCGAACGTATCTTTTCTAACAGCCGATATTTCGTCCATTGGCTAGTATAACATACTTTGTACAAAAAGATTTACATTTTCCTGTCCCGTTTATTCATCTCTCTTGCTTCACTTTAACTTCTTAGCGTCGGCTCTCATCTCAGTCCAGATCTCCTCTGCGTTCAGCTTCACGTTGCGGGGGGTTTGCGAAGCTCTTCACAGTCATATCTCTTTGCAACCGAGATAGCAAAATTGGTGTGGCAATGCGGGCCACACAAGGCCCATATCTCAGCCAAATCAGAGAACCGTAGCTGGCCCTACGCTGGACCAGAACTGGTTCACCATTACATTACAGTCCGTTAGTAGTTCACATAAAGTCCATATCTCAAGCCAGATTGTATAACCATGGCTGGCCCTACTATGGACCAGAACTGGTTCCTGATATCATCTTTAATTCAACCTTAACTAGACACTTTATTCATGAGCCATATTTGACACAGATTTTTTTTTTCTTTTTTTGGAAAAAACAAAACAGTGTTTTATTTTCACAACTTGAGAACCACCACACAGTAAACTGGAAAACTGCACATTTTTTTAAAAAACACTGAACACTGAGTCCAAAGTGGGACGCAGCATGCTCTTGAACAGCATTTATCCATACATCACGTTTCTGTGCTCTCCACGCCCTCTTTAAGTCTCATCCTCTTCTTCAGATGACGTTTGAAGTGCATTACTGCCACCTACTGTGCTGGAGTGTGGGTCGGAATAGTATTATGACTACAGTGTTGCACAGTACTACGAGAAACACAAACAAACCTAAATTCTCTTTCTCAAGCCCGTTTCTCTTAAAAACTGAAGCAGATGAGATCCTTAAACGTAACCCCTTCTGTCCTCAGCACATTTTTAAGACTGAACACCACCACCACACTCTTTAATTTGTTTATAAAGTTTTCTCCACTTTGTCCTTTTTTTAGGCACAAACACAACCAATTCACACTCACATTTGTGGTCTAGTGCCGAGGTCAGGTGACTGCACCACCACCTCAAACCAGAGCCACAGAAGACCACATTTTTTCATTGTTGAAAATGAAGTCAGGCAATTGTACACCACAAATAGGAAAGTACTGAAGACTTTGTCTTGAGAGCGTTAGAAATTTTTTTTCCTGTTTGTCTCACCCCAGCTGTTATTTTGATGTGTCATTCTGTGTTAGAAAGCATTTTAAATAAATTCATAAATACCTTTTTTTAAGATAAATACTTGTGCAGTCACCTAGGTAACAGAGTGGGGCCAGCTATGGTTATATGGTTTGGCTGAGATGTGGGCCTTGTGTGGCCCACATTGTGGACACCAGATGTGGACCACTAAAGGACCGTAATTCACTGAAGTATGTGGGCCAAGTGCAGGTGGGTTTTGCTATTTCTTTTGCTATCTGGGCTTCTTCCGCTGACGTCAGTCAACCTTTGACGTAACAAATGAGGCGTAATGGTGCGCGCGTGTGTGTGTCTGATACAATTCTTACGTCTGTGATGTAAAATAATACTGTGTGTAGAAAAAAAAACGAAACTGCATTTAAGGCTGGGAGAAGACTGGCTATACATATATGTCACAGAGTTCTAAATTGATTTCTGGGCCAAATCCTTCACTCAACAACTGGCCTACATCTTGTTTGCCACAGTCAAGACAGTGCCTCCTTTGCTTAATAAAGTTGAAAGCGTTTAGCTGTCACACAATGAATAACTGAATAAATAAATTGCAGATTTCTGACGGGGCTATAGCACCCTCTAGCCCCTCAAAATTTCATCCATTCTCAGAGGGATTTCTGCTTACCTCCAACTACTATACATGTAGTCTTTGCAGGCAAAACCCAAATTTGTAAGACGTTCTACGCATTTTCTGCAATTCTTGGGGGGAAAAAAAGATGAAATTTCATCAACAGTCTTTCAGTATCCCATTCCAATGCGATTAAAATGGCATATAATTGAGAGATATTGTATGGGATGGAAGTGACACAGAAGCAGACTAACAGTATTCTTAACTTTTAAATGCAGATACTTGTGATGATCGTCCAGAAATGACTTGTGGCCTATAGAAGATTGCACGCTGTTATGGTGTATGAAGTCAAATCAAATTTTTTGTCTGGACTCATAAGGAATAAAGCACTGACATTATTTCGAAAATATTTACGTAGGTCTCAGAGCAACTTGATGACATTTTTGACAAAGCACAATGATTTTCTTTTATCAATATAAATACACAATATTTGGGTTAACATAATTAAAAGCATAGTGCTAATCAAAATTTGGCTCATCATCTCTTCCTACTAGAACCGCAAGATCATAACAATACTGTCAAGTTTTTGCTTCCGAAAGGACAATGCCAACAGCTCAGTTTGAGGTCGTAGCAATTAACATCGAAATGTTTCAGAAAAGGGGATTTGTTGGAAGCTACACTTCCAAGAGACTAGCTATCATTTTTAGGATGACTATTTAAAAATTACTCATCTCTTATAAATAGTAGTTTAATTTAAAGTGACTTTAAAAGTATTTGCACAAAGTAGGACTATTGTAAGTACTGCATAACCATTCATTTTATCGGGGAAAACTCCTGTGCAGTCAATGAGTGCTTGAAGCCTGAAATATGTAGACAGATCATTCTCAGAATCAACATTAAGAGATGCCTTTGGGATGAATATACAGTAAGAGAGAACATTAAAAGAGGCAAATGCAAGATCACATTTAGTCAGACAACATTTGAAAAAACTCTTCCATGTTCAGGACCCCAGATATTTTGTACAACGTAAACTTGAGTCAGAATGAAGGAAAGACAAAAAGTATGGATATGGAATGGGACAGCTCACAGACCAAATTATGCACAAGGTATCAAAAATTGTGGAGGACTACAAGCAGGAAGAAATTTAAGTCAAAAGCAATGTTTTCCTGAGCTGAATTGATTCGAGAATGCATTTTTCTTTGCTGTTTGTTAGATTTTTATCAATCTCATACACTGATTCACAAGATAGCAGCCAATAAAAGTGGTCTTTTGTCACTGATGGCAATATCATTTTGTAAACTGTCAATTGAGGGCTCATTCAAATCAAATCATCCATCCATCCATCATCCAAACCGCTTAAATCAAAACAAATCAAATATGTAAAGGACAAAAAAGACAGCTTTGTTTACAGTATATAGGATATTTCATACACAAGGTAACTTAATTTGCTTGACATAATTAAAGGTAGGCTACAACATTTAAAAGTGTTCACAAACAAACGAACTAAAGACATACTAAAACGACGAAAAGAACATTCAGTGTAAAAAAATGATTTGGGAAAACTGATTATAAATATGCAATAAAAGCCCTCGTTCATTGAAGCACAATGACTAGGAAAATATATATCATTATATTATAAATTTTGCTTTTTACTTTGATTTGTTCCTGCTTGCATTATCATATCACGTCAGTGTGTTGGGCAAGGTTGGTACATGTGTGTATTTTTTTTAATTTTTTTTATTAAGTCGTGATTATGGATAAACAATGTCTTCTCTGCCAAGTTTGCTGTATGCAGAGTTGTCAAAGTGTAATCATGCTTGAAACTCATGATTAATGAGTATCAAGTTGACACTGTTATGAAAAGAAATGTGATATTCTGCATGCAGCACAACAGCATCAACACATCCTGACATGGATGGCCAATCCGAATGTTTGGTAGCATGGCATCTTGGCATCCCAGTGTAATGTGAATGTGTGCAAATGGCAGTGGCCAAAGCTAATACCTGCACCCCTAAAAAGCCATGTTTACCTAAATCATCCCCGAACTTTGCTGGTGGCCTGAGACTGGCCATTAGCAGTGGCGTGCTAAACACAGTTGATAACCTTCTGGGTGAGCACATGGATATGATGCAACCTAAAAATCATTGCCTATGGCGGCTGTACACAAAATTTTGCCCTTCACAGTCGATATACTGTACATCCACCGTTTAATGGGCTTGATGCCCTTCTGTCCAAGACAGATGCCCCTTTGAATGGTTGGATGCCTCTTCAAAAAAACGATTGTCAATAGGGTTGTGCGGGTCGCAGGCCTGGGGGGTGGGAGGTGCAGATGGAAGAGTTTGCAAGTTGGCATATGTAAAAAATAATAAAGCCTCTTAAATTATATCCAAAGGTTTACCCTTCCATTACATTTTCACTACGTTTCAAAGTCCAATTTTGGCTGCGTGCAGTCCAAATCATAAATATGTCATTGTCCAAATACTTGTGGACCTAATTGTATCCTTCTTAAAAGCTATCAAGTTAGAGCCATGAATTAATATTTGACTGACTTTGCATCAAATTGATTTATCTCCACTCAACATAACAGTGCATCTTTGACAAAGGCACCAAATCTTGTTTAAATGGTGATTGATAGCAACATACATCTTTGGCCTTGTCTGTTCCGCTCTTAATACAACTATTTGCAAGCACGCTAGGAAGTGCGTGGCTTCACCATCGCTACAATATTATTAGAGTGCCATCGTGTGGCAAGTTCACTATTACCGCCTGTGGAAAAATAATGTGCAGCACATGCACACATTTCAGTCATATTTATTTTCTTTATATGAATTTAACTCTTGTTGGTGTCACCTGCCTCTATAAATCAATTTGTTTTTATTAAACAATAGAAAAAAAATCTTTCCTCATATGCTAGAATTTAATATAGATCCGTTTCGTAAATATGGCGTTTATCCCCAAATATCTTTGTGGTGTATCTTCAAATATCCAGTGGTCAGTACAGACGTATCTTCGTGAAGAGGTTAACGCGACACAGTATTTCTAAACTGCTGGCATGCAGTAAAATGATGCTCCGTTGGATGTGACGTTCCTTTGTCACGACCTATATGATGACAAAACAATGCACCATGGGAAGTTGACGTCAACGTTGCACAGTCACCTCCTCGGTGACGTCAACTTAACAGACTGGGTGGCAATTAAGCGGCATCAGCAGAAGAAATGGTTTATTTATCCGCGATGCATCTCATCCCGAAAACAAGCATGTGTTTGGAACTCATTGTGCGCAGACGTGCAGGAATTACCTAAAAATGAATAAAAATCAGTTTCTGTCTCGAACTTAACGTTGACAGTTGGGTCGCTTAACAGGATGTCCAGCTGTAACAACCAAAGTGGGCATTGTTGAGAATACGCTGTCCTTGGTTCTGAAATGTTTTCAGATGGGCTGGGGGGGGGGGGGTGTTAGGGGTTGAATGTGAGGATGGGACTGGACTTAATATGCGTGGGTGTCAAGTAGTTACGTCACACGACTGCACCTATGGCGATGGCAGCTGAGGACCCCAGTCTTACATGAGTAAGCGCTCCCCCCTTAAAGAAAAAAATAGAAGAGATAGAGAGAGAGAGAGAGAGAGAGAGAGAGAGAGAGAGAGAGAGAGAGAGAGAGAGAGAGAGAGAGAGAGAGAGAGAGAGAGAGAGAGAGAGTGAGAGTGAGAGTGTACCACCACACTATCACCCTGATGCTCCAGATGAGAAAAGACAGCGGAGGCAAACCAAACGAGAGCAAGCGTCTACCGTCGGCCTTAACCGCGGAAATGGGCTCTTGGTGAACCCGGAAAGTGGAGCTGTTGCAGGAGACCACCGACAAAAAGCACATCCGAGGGTGCCTGCAACGATGAGCGGCTTGCACCATTCGCCCGGGCGGGGGCCGCTGCCGCCATCTCCGCGCAGCGTTTCTTGAGGTGTGGCTGAGCAAACGTCCGTAGGACCCTGTCAGCCGAAACGACACGACGAGGAAGAGGAGGAGGAGGTGGCGGTGGTGGTGGTGGTGGTGGTGGAGTGCTGGTGGAAAAGATGTCCGCCTCGGTGGGGCCACAGAGCGGCCCTCGCCCACCCACCGTGCCGCCATCCATGCCGGATCTTCCGGATTTGAGCCATCTCACGGAGGAGGAGCGGAAAATCATCATGGCAGTGATGGCTCGGCAGAAGGAGGAAGAGGAGAAAGAACAAGCCATGTTAAAGTAAGAGCATCCCTTTCGTCGCAAGTTAATGCTATGTCCACATCCACATCCACTGAGTTTACCAGGCTAATGTTTGCAAGAAATAAGTAACGTAGGGGAGGAGAGCTCCCCTACGTCCCCCACCCTTTGCCTTTTCTAGCGTGTATGACATAGGGAATGTGTTGCATGCGCTAAATATGCAGTCCATCTGTGTTGAGGCACCAGGCGAACAGTCACGTGTTTGCAGATACTATAGTGTGATAGCTTCGCTGCCTGGATCAATACCTTAAAACAACACAATGTCAGTCTTAGTTTGAGGTGACCTGAAAAGGGGTCAACCCCCTTTTCATTTATCGAGTTATATAGAAGAATAGGGTGTGACAGCAGCGGTGTTGATGAATCATAGCATTATCCATCCCACTCATTTTTTTTTTATCAATGGTGTCTACACCCCACGCTTCACAATTCCTAATTTGAGCACATGGTATGCAGACTTAAAGTTGTAAACTGTGGGAGTAATCTGTTTGATAAGCAACAACAATGAAATTATAATCCATTGCATAACCGCGACAAAAAAAAAAAAAAAAAAAAAAGAATGATGTTTTACAAACCCGCCAGACCTTGGAGAGGCTGTGTGTGTGACGATTTGTGCTGCGTTCAGAGCAGAGAAGGAGATGGGGTGTGGTTGGGAATATTAGCAGGCCTAAACTGCCTGGACACGGCACAGATTAGAGATGAGATGTGGTGTTATGGAACAGCTTTGGAAATGCTGCCGGCATTGATGAAATGGATGAAATTCGTCATCAACCTGACACCTGAAGAAGGATTTTCAGGTGACCTATAGTTCAGATTGATGCGAGGCTATAAAGTATTAACCAGAGAAGGAGCATGATGGGAAATGACAGTATATGGATCACAGAAAATGCTATAATTCACAGTGTCGTGGACTTTGATGTTAAATGATTTTTCATCAGGCTAGTAGTCTTTCCCCCATACACAAAAAACATTGTCAACACTGTATTTGATAGCAGAAATGTGTAACACTAGTCTCCATCTGTGCAGGCAATGCATAACACATGAAGGACCTAATCAAGAGTGATGCCATTGCAGGCATACAGCATCCCAGCACTCTGAGTTGCTTCAATTCTAATGGCTGTTTTCATTTCCTGGCTGCAGCCTTAAGGGCAGAAAGCTGCTTTAAGCCCCTTGAGAGGAAGTTATGTATTTAATGTTCCACGAAGCAAAGCTCAGGTTCAGTCAGTAATGGCTTTGTCAGCTGGGAAATCATTGATTAGATCAGCCATACAAAGGAATTATGATTTACCCCAAAACAAGTCTTTGTAGTTTGCAGTGTTTTTTGCTATAATGTTGCTAGGTGCCAGTAGGAGTCAAGTAGGGTTTTAGCTAAGAGAAAAAAAAGGGCTATTGGTTTGTTATTGAATAAACTTTATAGAGGTGTTCTGAGCATTATGGCTTATACAAGGCAACCTCTCATGAAGAATCACAATCCGACGATCTTAAAAGTGTAGCAACAAGTTAACCAATGCAATACAGTATAGGAACATACATTAATGTAATGCAAAAATAAAAGTAAAAAACCCTCTTTCAAATACAGAAAATAAAATATGCGTTATGTCTACGTCCTCCTCGCGGTCCCTAATGAAGTGGTCGGCCTAACTGCTCATGAAAAAAACGGAATGTTGTGCTGACGTAGTGTGCTTTGCTTGTGGTTGTTATTAAAATGTCAACGATTATGTAGTCATGTAGTTTTGACCAATGCACAAGCATGAACCGTTAGCTAAGTTACGTAGGACAATCATTCCACCTTGAACTCAAGTATTGACCTAGATACATTTGCTTGAATCATTCAACGAAATAGCCGCTATGTCCTAAGTAATCTTTTGAAGAAGGCTGTCATTTTGCATGGAGATGGACGGACCCGGTGGAACCGAGCTTAATCCAAAAAACAGGAACTCCGTGTAAGATGTCGCAACTAACTTTGATTTTTCCGTAATGCAAATACGATTTTTCAAACATTTACAATGACTATTTCCCAAGATATTGTTGTCAGGGCTACGAAGGACAAGCTTTGTGGAGGTGTCCTACAACTTCAAGCGTGTAGCATCAAGTAGAATTTCCTTTGTAGCACCAAACCTTTTGTTGCACTCAAAAGCTTTATAAGTAGATGCAAAAGAAGTTTCAGCCAAATCCCTCCAGTAGTTCCTAAGAAATAGCATTACTAGTGAAAACAGGTACAGTGAATCTATTACAAAATCCCCATTACCATGGCAACCAAATCTGATTTTCTATATTTTTTCAAATTACATATTGGGTTCATATATTATGTAGAAGTTTGAATGGCTTAGCTTTATTGTTTTCCTTTTGAGGAAAAACTAATCCAGTCCATCCCTTAAAAAATATTCAACTTTTTTGTCAAGTCATGCTAATTAGGGCCTTTAAATGAGCATTTTGGTAAGAAATAAGTTTAAAATCAAATTCAGCATGGCCAAGTGCACTAATATGTAAAGTTTTGTAGAGATATGTTGGGAAATAATGGATTTACTGTATGATACTATATGATACTAGTGCTTTTCGATAGGCAATAAAAGCAAAAAGGTTATTAAAAGCAACACGGTAATTTTCCTCACACAATTGCTCTGGAACGCCTCATTCGATTTTCAAAATTCTTGCTGCGTTGTACGCGGGTTGAAGAGGGCTTTCCAATCAGACTTGAATTTTGAGAGATTTTGATTTTTCGTAAATCATGTTCCTAAACTAATTATAATCACACCTTAACTGGTCTCATGTGATGAATTTAAAAACAATAAAACCCTCGTTAAACAACAACAAACCTAGCATCACTGATGTACTTCACAAATTCACATCTTTTTTTTTTAACCTTAACCATCATACTATAACTTAAGGGCATATTTATCAGCAAAAGGTGATACCACTGTACTTAAATACCTGCTTGCCACTTTTTCCCCTTGACTTCAGATTTGAAAACTATTCATCAGTTAGGTGGTAAAGGTTGAGAATAGAAAGCAGTGGCCTTCAAGTAATAATGTATGATAAAATGTTATGATGCATTTTTAGAGTTTCACAGTTATAAACATCGCTCAGAGAGCAGTCATAACTCTGGTGTGTCCCACAACGAAAATGAGTTTGAAACCTAGCTCTTAACGTTTGGTGTAAGCTGTTCTATCACTTCTTTGTGATTTGTCTTTGAGTTGACTGACTCCAATTTTTTGGGGATGACTCATACGTGATGTTTTGCTCAATACTGGTCATTTGACCTGCTTATGAGTACCGTAAGTTTAAGAGTGGATAATTTCTGTATTTCTAAAGCTAGCTCTCCTCTGAACAAGTTGCTCATCAATGATTTATGGTGACAAACACGAAAAAAGATAACATGGACAAGATTGTTGCAGCTGCACACACAAGCTGATACAAAATTGACTTGAACTACGATATCAACAACTATGATATCAAGGTGAAATGTAGGGTAATGCAACAACCCGTTTCAATGTTTAAAGCATTTACAGTGAATACTTAAAAGTTCATCGTAGTGGCCTATAAGGTTAAGTCTGTATATTATATTACTATATGCTACTTTTTAGCATAATCTTTGGCAAATTATTTTAAATTACTTAGTGTTTCTTGGTAGTAAAATAGTAGCACGTTTGCCTCACAGTCAAAGGTTCCTGTTTCAAATTTGGTCTGAGACCTTTCTGTGTAGCGTCTGCATATTTCCCACGTTGCTTGCCCAAAGTCAGCTGGGATACGCTCCAAGCTCACTGTCACGCTTAATGACAATAGCCCGTATCGGAAGTGGAAAAAATAAATAACTGGTATGTATTTCTCTTTTTATTTGACTCATTATACACATTATCGCCTCCCATACTGTTTGCAGTATCATTTATAGCTTATAGCTTCCATCCAGTCAGCAATGTCCAGTCAGATGACAGCATTACCTGTCCTGAGACTCGAACAGCTGGTGGTGATAAATATGTACTGATACAGGACTTTATATCTCATGACTAACTCCAGATAGTAATTTGGTGTAGAAAGGCCTTGTATCTGGACTTTTCTTAATTGTCCTCAGGTACTTTTGCACATTTATAATACTTCTACTCAGTACCTCAGATATGACCTCATTAGATTAACTCCAACTCTGCTGCCATTCTAATTCAGATGATCTTCTTGAAAGGGAGCTGTCAGTCTGTGGAAAGACTACGGGCGTATCAGTGACCATTTGAAACCAAACAAGCTCCCCTTTATGTATGTACTAAAAAAAAACAACAACAAAAAAACAACTTTTTCCACAACCCAACATTGCAAGCTTCCATTCACCTCCACCTGAGAGTTTCCAGTGTAAATGTACCATAGAATTAATGTGGAAAGTAATTCTCCATTTCAAACTGGGTTGAATATTCGTACACAAGCCAATGTATTAGGTGCAAGCGTGTATTACTTTACTTTCAAATACAATAAAAGGTGCAGTCTGGCTATAAATTGTTCCCTAATACCAGATGAATATGCAGGAAACACAACACCACACCCTAACCCACCACAGTGGGAAGCAGGGGAGAGAGGATTTTGATGTTCTTCGACTATGCTAATGAGTAAATGGTTGAACTGATATTGAAACTGAACAATAGGGATAGTGTCTTCCGCAAAAGAGCATTTTTGGCACTGCTTTAGCCAGGTACATGGTTGTAAACAACATTGCATGTTACACTGTATTGTAATGTACACAAAAACACTGTACATTTCTTCAAAATGAATCTGTATTTTTTTCCTTTGGATAGTTCAGTTTTATTTAACCTTAAATCAATTGAATATTTGGCTCAATTTAAATAGGTTAAAAAAATCATTATATATATCGATATTGTCTAATGAAATATTTATATGTGACTTTTCAGACATATTGCCCAGCCATATGCCAGAATTTTCATTTGGATGACGAGTCTGACTAAATCTATTTTAGTCATTTTAACATTAGCCTCATTTGACTAATTTTGGTCCTTTCTTTTTTGCGTGGTCCACGATATGCCATTGGGACTCATCGGGATTGACAGATGATTGGACAAACGATCATTTCCTCCTACCATACCGGGCCCAGCGACTGACCTGTACCAAGCTATTCTATTTTCAAAATCAGGGGTCTGAGAATTCTGGACCGCTATTTTTTTCCCCTTCCTTCATGGGCTCCTAACGCCGTCTGGGCGGTTGCACCGGCTTACATGATGTTCACACTCGCTATTTGGTTGCTTACACTCTGCACTGACACAAAATGTGAAAATGACGTGAATACAAAATATATATACAGTACCTGAGGCTTAGGTCTTTCATCTGGTGCACATTTTATATATGATCATATATGATGTAGTGATTCCAAGAAATATCCAAAAGTTTAAAAAGACATCAAGCCCCGGTCTCCCCTTCTCATCTCTGTGTCATAACCGAGATAAAGCGAAACAATTTCCCAAGCAAACCTAAGTGTTTCAAGGTTTCTAGGAGAAAAATGTTAATGCTGAATTATGAATCAAGTTGTAAAAATAGCGCACACTTGGAAGTGTCTCCTGAAATATTTAAATATTCAGTTCACTGGATGCTGTTGTGCTCAAGCTTTATTTTCCTGTTAACGGTTTTCGTGTTTTTTTGCACCCTATATCAAATTAGACTGTAATTGGAATAAGACAAATACAACCGTACAATATAATACCTATTTATTAACATATAACCTCATACTACATTCACCTTGGTTTCTGTACATTATATAGTATAGTACTGTCAAAAACACACCATTAAAGTTGTCATTTTAACATTGCGACCGTATATTCCATCCATCTAATTTCTGTGGCGTTCATCCTGTTCAGCTCCTTGGCGAGCTGGAGCCCATCCCAACTCACATATGACAAAAGAGAGACTACACACTAGTAGCCAGTCAATTACAGGTCACATCTAGAGACAGACAACTATGTCGACTTACTACATTCATATATTCTCTGGTAGGTCTGTCACTGTAAATACTAAATCGACCCATCGTTTGATGAATCAAATGGACATGATATTTTTTTCCCAGACTTGACAAATCAGACACGTCGCTGGCCGCTGTGGGAGTTGTCAGTTGGCACTCACAAGGACACATACACGCTAGGGGTGGAACTGCAACTGGATCAGTTGAACCAGTTGGGTTTGCACGTGTCCCATTGGTTCATAAATGCGCAACTCTTTTACTCATTTATTAATGAGGTGCAGCTGTGTGTATAGTAAGGCTAATGGTAGCCAAGTAAGACTAATGCTAGCTGGCGTAACCCTGCACATCAGCTAACAGCTATCGTCTTCGGTGCTCTTTTAGTCCTATTTCATTGTTTGTGCATGTTTATCGATTCTGCAAACATTCGCTACACCCGCTAGGAACTCAAAGAGACTGCAGATACTCGTTTCGAGTGGCAGAATTGACAGTGAGACCAGCGTACCGAGTTTTATCTGTGGCGCAGAGAGAGCTTGTGATGGAGAAATTCCAGCTCGCCTGAACTCACAATACTTTCATATAAACATGTCAGTCTATGTGCATCATGTAAGACTTATTTAATAAGTTGTGCTTTTTTTCTGGAGAGTAACAATTAGATCAGTGTTTCCAACCTTTTTTGGGCCAAGGTACCTATTTGACTTTAGAATAATCTCACAGGTAAGGTAATAAAAATGTCATTTCTTTAGTTACATGTTACGTATCGCAGTAAAATCGATATAATCAATATTCAACACGCATATTGCATGTTTTTCCAATACCGTGCAGACCTATTTAGAATATTAGTAATGCCATTTGTTTGTTTTCATAATACAATGCGGAGTTTTGACTTTTGATTTTGACTTTGACAAAGCTGCAAAATGAATGTTGGATTACAGTATATCTGGGGGCGGCATAGCTCAATGGTAGAACGGTCATCTCCTAACCCAGTGGTTGTGGGTTCGATACCCGGCCAATGTGACCACGTCGAAGTATCCTTGAGCAATATACTGAACCCTCAGTTGCTCCTGATGCTGCGTCATCATTAGATAGATGAGATACAGTGTGAATCGCTTTGAGTACAAAAGTGCTGAACAAGTGACAGTCCATTTACCATCTTAGTTATGTCACGATATCCAAACGTCACGATACAATACTATCACAATATGAAACCCACGATACGATAATTATCACAATATTGTAGTGAAGTTGGCGATATGAAAAAAGCTCACAATACTGTATAAAAGCTCACGATATTGTAAAAAAAAAAAAAGAATGAAGCTCATATTAAAAACAACATCACAGCATTCTGATTTTGTACAAAATAACAACATTCACAAAGAAATAGGCTTGGCCAGTCATGCGCTCCTATTGCCGATTATTTGGGGTCTTAAACATAGGTGGCATCAAATTAAACTGCACACCAGAGTGTGCTGGAACTGCACAAATGCAAAACAACTTGGACTTCTAAAGAGGGAATCAACCCAAGCATATCTTTTTGAAGAATACTGTATGTTCGCATCAGGCCCACTAGTTGAAACAAGGCATTCTGATAAATACCGCGTTTGTGGAATAAGAGCTAATCCACTCGTTTTTAGCCATTTCTGGGGGCGGCCATTTTGTCAGGTTGGCGACTAATAAGGACATCACAGCTGCTCAGGGCTCAGGTAACGACCAATCACGACTGACCTGTTTTCTGAAGCTGAGCCATGATTGGTCATTACCGGAGCCCTGAGCAGTTGTGATGTCATTATTAGTCGACAGAAATGACAAAATGATGGCTAAAAATGGGTGGATTTTGCTGTTTAACTCATATTCCACGAACGCAATATTAAGCAGAATACCATGTTTCAACTAGTGGGCGTGCTGGGAACATATTCTTGAAAAATATATGTTTGGGGTGATTTACCCTTTAAATCCAAAATGAACAAAAAAACGCAGTCGCAGTCGTGAGGCGTCCTAGACGTCTTTGATTTTGTCACACTACACGGGGTACGACGTTTCGAGAAAACTAGTAATCGGCCACAACAGTGGCCATTTGTCTGCGATGTGTCTGTGGGTCCAAATCGTTCTAAAATCGTGTAGTCTTGAGTTTGGCATTAGGCAGCCAATCAGGTGTCTGTATGGTGAATACTGGCACCCGTTTGGCTGCGTACCATGAAACGCGCAAGTGGAGTGCTTCCAAGTAACATGACGAACAAAATGTCATTTTAAGCAGAACGGCTCATAATTTTGTACTGAAACAAGACCACAATGATATCAAGGCACTTTTCATAGGCGTGCCATTTTTGGCCCACGGTCTGACCGCTGGCCATGGAATTTACATACTTTTACCGCACTGTACTGTGAATATTTACTATCAATGTTAAATGAATATATGAAAATGACCCAATCCTCTTCTGTAGAAAACGTCATATTTCTTGCGGTATTGATTTTAGCCGACTGTCTATTGACTTGACTGTTGCGATTTAAATGAAGATCAGATCAAATGTAATTATCAATTTTCCAAATCAAGGTAATTCCAAAGGGAAAGAGAAAGTGAGCAGGGCATCTTAATGCTTCCAGACGTAACTTGCAATACATTTTTATGGGTGGACTGACTGGACTGTGTTTCTCTCTCGCCTCTCATCTCATTCTGTGTGTGGTTGGGGATAGTGATGGGTCACATTATAAGTAGCCAATTACATATCCTGCATAAGACACTATTGTTTTCATAGTCCCAATTTACTATTGTAAAATAAAATTAGAACTGATTTGGAACTAACTGATATTGCTAATTAGTTGAGCTAGTTGAAATGTTTAAAACCAAATGGGATGGAAAGCATATTATGCAATACTTGTCAATCATCACAGCTAATTCCATTTGATAGGTTGCAAAAACAGTGCAGTGTCTAGGGGTGGAAGGTAGGTGCAGAGGGCAGCCACATCGACTTTACTGTCAAACAAAAAAGAACAATTTTACAGTTACATCAGATTAATATAATTATAAAGACTTTGTTTTTGCACATTTGAATTCACAGCAGATGCAAAAGAAACATTCTTTTCCATAGCTTTAGAACCTGTACAGAAGATTTGATTCTTGATTTATTTATTTTTTAATTTGAATTGAAAATAGAAAATATGTGTTGCGCAGAAGTAACATTGAATTGAACCAGAATACTGTGCCCCGCACAAATAGTTTACAAAAAACTGCCAACAATGCCACCAACAATGAAAAAATAGGACCCGGAGGATGGATAACAGGTTACACCAGGGGTGCCAACCTTTTTTGACCCAAGATCTACTTTTCAAGAGGCCAACCTCTTGAAGGGACGTGGTGGGGTGGTGGGGTTGCCGCGGATGCGTCATGTGTCATCTTCCACACCGCTTATCCCGTACAACACAGGTGTCAAAACACAAGGCCCGGGGGCCAGATCCGGCCAGCAACATCATTTTGTGTGGCCCGCGAAGGCAAATCATGTGTTGACTTGAATCATGAAGTTTCTTTAAAATTGTCTTCACCCTTAACACAACATATGAGATATTGCAAGCATTTGTTACCAATCCCTCCTTCAAAATACATTGTAAAATAGTTGAACAAAAATCTTACTGGCTTCTGATTTCAAAACTAGTTATCCATCAATTTGTTGGGTATAATATAAGGCAGTCATACATTTACCGTATATGGGTTCAGGGTCATCACGGCCCTCCATGGGACACCATAACTACGATGTGGCCCGCGACAAAAATTAGTTTGACACAGGGTCGCAGGAAGGTGCTGGAGTCTATCCCAACTGACTATGGGCGAAAGGCAGACTACACCCTGAACTGGTCGCCAGCCAGTCGCAGGGCACACACAGACACTGAGCGGGAACCGATCCCACGCCGCCCGCACACAAGTCAGGCGAGTGTATCTCTACACCATCAGCGACATTGCCGCGGATGCGCATATGTGTAATCGGTGGCGATTTTCTCTTGCGATGTCCACCCAACTCGGGGATCGAAACCGCACCGCCACCACGTCTTTGGTTTGGAAGTGCAGAGCGCTGACTAGAAGGCTAAAATTCCGGGCCACCGCCTCAGCTAAACACTGTATTTGAAAGGACAGGAAGTAAGGTTTTACTAATGTTACAAAAAGATTTTTTTTTTCCTTTAAAAAAGATTTTTTGCAGATGTGAGACCGATAGGATGCTCAAGCTGTAGCGTACACTAACACAAAATATATAATAATAACAACACACTTACAACACACACACACACACACACACACACACACCCACACACACACAAAATCCCCTTCGCTAATGCCCTTCGTGGTAGACTTGGGCGCAGTCTGCGGTCTGCTAGTCGGTCACGATCGACTTGTAGGGTACTTGTGGGTTACAGCATACTGCAGTGTCGTGGTGATTGCTTTTATTTAATTTGGGCCAAATTTGCAATCGCAAATTTGACTTCAATCTGAACTGAGTACTAAACTTAGGAGTCATAACTGTCTTTGTTGTAAGGGCTCTCCTAGTTATCTGATTTGTTTACACTGTAGTTTAATGCAATATACTTTAAGGAAGCAAATACTGCTTTCTGCACAGTTATGTGACTATAGCTGCATAGCTGCAGGTTATGAAATTAAGAGAGGGAGAAATACAAGTGGAGTGGGTGGTGGAGTGTGTGCGTGTGCATACATGTGCGTTTGTGTGTGTTCTGAGGTTCCTAAGATAGAGTGAGGGGATTATACTGTGCTCGTGATTACTCCACAGGGCACTCCCCAGCTGGCTGTGTGACATCTGAGGTTTTGTATGTTACATGCGATATATGCAAGTGTCCATGTGTGTCTGCGTGTAAGGGAATTGTAATCACATCGCCACATTTTAATCATATCGCCGACTGTATCCAACAAATCTTATTTTAACAATTATTAGGCTTTGAAATAATGCATTTTTTCAGTTGAAGGTTATAGGGCCGAAAAAAAATGTTGGCTGGAAAAGATGGATATTAATTAAAGAAAAACGAAAGAAGATGAAAGTGAGAGGGCAAGAGAATCACAAATGTAAGAGAATACACACTAATAGTGCATGGATCCATGCCAAGATACACTTTATAACATAAACAGTGGTCATTGTCAATGATAAAGCGTTGCAAGCATTAAGTATTGTTTTAAATGACAATATCTATATATTGCAGAATGTGGATCTTTTTTTAAGTGGCTGCCAAATTTGACAGAAAATGAGATTTTACGCAGGTTTTTCCTAAGCAGATATCCAGGCGAGCCAAAAGTGTGCCATTTGGGGGACCCTTGGGAACCATGGTCACATTCTTAGGGAAAAAACTGTTATTGTGGAATGCTTCAACATACAATAATGATTTGGGCTCTCATGAAACGTTAGACTTGGGTCTATCTTTTCCGCCATCCAGATTCATTCAAAGTATTGCTGGCAAAGAATAACAGAAGCATGAACACATGTTTTCTATCAACAAACTGTGGTGCATACATTAAGTACAAATGAGCGTTTTGGTGTGAAATGCAATTATATATAAACAAAACACAACCAACCAAACAGAAACTATTTACAAAACTCACATCTAAGTCTTCATCAGGTCTTCATTCAGGTCTACATCCATATTACACATTGTTGGCAACATGCTAGTCATTATAGCAGCCTCTGTTGGGCAAAACGCACAGTGGCACATCACATGTGGCACACTTACTGGGAGTGTTTGCTTGGCAGTGCCTGCACCTGAAGCGCCCACTGGTGCTGTGTTCTGCTATGTAAACAAGTCTGTGATGAGTGGAGCGAGATGGGCCACCTTCTGCTGTGGTGGAAGACACCATCTCAGCCAACTTTCCGAATGCCTTCTGGTGCAGAGGAACCTCCCCTTTGCTTTTGGAAATGTCCATGTGCAGGATGAAGGCATTCACGATGACAATGTCCAAGAAGTGGAAGAAGAACGTCTTGTCCTACTTCATAGTTTTGTGCAGGACCTTGTAGTACCCTCCAGGGCATCTGATAGGTTGACCCCCCCCAATGCAGCTGAAAAAAAAAAAGAGAGAATAAAGAACAAAAAACACATTAGAATATACCCAGCACACAAATGATTACATTCCCAAATTCATACAATAATACTTGAATATATAATACATACCAGTTGTATTCTTTTACTGCTGGTGGAACAAGGATGTCCTTCAGCGTCCACTGCCCATCTTCAGCTCTGACCATTCGCTGGACCGTGTTGTCTCGGTGGGCTTTGTGCAGTGTGGAGTGCATAAAAACATCTCTTGTGTCTCTCCACTGGATGAATAATAGGGAATTGTTCCTCAGCCATCTGATTCTCCCTCGTGATGACCGTGAGTTTCGGCTGGTTTTTTTGGTTTTGGGAAAGCCAATTCGGTGAGTACGGTTGGCCCCACATGCCCAAATTTTCTTTTCAAGCAGGTCACGGAAAAGCGGTTTACTGCTGTGTAAAAACTGTCCACAGTTTTTTATCCAGTGCCCAGTAAATGTGTCCTGACCAGCTGCATTATCAAGTCATAACTTTGCCCTTTCTCACTGTACTCTTGCGATTTTCCTTCATAAATTAAAAAACAAATCCCAGGTGTATCCATTTAATGAGTCCGCAAGGACAAAAAGCTGTAGCCCCATCGTACAGGCACGCTCTTCATACACTGCATTAGGCCGATGTGTGATAGTGATGGAACCATTCTCTCATCAATGGAAATGTTTTGGGCGGGATGATAGTTGTTTCTGCATGTGACCCTCAACTGATCATAAAGAGGTTTGATCCTGCACAGACGATCATATCCTCTTGTTCCCCTCTTCTGACCATTAGCAGCATCCTCTGTTCTGCTGCTAAGGTGCATGGCCTGGCATATTCGAGGAATTTTTGACCACTCATAACTTCTTTGGGAAAAGAGGCTGTACACTTTTTCTTTTCTCCAATAATCGGTAAATGAGCATGTTGCTGTGTTTGGTTTTAGTTTTTGAACCCGCCGTGCAGTGAAATAGAGATGACTGTCTTCTCAGTGGCGCCCTCACTACCCCGTGTACCCACTGCTAGCTGTTTCCAAGGAAGCCAGCCAAGTCAACACAGTGTGCTGCGAGGGCTAACATCAAAATAAAAGTGTTACAAGTAATACTGGACATGGATATCAATGCCTAATCAGGGCCCGAGCAGTGGCCGCTGCGATGTCCTTATTGTTTTTGTAAAAATTATTATTATTAGCATCATCATCATTATCCATCCATCCACCTAGTTCTGCTCGATTAAGCGATTTTGAACCGAAACCGAATTTTCTGGCTAAAACAATATTAAAAACATTCAAATCGGCACGTTCAATTTTTTTATTTTTGGTGTATCTAAGCCACCGCAGTTTCCTCTGCATTTACGCTTCCTCCCACGAGCGTGCATACCGGAAAAACGACAACACCATCCATGGCTACCGGCGATTCTTCTATTTCTTGAGGCAAGTGAGCGTTTAGTTAATAAATCGGGCAAAAAAAGTTCTGTAGTGTAGTGTGTGCCCCGCATGTACAATACAACCCATGAGCAAGTAACTCAACGTCTGAAAGGCGTCCCTTTTTTTCTCCTTTACAACGGACCTCTGGCAAGCCAGTGCTCGCGTAAGCTTGCCAGTGTATTGTATTATTGAGTGACAGTTTTGCACTAATCATTGATTTATGTTTAAGTAAGACCAGGGAGAAAGGTGAAAGGCTAGTTACTAGCTGGTTGGCAAAATGACTTGCTGACACACTGTTTGGTTTACAGACTTGACTGACTACCTTCTCTCATGTTGAAATGCTGTTAATCCCAATGGATTGTTCTGTGTGTATTAAGTTAAATTGACTGGCGTTTTGAGTTCAAATAAATTAAGTTGAAATAAAAGGCATTCAAAATACTTAATTTTTCATTCATTTTTTATTTTACAAAGAAATCGTAATTGTAAAATCGTGTTTAATTATAATCGAACAGCCCTACATAATTATAATCGAACAGCCCTACATCCACCCAATATCCCAACGGTTAGGAGCTAAACAGTTATCCTCACAAGGGTTGCGGGCGTGCTTGAGCACGTTCTGGTGAACGTTTTTGCAGCTGTTTGCAAATTTGAAAAAACCTGGACCAAAAAACCCAACATTCGCTACGTGCGCACACACTTGCAAACCTTCGCTGTTCAGTGAGATACGGCCTTTCCTACTACTAGTTGGGGCGCATAGAATATATGATTATTATAAAGAAAAATTTGGATTTCCACATTAAATATGCCACATTTGATCAAAATCCTCCAAGAGATTTAATTTGATGCACTTCAAATTTGGAGTGTTTCATCAAAAGATGTTGAAAATGAAAAGGGACCTAAACTGTGGAACACTGCTACTATTGTGACGCAATGTGTGCCAAGAAAACAAAGTTGTTTTTGAAGGCCAGTCACTAGCAGTGAATGGAACACATGAAATTTTGTTTTCAGGTTATACTCATGCACGGATAATTCATGCTTCTGCACAGCCGCAGACATTGTGGATGACGGATTAATTCGCAGGAGTATTTGTGTTCTTACAAATCAAAGCTAAACAGGACCTATATCAACTGCAGTGCTTTAAGTGGGCTGGTGCGCACCAATATGAGTACCAGCACTTCTCAATTTAATCTCTATCTTACCGGGACTTTTTACGGCATACCAGCACTTCACATGAGCCCGCAGTGTCCTCCCTTGTTCTGTTTCTCTCTTGCGCTTTGTGATACACACCTGGTCCTTTGCAAGGCAGTCTCATGAGTCGTGTGTGTGGCAAAAAAAGGATGTGAAGAAGAATTAAATGTATAGAATATAAACATTAGAGCAAGTAGAAGGTCATTGGTTGAAAACAGTTGAACAGTTGAACTTTGCATATTGTCCCTATGTTTGAGTGGATTTTCTCCACGTGGTGCGGCTTACGGCCACATTCCCAAAACCTAATTCATCGAAGAGTCTAAATTGGCACAACTGGCTTGTGGCTGTAGTATTCTTTGAATTTGTGTTTTCTGAGGTGCCTGTAGTATACACAAAATGTGATTGGCTTACGTGACGGCTGAGTGACGTGTTCTATTGATCTATTTGGGATGCTGAGTTGAGATAAAGAGGGGACTGCGGGCAAGATGGCGGAGTGAGTAGTCACATTTTTCGAGCTCTCGGCATCAGACATGATTTGCTGCACAAATTGACTGTAGACCTCAGAATATTCTGCTGATACAGTTTATTCGAGACAACGAATACCAGCTTGCGGAGGAAGAATCATAGAACACTTTCAAAATGCCTAAAAGGTCTAGTTTGAAGCGTCCTAACACTAGCGAGTCCAGCGAGGAGGCTAACATGAGCTTCTCAGAGAGCGACCACACTTATAGCAGTAACGGCACGGTTTGCAATCTGCAAATATCCTTCGTGGAGGAAGAATTCCCGCCCCTGCCGGTGACTCCCAGTAAGCCTCAGATTCCGAAGAAACCTTCCTTAGCCACAAATAAAGATTTCGGGCTTTGCTCAGACGATGCGGTACGATCCTTGGCTAATCCTATTAACAACAGAAGCGACACCCTCGAAAAAATGATGGTGTCAATACGTGGCGAGATTAAGGTCCTGTCTGACAGGGTCGTACAGTTGAAAAGAGGGTGGAAAGGAACAAGAACTCTGCTCTGAAAAATATGACTCGGATCAGTGATCTTGAAAGATACAGTCGTAGATGGAACCTGCGGCTACAAGGCTTGCCAGAAGACAGGGAGGAGGAGGTGCGGGCTCGAGTGATCAACATCTGTCAAGTGATTTTACCAGAGGAAAAGGAATTGCTCCCAGTTGCTGTAGACGTCGCACACCGAGTGGGAAAACCTTAACAGGACAACACAAAACCCTGAGGCGTGATCATAAGATTCATCACTCGAAGAAACAGGGATGCGGTGTGGAAAGCGGCCAAAAACAACTCCTTTCTGCAGACGGAAGGGCTTCGCTTCACAAAAGATTTGACCCAGGAGGACAGAGATAACAGACTAAAACTGTGGCCTCACATAAAGGGCCCTCGAGATGAGGGAAAAACGGCGTACTTCGTGGGAGGAAAAAGTTTTGTGAACGGTTTGGAAATCCATCCATAATCTGGGTTTGAACCCCAACCTGAAGGTACGTGGAGTGGATGTACTATGCTCGGGTCGTGGTTTCATGGATCGGCTACATAAGGATGTTTTGCACAGGACTCACTTAGGTTTAAATATCTCTGGGTGTTATTCTGTTAAATTCTCAGAAAATTTGTGCTAGTTCATAAATAGTACAGTATTTTTGAAAAGGTTCTTGTTTTTTAGGAGGAATTTTGTTTTTTGTATAAAAGCACAACATTGTTTATACTACTGAGGTACTGCTGCACATTTTATTGTAACACGCCTTTTTTTGTGCTTAATTATATAGTTAATATGGTGCTGATATCGACAGCTCCTTACTACTTGTCTACACTACTGTTTAAAAAGCTAACCAATACTTATCTAGGTTTTGGTTTGTTTTTCTTCTATATTGTTATTGTTCTTGTTGTTTATCAATGTTATCTATCGTTTCTCTTCATGCCAGGGGTTACGTAATAATATTAAGAGGAAAGCTCTTTTTCTGTTTGCAAAACAATTCAAATAAGACTTTATTTTCAAGAATCTCACTCTACTGAGAACATTACTAACTTTTGGAGGTCTCAATGGGGTAACACTATATGGCTTTCCCATGGAACTAAGCGCTCAGATGGGGTTGCCTCTTTGAAAGACAGGCTCAAAGGAAATATTCCGACCACAGAATGTGATCCAGACGGTCACTTCATATGCCAAATTATTGAACATAATGACTTAATTTACCTAATTTCCAACATTTACGGTTACAATATGAAGAAAGAAAATAAAATACTTGTTGGCCATTGAAGATATTCTTACGGGTTGGCTTACTATTTTCCCAAATGCATTTCTACTGGTGGGAGGGGATTTCAACACTATATTGGATGTCTCTATAGATATACTACCACCTTCTCAGCAAAATAATAAAGAGACACTCTTAACTGACTTCATGAGAAGATTTCATTTGATAGATATATGGAGAATGAAGAATCCTAATAGCAGATTGTTCACTTGGAGAATTAAAACCGTCTCTAAGCAGTCTAGACTAGATTTTTGGCTGATATCTGATACCTTATACAGGAATACTGTTGATGTTCGCATCTGCCCAACACCGTTATCTGACCATAAAGCTGCATACATATCTATTAATATCCCTGCTGGTCCCATACCTACCTCATTTTCGAGCTACTGGAAACTTAATTGTTCATTATTACATAGGATCGAAATTCAAAGTAAAATTAGGAATATGATCTCACTCTACTGATCTAAAGCAAACCAGGAAAACCGATTCGGGCTTAACTGGGAACTTCTAAAATATGAGATGGGAAAATTCCTTAGAAAGAGTGGTGCTCAAGCAGTAAAAGACAGGCAAGAAGAGGAGTTAAAGGTTGTCTCTATCTTAGCTAACTTATACAATGAAGACCCTCTTTCCCTAACAGAAGAAGAAAAGAAGGAACTTTATCTCTCGCAAATTAAACTTGATGATTTATACCGCCAAAAAGCAAAAGGAGCTTTCATTAGGTCTCGTTCTGGAAGAGCGAGGCTGGAAGAGGGGTAGCAAAACTCTCATTATTTCATCAATAATAATATTAATAAATTAAACATTAATGAAACTATTATTGAAGATCAGCTCAAAATAGCAGATTTTTGCTCAAATTTTTATAAAGAACTGTACAGCTCAAAATTGAACCCTACAGCTGCTGTGAATTTCCTAAATTCCCTCTCAGTTAAAATAAGTGAGACGGACAGAGTTATGTGCGACAGGCCTTTAGCCCCCCAAGAAGTACAGGATGTTATAAATCAACTTAAAAACAATAACTCTCCAGAACCTGATGGGCTAGTCTCTGAAATGTATATGTTTTTTGCCTCCGAACTCACTCCTTTTTTACATAAAGTTTTTGTAGAATACATTAGTAATGAATGTCTTCCCACTACAATGACCCAAGGAATAACTATCTTAATTCCTAATCCAAATAAGGACAAACTACTCTTAGATAATTGGCGCCCCATTTGCCTACTTAATAACGATTATAAAATGATGGCTCTTTTATTAGCCAGAAGATTAAGGCTAGTTTTAGACTCGATCATAGATGAAGCACAGTCAGGTTTTATGAATAAGAGGCATTTCACAAATAATATTAGACTTGTTTTAGATATTCTTGATTATCCAGATATGGTGGAGGACAATGGGCTTATGCTATTTTTAGATTTCTACAAAGCATTTGATACCGTTCAACACCCATTCATCCAACAGTCCCTTAAGAAATTTGGTTTTGGAGTATATTTTTTCTCAGCTATAAAAACTCTATACAAAAACAGTAATAGCGCAATTAAATTAACAGGTGGCATGTCTCCCAGATTTCACGTCCCCAGAGGCATTAGACAAGGGTGTCCAGGTTCACCGTACCTCTTCCTACTCGTATCTCAGCTTTTGGCGGATCAAATCAAATCTAGCGAATTGAATGGTGTCAACATCTTGGGCAGAGAGCTTACTATTACTCAGTTGGCAGACCATACGATACTCTTTCTAAGGGATGAAAACCAAGTCTCTATTGCTATAAGTACTATAAATACATTTTCCAAGGCCTCTGATTTGAATATAAATCTAAGTAAATGTGAAATTATGCCTATTAAGAACTGATTGAAAACATTCATCTGTAGTTTACTTAGGTATTAAAATGACTAAAGACTAACAAAAAATATCTGTGATGAATTTCAATCCTATTATTGAAAGAAGAAAAAAAAAGCTAAACCAGTGGCTCTTGCGGGATCTCTCTCTCAGAGGTAGAATTCTCTCTAAGGCAGAAGGCATTTCTCGCTTAACATATGCTTCTCTGTCCTTGCATTTGGATAAAAAACTAATTGCTGAAATTGACAAGCTACTTTTCAACTTTGTATGGAAAAATAGAACTCATCATGTGAAGAAATCTGTTCTAACAAATGACTTTGAAAATGGTGTCTTAAATTTTCTAGATTTCTGCACTCTAAATAACACATTCAAGATAAACTGTCTGAAACGTTTTTTTTTAAATCCCAACACTATATGGAATGTCATACATTTCCATATTTTGTCAAAACTGGGTGGATTAAACTTTTTCTTGGCCTGTAACTACAATATTGAAAAAATCCCTATAAAAATGTCAGCCTTTCATCATCAGGTTTTCCTTTCATGGTCTCTCATTTTCAAGCATAACTTTTCACCTCATACATATTTCATTTGGAACAACAAAAATCTTCTTTTCCATTCGGCTTTTCCCTTCAGGGGTCGCCACAGCGAATCAATTGTCTCCATCCAACCCTGTCCTCTGCATCCTCTTCTCTCACACCAACTACCTTCATGTCCTCCATCATCACATCCATAAACCTCCTCCTTGGTCTTCCCCTAGGCCTCCTGCCTGACAATTCAAAACTCAGCATCCTTCTACCAATATATTCACTATCTCTCCTCTGGAGATGTCCAAACCATCTCAGTCTGGCCTCTCTGACCTTATCTCCAAAACCTCTAACATGTGCTGTCCATCTGATGTACTCATTCGTGATCCTATCCTCCATGGTCACTCCCAGAGAGAACCTCAGCATCTTCATCCCCGCCACCTCCAACTCTGCCTCCTGTCTTTTCCTCAGTGACACTGTCTCAAGACCAAAAAACATCGCTGGTCTCACCACAGTTTTATACACCTTTCCTTTCATTTTAGCTGAAACTCTTCTATCACACATCACACCTGACACTTTTCTCCACCCGCTCCAACCTGTTTGTACACGCTCCTTCACCTCTTTTCCACACTCTCTATTGCTCTGGACTGTTGACCCTAAGTACTTAAAATCCTCCACCTTCTTGATCTCTTCTCCCTGTAACCTCACTCTTCCACTTGGGTCCCCCTCATTCACACACATGTATTCTCTCATACTGCGGCTAACCTTCATTCCTCTCCTTTCCAGGACAAACCTCCACCTCTCTAGCTTCTCCTCTACCTGTTCCCTGCTCTCACTGCAGATCACAATGTCATCTGCAAACATCATAGTCCATGGAGATTCCTGTCTGGCCTCGTCTGTCAGCCCGTCCATCACCATTGCAAACAAGAAGGGGCTCAGAGCTGATCCCTGATGCAGTCCCATCTCCACCTTGAACTCCAAGGTCACACCTACAGCACACCTCACCACTGTCTTACAGTCCTCATACATGTCCTGCACCACTCTCACATACTTCTCTGCCACACCAGACTTCCTCATACAATACCACAGTTCCTCTCTGGGAACCCTGTCATAAGCTTTCTCCAGATCTACAAAAACACAATGCAGCTCCGTTTGGCCTTCTCTGTACTTCTCTATCATCCTCAAAGCAAATACTGCATCTGTAGTGCTCTTTCTTTGGCATGAAACCATACTGCTGCTCACAAATGCTCACTTCTGCCCTTAGTCTAGCTTCCACTGCTCTTTCCCATATCTTCATTGTATGGCTCATCAGCTTTATTCCTCCTTAGTTGCCACAACTCTGTACGTTTCCCTTGTTCTTAAAAATGGGAACCAGCACACTTCTCCTCCATTCCTCAGGCATCATCTCACTGTAAGATCCTGTTGAACAACCCAGTCAGAAACTCTACTGCCACCTCTCCTAGAGACTTCCAAACCTCTGCAGGTATATCATCAGGACCGACTGCCTTTCCACTCTTCATCCTCTTCAGTGCCCTCCTCACTTCATCCTGACTAATCTTTGCTAGTTCCTGGTCCACAGCATTGACCTCTTTTAGTCTTTGTTCGCTCTCATTTTCCACATTCATCAGCTCTTCCAATTACTCTTTCCATCTTCCCATCACACTACTGGCACCTGTCAATAGATCCTTAATGACCCTAACCTGCTGCACGTCCTTCCCATCTCTGTCTCTCTGTCTTGCCAACCGGTATAGATCAGTCTCCCCCTCCTTACTGTCCAACCTAGCATACAAGTCATCATAAGCTCATTGTTTGGCCATTGCTACCTCTACCTTCACCTTACGCTGCATCTCCCTGTACTCCTGTCTATTCTCAGTCCTCTCAGTGTCCCACTTCTTCTTAGCTAACCTCTTTCTCTGTATACACTCCTGTACCTCCTCATTCCACCAAGTCTCCTTATCTACTTTCCTTCCAGGTGACACACCAAGTACTCTCCTACCTGTCTCCCTGATCACATTAGCTGTAGGTTTCCAGTCATCTGGAAGCACCTCCTGACCACCCAGAGCCTGTTTTAACTCCTTCCTAAAAGTCATGCAACACTCTTCCTTTTTCAGCTTCCACCATTTCATCTTCTCCTCTGCCTTTGCCCTCTTCATCTTCCTCACCACCAGAGTCATCCTACACACCACCATCCTATGCTGTTTGGTTACACTCTCGCCTACCACTAATTTGCAGTCACTGATCTCCTTCAGGTCACACATGTAGCCTACCTGTGTGCTCCTACCACCACTCTTATTGGTCACCCTATGTTCCTGCCTCTTCTGGTAGAAAGTATTCACTATAGCCATTTCCATCCTTTTTGGAAAGTCAACTACCATCTGTCCTTCTGCGTTCCTCTCCTGGATACCAAACCTGCCCATCACCTCCTCATCCCCTCTGTTTCCTGCACCAAAATGTCCATTGAAGTCCGCACCAATGACAACTCTCTCACTTCTAGGTATGCACTGCATCACTTCATCAAAGTCCAGCCAGATTTTCTCCTTCTCCTCCAGCTCACATCCTACCTTGTGCAGCATATCCACTAACAACCTTCAACATCACACCTTCGATTTCTAGCTTCAGACTCATCACTCTATCTGACACTCTTTTTACTTCCAAGACATTCCTAACAAACTCCTCCTTCAAGATAACTCCTACTCCGTCTCTCTTTACCATCTACACCATGATAGAACAACTTGAACACTGCTCCTAAACTTCTAGCCTTGCTACCTTTCCACCTGGTCTCCTGGACACACAGTATGTCTACCTTCCTCCTCTGCATCATGTCCACCAATTCTCTAGCTTTTCCTGTCATAGTTCCAACATTCAATGTCCCTACTCTTAGCCCTACACTCTTAGCGCTCCTCTTCTCTCTCTTCCTACGAACACACTTTCCTCCTCTCCTTTTTTGACCAACAGTAGTACAATTTCTACCGGCGCCCTGTAGGTCAACAGGGCCGATGGCGGTCATTGTTAAACCGGGCCTCGACCGATCCGGTATGGATATCATAGGTTTGATTCGCATCTTTGATTTGGCAAAGTTTTACTGACGCAACCCTCTGTATTTATCCGGGTTTGGGACAGGCACAATAAGACACTGGCTCGTGTCCTCTTGTGGCTACATTATTTGGAACAACAAAGATACATTATTTAAACACAAATCACTTTTTATTGAACAATGGTTTAATAACAACATCATTTTTGTGGCTCAATTATTTAACAGGACTGGTCATCTTTACTCTTACAGTTACTCAATGTGAGTGAGTTTCTTGAGGAATACAATATATCTGTGTCACCTGGAGAATAGTATAGTAATAGAAGTCTTTGGAGCCATTTCTCCTGGTGTTTGTATGTTATTCAGATCACAAACAGTGGAAACCCAACGTTTATCTTTGCCATCTTTGACTGACAATATATTTGGCAAGATTTGCTTGTCCTGCCCTCATCGCAAGAACAATAAAGACATTCGAAGAACTCATGACTATTCCATATGTGCTTTTGTACTGGAATAAATATGTGGAACACATTGACTGGAAAAGGGTATGGCTGTTGCCCAATGCTTATTTGTTGACCAACAAAGTTAAAGTTTCATTTCAGTTAATTCATAAATTTTACTGCTCCAATGAACACATTGTAAAAAGATTTTAAAAAGACATTGATGTAAAATGCTCCTTTTGTTCTATGGATACCAAAACAGTAACTCATTTATTTTTTTAACTAATTTATAGAAGCAATAGCTTCTGCTTGTGCCATTCTGTCATTCTGACATATGATTGTAACTGTTATGTTGTGTATATATTATGGATTGTAATAATGACTGATGACAGAATAAACAAACTACAATCTAAAAATCAACTAATCTACAATCTTATTTTGGCTATGTCCTATTATTCAAAGTTTTTGGTCTGATTTTATTGCTTATAATTTTGATAAAGATGATCAACTGTTTTGGAAGGATGTTTTGCTTGGTATCTATGACTTAAGAAGAAAGACATAAGCCAAAACCCCAACGAAACTTTTATTTTCAATGATGTAAATTCATGCATAGTAGTATTCATTTTGTTGCTTTCCATTGTGAGATCAAGCAATACATAAAATCTATACACTTTTCTCATAACTAAAAGGCTATCAGAACGTTGAATATCTGTAAACATTTTAATATTTTTTTGTAAACTTTTATTCCCCCTGGCATATTAGCATTTTAGTATTTCATTTTTATTTTATTTTGGTTTTGTGTATTTTTATTTGTTTGTTATTTATGATTGGTGTTTTGATATTATTTGCACTGTTACAACTGATTGTAAGATCCTTTATAAGATGTGCAACTGCTAATTTGTTAAATTGCATTGAAATATTAATAATACTTAAAAAAAAATCCATCCAATAAACCCGGAAGTGCTAGCGACTAGCATCGTTAGCATCGCGAAGAGGCAAAAGCAGTGAAGGGAAATGTCCAAATCAACAACACTCAAATCCGAATAAATGTGACACAATTGTCCCCCCCCCCCCAAAAAAGTTAAGATAAAGAAGTTGAATAAAGCAGTACAGTTAGCAACATGCCATGTGTGAAATTGGCTGACTATCAACACAGAACAAGACAGTGGCGGACAAGTGTTCATTGCGACATTGCTTTTTGATCCTTCGATGTTGGCTCTTATCATTGTGAGGCACAATCCTCCAAGCGTTGGGATTGTTCACCCAGAGGGAACAAGAGCTGAAATCAGCCCATTGTGAGACAGGTTGGTTTAACTTTACCTGACCAATGTGTGCAGGTTTGTTTTACCTTGCCGATGATGTGTCGATGCAAAGTGGTCCATTGTCTACATGTGCTCTACGATTAGCTGGTGCCAGGTCCAGGCTGTAACTCGCCTCCCGCTCCAAGGTGGCTGGATTAGGGATAGGCTCCATGTCATTCATGGCCCATGTAGGACAAGTGGTATGGAAAATGGATGGATTGATAAATTAAGACTCTAAAATCAGCTCATGCAAGGACATAGCATGCAAATTTACCCAATTAAATAGTCTTTACTTATATCAAATACTAGAAACTCTTTTGGAAAGTCTTGTTTTTGCCTCGAGAAGACAAATATGGTCTAACACTCAGTGTAGTGTAGATTAGCAGTCGGTGCCCTTCTCTAATGCTATCATCAAGTTAACAAAGTGAGTAGTAGTAGGTTTATATGAGTAGATGATGACTCGTAGTTGGCTTATTTGGGAATCAAGCCCCATCAAGACAGGGAGGATAGAACTGAATGTTTGAGAAACTCTTTCCTGCCAGATAGACACAGATGGGCCATCTGGGTGCTTTAATTCTGTTTGCATTCTGAGGTTAACATTTGAAATCCTTCTAAACAGAAGAGAGGCAGATATGTAAAAGTCACCACAGCATCATGCCAGAAAACAAACACAAAAATATTTGCATTTGGTTAATCAAACATCTCTTGCTCTTCAGTTTCCTTTACTCTGTTCATTCCTTTTAAATGTGATGTAGAGATGCTTAAAGTAATAAAACAGCATTACGGGAGTATGATCTATTCTCTTGCTCTCCTTCCTCTCACTTTTTTCCATCACCCTGTTTCTATCATCTTTGATCTCTCAAGTGTTATTTATAGAGGCTCCGTATGCATCGTGTTTTGTCTTCCACTAGTTTCTGTCCCACATTTTCTTAATTCTTAATTCATGCATTCATTTGTCACTTGTTCCACTCGCTGTAAACAGTCTTTTGTATATTCATTTTGCCTGGGATGCAGCTTTTGGAACTAACTTGGAACTAAAAATTTCAAGGGGTCTATTTACTTTCCGGACCCACTGTACATTCCGGTGTCGAATAAAGGTGTGTCAGAGATCTCAAAGCACATTTGGAAACAGAAACACACACACACACACACACACACACACACACACACACACGTCTGAGGAGAGTATCTGCAAAGTTGAGTGAGTTTCTTGATTCTTAGACGTGGGAACACGTGACGGAGAAGAAAACAATTAGGAGATAGAAAACTAAAGACTGAAATTACCTTTTTTTTTTTTTTTTATCTTGTGAGTCCACTGTTTTATTATTTGCATTATTACATTGAAAAGATATGTCCACTGATAGTGTAGTGGTACACACGCCTGAGTTGTGTGCGGGCAGCGTGGGATCGATTCCCGCTCAGTGACAGTCAATCAATCAATCAATCACATTTTATTTATATAGCACTTTTCATACATAAAAATGCAACTCAAAGTGCTTTAAATTATTCAAAGCAAAACATAGAATTATCTTCAATCAAAAGAAAAGATAAATTATTTAAAAGTTGTTGAAAGCCAAACTAAAAAGGTGTGTCTTGAGCTTCCTCTTAAAAATATCAACAGTCTCTGCAGACCTGACATCCTCTGGCAGGCTATTCCGAAGGTGAGGACCAAAATGGCTGAATGCAGCCTCGCCATGCATTTTGGTCCTCACCCTTGGAATAAATAAAAGGCCGGCGCCAGAGGACCTCAGGATCCGCGAGGGCTGGTATGATAAAAGCAAATCAGATAAATAAGATGGCCCAAGACCATTAACACATTTATAAACTAATAAAAGTACTTTAAAATCGATCCTGAAACACACAGGGAGCCAATGCAGCAATTTCAAAACTGGCGTAATGTGCTCCCGCCCTCTGGTTCTCGTCAGCACCCGAGCGGCTGAATTCTGCAGTAGTTGCAGTGGTGAAATGCTCTTTTTCGGGAGGCCAGAGAGCAGGGCATTACAGTAATCTAAACGACAGGAAATAAAAGCATGCATCAGCACTTCCGTGTTAGCCTGAGAGAGAAACGGGCGGACTCTGGAGATATTCTTAAGGTGATAAAAAACAATCTTGGTTACATTTTTAATATGAGGAATAAAACTGAGCTCAGAGTCAAAAATGACGCCAAGGTTCTTCACACAATGTGAGGGATTAAAAATGTGTAGTTTTGGTAAAAGCTTCTCTCTCTGACCTTCGGGACCGATAACTAAGACCTCAGTCTTGTCCTCATTGAGCTGTAGGAAATTATCTGCCATCCATGACTTGATATCTAAAATGCAATTTAAAAGGGTATCAATGGGTCCTGTGTCATCAGGAGACACGGCAATATACAGCTGCGTGTCATCAGCATAGCTGTGAAAGCTGATGCCGTGTCCCCTGATGACATCCCCGAGGGGAAGCATATAAAGATTAAAAAGTAAGGGGCCTAAAATCGAACCTTGAGGAACCCCACATTTAATTTCATGAGTTTTAGAGGAACAAGTATCCATACTTACAAAGAAATATCGGTCTGTGAGATAGGAATAAAACCAGTCAAAAACAGTACCAGAGATGCCCACTAGATTTTTAAGTCTATTTAATAAAATTTGGTGATCTACTGTATCAAAAGCAGCGCTTAGATCCAGTAGCACCAAGACTGTGAGTTTTCTCACGTCTGCAGTGCACCTAATATCATTTAAGATCCTTAAAAGAGCAGTCTCCGTACTGTGGTTCATCCTAAAACCAGATTGATATTTCTCCAAAATATTATTTGTATTTAAAAAATGATTCAACTGGATGAAAACCAGTTTTTCTAAAATCTTACTTAAAAACGGTAAGTTGGATACGGGTCTGTAGTTATTAAAAACGCTCGGGTCAGAACCGCTCTTCTTCAGAAGGGGCTTCACCACCGCCGTTTTAAAGGCAGCTGGGAAGACGCCTGTCTGAAGAGAGCAATTGACTATATTTAAAATTTGTTCTTCAAAAAATCCATAAAATGTCTTAAAAAGAAATGTGGGAATTGGATCCAAAAGGCAGGTTGTTGGGTTTACCTGGGAGAAAACTCGAACAAGTGTCCTTGCATCAACCAGGGCAAAACTTTCCAGTGTTTCCTCATGTAAATATGATTGTCCGGGTTTATTAAAACTTGTGTTTTGACGGGCTAAAAGACTGGATCTTATGTCATCGATTTTACTTCTGAAGTGGTCTGCAAAGTCCTCACAGAGAGCATCTGTTGGTCTCTGTGGGGACTTATTAAAATCAGAACTAGTTAAAAGTTCAAAGGTGGAGAAGAGAACCCTGGGGTTGTTTTTATTGACTGTAATGAGGTTTGAGAAATAGGAAGATCTTGCCAGTTTTACTGTTTTATTGTAAGATTTCAGTTGTTCGCATAAAATTTCATAGTGTACTGTAAGTTTACTTTTTCTCCACCTCCTCTCTGCACTCCTGCATTTTCTCTTTGATATTTTGATAGCATTGTTTCTCCACGGGGGTACAGTCTTTGTTTTTGTTGTTTTAATTAAAAGTGGAGCTACTGAATCTAATGATGATTTAAGATGTAGGTTAAAATTGTCAACAATAAGATCACAGGGTGCAGGTAAAATGTCAGCAGGAGTGTTTTTTAAGATCTCGATAAAATTTGCTGCCACCTCAGAAGATAGGTAGCGTTTCTTCACTGTTCTGACCGGGACTGCTAGATGGTTAAAACTGGCGATGTTAAAATAGACACAGTAGTGGTCTGACACTGCCAAGTCAACAACAGAGGACACACCAGCAGACAAGCCATAGACGGTGTCTATGTGTGCCCTGCGACTGGCTGGCGACCAGTTCAGGGTGTAGTCTGCCTTCGCCCATTGACGGCTGGGATAGGCTCCAGCAATTCCCCGCGACCCTGTATAGGATAAGCGGTTTGGAAGATGACATGACATGACATGACATTGAAAAGATATTTGTAATATCTTATTTTTAATATTATTTTAAAGCTGGATTTCTACAGAAGAGCTATTATTTAGAACATTGTCATATTTAGGTAAGACTTCAAAAGAGAGCTACTATAATGTTGTTGTTTTTTTTAAATTTCCTACCCATACAGAGGAGGCATGATTTAAATTAGGGCTGTACAGTATGATGAAAAAATATTGTCATTGTGAAAATAGCACATGCAATGCAGAATGCAAAAGACGTGCAATAAATTCATATGCTTTACTCCAATTTGGACCAATCAGATGCAACCTTAACTGTGCATCACCATCCAATAGGAGAGCAGTATCTAAGGGCATTATTAACACTAAAGAACTTAATTAGATAAGAAGGCATTCATATTTTTTCCACATGAAAAAAATGTATTTCTTTCATGAGATGATAAAGACGGCATTTCTATAAGTACATGTTAAATATCTCAATAATATCAATATTGCAATATGCAACACCCATATCTTGCATTTTTTCCAATATTGTACAGCCCTACTTCAAATATATTAGAGTTATCATGTATAGCATCATTGAGTATAATTTCAATATCTTGAGGCCGAGCTGGGTGTCCTCTTTTTTGGAAATCACAATATATATAAACACAGCATTCAGATTGGATTTGTGGAATCTGCATTAAGCAGCAAAATCTAAAATTTAAAAAAATACAAAAATAAAAAATACATAAAAATCGAAGTTATCCATAGATGTGTCAATAAACATGGAAGAGCCTCTATCAATAAACTGCAATGCCTGCAGAGTTAGTGCAAGAGGTATTGAAATTGAGTGACAAATTATGTGCTATAGGTTTCAACAGTACTTTAATACTTTAATAGTACTTTCACACTAAAGTTTACAAAACCTGTTATTCTGTCATACTGTACATATTTTATGTAACAATGAATGGCATCGATCACCATCTGAGTTTTGAGAGACATTTTTTTCAGTGTATCAAGTGCTGTTGATGAGCTCAAACACTGGAATATGAATTGATTCAAAACAACTATTTTCTGAGGATTGCTGTGGAACTCAAATGTGATGGCGCCTGTTTACACAGATGTCATTTATTTATTTATTTTTTACCAAAAGAGTTGCTTAGTGCGGCTTTATCTGCTGTAAGCAGTATAAAAGAATGAGGAAAATGTAGCTCTAAGAACAGGAACAGCTGGTGCACTGACACCCAGTGACACCGAGCAGTTGACGCCACCATGTTACCATGACAACCGACTGTGAACCCTCTGTTTCTGACAGCTGTTCCCATGGTGCTTGGACTTGGCTGAGCCCCCGGTTCCCATTGGCAGGATAGATAGCTCTCTGCGGTCAAAGGTCATGATAATGACGTAGCTACCCGGTTGTTTTTCCATTAGAATTACGTATGGATACATTTATTTGAGATTTGTCATCAAGTCCAATATATATTTTTAAAATCTAAACCAGATCCTCCAAACAGAACATTGTACCACATAGGGATGGCCATCAGGTTCCTGTAAGGTGACATATCATAGAAAAATGTCTTTTAATCTCTTCAACGTAAATAGTTGTTTCTCTGGAGTGCCTGCCCGCCCAATTGGTGAAATGACCCAATCAAGGAAATATTTGTATTGAAAGTTGGCCATTTTTGGGGCAGCCTGCAACAAAATATGTTTAAGGGTGACATTGTAACTTGGGGCGACAGAAGTTATGGGTTGGATCCCCAACCATTGTGACCATGTCGAACCCCCAGTTGCTCCCGATGCTGCGTCAACAGTAGGTGAATGAGGAGTCAGTGTTGAAGCGCTTTGAGTGCCTTGTGGGTGGAAAAGCGCTATATAAATGAAAGCCCATTTACCGGATAGCAGTGCATGACTCATACGTCACAGACAGGCTTCTTTTGCTCTTTATGTTAAAAAATTTAAACGAGGCAACCTACCTGGCATGTACATGAGGCTCTATATACTGTGCTGCATGTAGGATTTTATAGACATTTTCAGGAAGAAAGGTTAATATGGTTTGAAAGCTGCACTTTTTGGTCACTTTTTGTTAATTTATTACAGTTAATTATCGAACATAAACATTAATATGTATTATTAAAATGTAGCAGGGGTTGTGTTTAAAGGGCCACCTTCTTAATAATGCCATTGTCATTTGATCTTGCTTTTCGTTTAAGGGGAAAAAAAACAGATTCAAATTAGGAAAATGATTTTTTGGGGAAAAATCATGTACTTTGTTTTAAGGCCATATCGCCCAGGCATACATATTTGTGTTTGTGAGTGCCAGACACAGATCCGTACAGTCATTTGTATTTTCTAATTTGGTGGATTGGTGATGCTTCCTACATGTAAAGAGTAAAAATACCATCCATCCCACCCTGAACTAGTTGCCAGCCAATCGCAGGGCACACAGCATTCAGGAACAACCATTCACACTCACAATCACCCCAACGGACAATTTAGAGCAGGGGTCTCCTAGTCCAGTCCTGGGGAGCCCCTATGCAGCCTGTTATAGATGTTTGCCTAGCTCCAACGCACCCTTCAAATTATTTAGAGGACCTTAATCAAAGGTATGGGGAAAAAAGCAACGTTTTTAACCTGGATCTAAAAGGGTTTACACTTGTGGCTGACTTGATTACTGTTGGCAGCTTATTCCATTTGTGTGCAGCATAACAGCTAAATGCAGCTTCACCATGTTTACGTTGAACTCTGGCTCCTCTTATTGACCCAAGTCTGCAGCTATCAGAGCCCAATGGGTTTATATCCAATCAGCATTTCTTTAACCAATTTAGGCCAGGAACACTTTTTAGCCATCTCATTTTGTTGAGCTGTGATTGGTCGTTATCTGAGTCCTGTGCAACTGTGATGTCATTTTCAGTTGACAGAAGTGACAAAATGGCCTCCCCCTGAGATGGCTAAAAATGGATGGATTTTGCTGCTTAACTCATATTCCACAAACAAAATATTTATCAGAATACCTTATTTCCACTAGTGGGCCGACATAAAACATATTCTTGAAATATATTCAGTTAGAAGTGAAGTCTGAGAAGTCTCAGTTAATCAAAAACGTTTAGTATAAATCATTTGTTATTCCTGAAACATTTATCACTTATTTATGAGGATGTTTGGACATCTCTGTGAAGTTTGTCAAATTAACAAAAGGTTCCTCTCCTTTTCTCACAGAACACTGCACCAGCAGTTTGAGAGCTATAAGCAGGAGGTGCGTCGCATCGGGGCGGAGACACGGCGTCAGCAGACCCAGCAAAAGGATGACGCACCCACCTGTGGCATTTGCCGTAAGACCAAGTTTGCTGATGGCTGTGGTCACTTGTGCTCCTACTGCCAAACCAAATTCTGTGCCCGTTGTGGGGGCCGAGTCTCCCTGCGCTCCAACAATGTGAGAATACCAAACATGTATTTTCCCACTCTCATACTCCCATTCACGTATTCACCATTTCTTTTTCTTTTAGTTGATCTCATCTGCTTCTTTGTTTCCTGGTCACACTTTGGGAGACCAAATGGTGTTACAAGAATGTCTTGAAACCACTACAACTGTCGGCCTGTAGACTGATTCCTTTTTTCTAAGGGTGGAATGTTGTGGAATGGTTAACAAATTCAACACTGAACTTCACTTGAATGCAAAAGCTCACCTTCATTTTATTGTATCACAGCTATATTTTTCTTTGTCTTGAGTCTTCCCATCATGCAAGCATAAAAGGCAGTGGCTAATCCCACAAACCGCTGTTTCTAAACCAAACACAGCACTGTATGAGAGTAATGGCTGCACATTTTTACAAAACAATTATTATTTGGACAGACACTCAAATTTTGGAACATTAACCGAGTTTGGATTAGATTTGATGTGCTTTTTCGAATTGTAATTAAATACAACTAACAGTTTCTTTTGATCAGGCTTTATAACTTGAGAAATGCCTGAATATGAATGAAAACCGATAAATCATAAAATTGGTTTTAATTCAACCAAATCAAATTGTTGCAAAATGTCAGTCTTTGAATAGTATCACACTCCATGAATCGAGAACTGCATTGAATCGTTTTTAATAAAAGCTGCACACCAGGTATAAATTGGTTTGAATTTGATTAACTACAATAGTTTGGGCTTTGGAGAGCTTTTACGTGATTACAAAAAGCTACAGCCGTACCATATCGAGTTGAATCCAACCGAACCAAATCGTTCTACTTGAAAATGTACTTTTCTTGAATGGTATAATACTCCGTGTATCGCGATACGTATTGAATCGTCTTGTAATGTAGACGCACACCCTACTGAATATACAGTAGTACTTGTCTGAACAATTTCAGCCACAACTCATCGCATTGCACAATTTTTTGGTCCTTTCACATCCACACAGCATGTAATGTAGGAGGGAAAATAATTACCGGGATCTGGGCCTCAGCAGCCTCATAGTTGTTTACGGCCATTATGGGACCATGAAATTGCTCAGCAGAAATAAAAACACAGCTTTTATCGTTTCCATAACCTTCTCTACGTCATGTATGCACTAAAATAACATTTTCAAGACAAGTTCAAGCCGATTTTTACTGTTAAGATGAATCAGTGGGGCATCAACCCTGACAGCATACATGTTAGTACTATTTTTAGACCCATTTCTTCCATCCAATCTTTGGGCTTTCCTCCAACCCAAGAGAGAGGACTCCTCCTGGGTGCCGTTGGCCAAGAGACTATTACCCTATGCCTGCTGGTGCCCAATCTGCTCAGGATCCAAGCAACCCAGCTAGCCTTGACTCCCACTGTCACCAAATGTAGGCTGAACTGGAAGGCGGTTCAGATTCGCAGATAATTATGGTAGGATTTGTTGGTGAAGTTTGGGATACTACTTTCATAACAGATCATTTGTTATTTACAGGGGAATTGATAAGACAAGCATGTTATACATGCAGTCAATGGATAAAACAAGAAAACTGATTTCACAATTAATTTGAATGGATAATACTTATCATTCCAGATTAACTAAAGCTTTGAACGTGACACTTGATTGCTCACTCAAAGATGTGGAATCCCGAATGGGGACTCCCAATCCGGCACGTTTTTTTTTGCACAATCTGGGAGGAGTAAATATAAAGAGAATACATTTGCATTTATAAAACCTGGTTCGAATGGCGATCGCTGATTTAGCATCTTTAAAAAACACATCTGAAAGGCAGGTGCAATTGGGCACTGTTGTGCGTAAAGTTGACTGCGGTTAATGTGCCAAGGAAGTGACGCAGGAAAAAGGCGACGGTGAGAACTGATGTCTTTATGCTCATGTAACTCACTTTTTGAAATGCCAGAAACAAAAATCGCAATATATCGTCTATTCAGCAATAGGGTTTTGTAGCTTCCAAATGATCTCAGGGCTGATTCGAACCCGGTCACTAGAAGTCATGCCATATCAGTGATGACAAAACTCCTTTCAACTCTTCCTTTCTTTGCATTAATCATTTTTTTAAGGGATGCTGTACTTGCAATTAATTTGAAAATATGGTGTATTTCATGCACATTTAGGAACTTTAAAAATGTTCTTTGCACTGCCATATTCATTGAACATGGGAATAGATAACCCGGATAGAGACATCACATGTCATAATTAGTATTGATAATGCCTACGCAAATGCTTCTAGTGTTGATCCTGGAAGGATTAAGCTCTGTACAAAATGAATCAAGGTCAAGCCAGCCGCCACAATGATAGTTCATAACACGCACCACGACAACTTGCCGAGGGCCAACTTCAAAATAAAAGACCAGCCAATAATGGCATGGACATCAATGTTTTGTTCGGCTTTCATTTTAAAGATGGCCATTCAGTGGGCCGTACGTGCTGCAACGCATTGCACAGAATGAACAATCGTTGTTGCGGCACGGTCAAAAGGCTGCAACTGTGCAAATGGCCCAGCACCACAAGGGAGACAGCACTTGAGCTTTTGTAAGAGGCTGCTGGTGAAGTCACATACAGCAAGCACCGATACTCACCCCAAAAAGAATGTCAAGGCAAAAACGAGCATGGTAGCGACTTGTTGAATCCATTCTGAAGGGATTAAAATGGCGAGTGAGGAAGCCAAGAGACTACAGAAACATGTCCTGTCTAACAAACACAAAATGATACATACAAAAACACTCAAGAACTTGTACTCTTTTGAACTGGAACTGCTGGCCCCGTTTTTTCAACATTATTCTCGGTTAACACTCCCTCGTAAGCCGCGTCACGACTCCATACCTCATCACCATGCGGCCGTTTACTTACGCTTCACTCTTTGTATGTGGCCAGTTTTGGTAATATTTCGTCATCCAAGCAGCCCGCGAAATTACAGAGATGACTGATATGAATATTGCAGCGTTCAAAGCATGGGAAAATAGTAACAGCTTCTTGTCCGGAAATTACGGTAATTCTCGTCTTAATGCCACCAATGTCATGTAACAGTTATACACACTATCAATACTATACAACAGAAGCGTTGTGGCTAATGTATGTCATGGTATACCCGTGTTAGCGTTAGCAACAGAGTCCGAAAGTTCACAAAATTACTTAATACGATGTAAATCTCACTTTCATAGCAGCACGGCGGTGATAAACGAGCATCTAAAAACGAAGCATGTTGTGTGATGCCCGATTTCATTTCTCACATTGGGACAGTCGTTTCTGGAAGCTTGCTGTAGTTAGCACACACAGACTCCCGTGTGGGTCTGATGGAAGGCTGCACGCATTTCCTGTTGTGGTATGCTAACATATTGTAGCATCTACAATGGATTATGGAGCCATTAGTCAGCAAACTCATGTTTATTAGAAACCAAAACACCATTGTTGTATACCCACACAGTTGACATCGAACAGTGTCAAGGATTTTTTTTAACCGAGGTACCCGAATTCCTTGAGGACTCGTTACAGCCCCATATGAAACGATTTGAAAACGATTCAACTCATGATGTGTATTTCTTAGCGGAAATCAAAGTTGCTAGTCTATATTTTTTAAATTATTGCTAGAGTCGCTAATTTAACAACACTTGCCATGCTTTTGTGAAGTAGCTTCACTCAGTTCATAGCCGTGTTGTTAGTGGAAGCAGTGCACATCAGCGGGACACACTTAAAAGGACGACGTAATAATAAAATAGCTAAAAACTATTTCTCCTGACAAACTGACTTGATTATTTTCCCAGCCCAAGGTCATGACAAACACTGCAGCCATTCCTGTCAATGTTCACATACTGAAGCATCCACTTGCATTTGTCTTTCACTAAATGGGAAGGGATCTCTAATCTGCAGAATGCAATTAACAAATGTTTGCAACACCTTTTCTCCCCCTTTTCTACCTTACTTTTCTTCTCCTCCTGATATCTGTCCACTATATCATCACAAATTCAACCTCTCTATGTCCTTTACCTTTATGTTTATTGGATTCCTCTTTTTTTCTCTTGCTCCACTTCCCTACTCACTTTTCCCCCATTCTCACTGCAACCTGGACTGCATGCCACAAAGGAGGACAAAGTGGTTAGCATCTTTTTTGTGTTCTCTGTGTGATGTGACTGTGATGTTTTGCCACTTCAAAGTGAAACCACTGGCTGCATTCAATCTAGACCAAGAGCACATTCACCCGAGGATAAAATTTGAATTTTTACTCTTCAAAGGTGAATCCCCATTGAAAAATAGTAGCACAGGCAAGGGATGTGTGAGTAGGAGAGTTGCCATGTGTACAGTTTGATGCTTTGTACTCTATAGTGTCACTCCATATAGTTTTGTCACTGTTGATGTGTTCGGAGTGGAGACTCCTGCACTTTTAATCCAGAAGTTTAACCCATGACTAATACTTTGTTTATTGTCTGTCTCCTCCTCCTGCAAAGTGTATCATAGTAAAGGACAGGGTAAGGCCTTCTGGCTGATGGATTTGCCGCATGTGTTCTATGATTTCCCCCCTCCACATTTGGCTCTGTATTCATTCACAAATGCGAGGATAAGAATCCAGTCCAATTGTCTTAAAGTATCGACAAGGTGTCCCAGGGCATCATTGATCTAATTCTGAGAATGAATGCAGACCCTGAAAGTCAACTAGCAAAGTGAGCATGAGCAATGACATAGGATATCTGCAGGACAATGACACTCCTGACAAATCTTAACCCTTCCAATGGCCGCAGGCATGACAGTGTCAGGGTGGGGGGCTTTGAGGGAATTTTGTTAAATGTATACATCTTTTAAAATTCTGGGTTGAGAGATTGACATTTAGCTGGCATGTAACTAAACTTTTATATAAATGCATAATGTACACTCATGGCTGTGCATGCTTCCCCTGCTTGTTTTTGAAACCCATTGTGCTTTTAACCGGACAGTGTATCATATCCCAGAAACTGCACTGATGTTGCTATTTCAGAACAATAATAACGTTTTGTACTGGTTGTACTGGTGTGCCCAACATTTTCTTCGGTGCACCAGCACAAAAGTTAGTTTAGGTTCACTCTTTTTTTAAACAAAATTGCTGCCAGTATTTTGATATTGACTGGTAAATGATTGGGCGGCATGGTGGTCGACTGATTAGCATGTCCGCCTCACAGTTCAGAGGTTGTGGGTTCGACCCCGGTCCCGGGCCTCCCTGTATGAAGTTTGCATGTTCTCCCCGTGCCAGCGTGGGTTTTCTCTGGGTACTCCGGTTTCCACCCACATTCCAAAAACATGCATGGTAAGTTGATTGGACTCTCTAAATTGCCCCTAGGTGTGATTGTGAGTGTGGTTGTTTGTCTCTGTGTGCCCTACGATTGGCTGGCAACCAGTTCAGGGTGTCCCCCGCCTACTGCCCGAAGACAGCTGGGATAGGCTCCAGCACGGCCCGCGACCCTTGTGAGGAGAAGCGGTATAGTTAATGGATGGATGGATGGTAAATGATTAACTAACAATCCAGTCATCATCAAGCTGTTTATTTGAAGCACAATTCCACAAGACAGGTAACTTACTCAACAGTATTGGTGCTTTAAGTGCTCTGTATCAAAGTGTCGGTTATGACTTTTGAACATATCAAACCTTACTTTAACATTGAAGTTGTCAATTGTGCTGATCATTCGCAGCTATTTTTCCACTCAGGGGTGTCTCTAGATTTTATGGACCAGGGTTTTTTTGGGTGGGATCGGCCCCCTGGAGATGCACAGGATGTGAGTGCAGCACACAAGAAAAAAAAAAAAAATTTCAGGAAGTATGTGTACAGTATTAACCACAAAAACAAGAAAAACTATGTACATATTGTTACACTGAATGCAAAACTTTATGCGTAAAAGGTCACTGTGTTGTCACAAATTAAGTCAAGCCCATCATTTTCAATAAACAAAAAACTTTTGTTTCCCTTTGAGGAGTTAATAATGGAATAAAAATGTAATTAACAGCTGCAAATGCCAACTACTTGGTGGGGGAAGGGTCAAAGAATGCGGTCTGTGTGGTCTATTCGATTTGGATATTGACTATAGCAATATAGATATTAATGCGATATTTAGCATGTACCTAAAGAAATAAAAATTTTCTTATCTAATGAACAGGGATGTCACAATATCGGGCAATATCGTCATATTGCGATATTAAAATTGCCACAGTATAGCATCGTCATCATGTCACGATATTAATAGCAGCAAATCTGTTTAAAAGCCCAAGTTGTTTTCCATCTGTGCAATTCCAGCACCCTCTGGTGGTTAGTTCATTACTGCAGTTTAAGTTGTGCCACCTATGTTTAATGTTGTGATAATTATCGTATCGCAAGGCTCATATCGCCATATTATTGTATCGTGACGTTTTTATATTGTGACATCCCTACTAATGAAAGAATAACATTTTTTTCATGCGGCAAAATAAGCAATCAATGCTAATTTAATGTAATTCTCCTAGATAATGTCCAACTATTGGGTGGCAATATGCATTTAAGCTTGCATCTGACTGGTCAAATTCAGATAAAAGCAGACAAGTCCTTAAGTAAATTATTGCATGTCCTTGCCTAGCCTCCAGTCCCCCTTTTTAAAATGTTTGCCAACGCCAATCCAGAGGCACTCTCACAGATGTCCATGCGATGTTGCAGAGGCGTGTCAACCAGGAAAGCCCCACCACATTCAGAGCCTTTAGGAATTCCGGACAGATCTCATCCACCCCCGGGGCTTTGTCACCGAGGAGCTTTTTAATCACCTCGGTTACTTTAACCCCAGAGATAGGAGAGCCCACCTAAGAATCTTCAGGCTCTGCTTCCTCAATGGAAGGCAGAGGAGGTCTTCAAAATATTCTTCCCACTGAATCGACTCGAGGTCAGCAGCACACCATCTCCACTTTACACATTATTAATGGTGCACTGCTTCCCCCTCCTGATACGCCGGAGGGTGGAACAGAATTTGCTCGAAGCCATCAAGAAGTTGTTTTCCATGGCCTCACTGAACGAGGATTTCAGCCTGAGTTTGCCTGACTTTTTTCCTCAGCGACCATCGAAGCTGCATTCCGCCTGCCCAGCCAGTATCTGTCAGCTACTTCCGGAGTGCCACAGGCCAAAAAGGCCCGATAGGACTCTTTCTTCATCTTGACAGCGTCCCTTACCGCCGGTGTCCACTGTGGATTCGGGGATTACCGCCACGACAGGCACCGACCTTCTTACGCCCACAACTCTGATTGGCCGCCTCAACAACGGAGGCACGAAACATGGTCCACTCAAACTCAATGTCCCCAAAGATGACGTGACCAAAGATCGTCAGTTACCAACAAGATGATTCCGTGTCAGTGTAGTGTTATTTCGTTTACACCACAATGTGCATGCATAAGCACAGTCAAATTCAATTTGAAAAACACACACACGCACACACACAAGGTGTGGTGAAATAAAAAAAAACTATGTGAAACAACAATATATCATGACAAAGAAGCAGCAGGCTTGTAGAATTGGGAGCAAGCTAGTTATATAAGATACGAACATGTCGTCGCCGACAGGAGATGACACCGCAACTCATGATCCGTTTAAGCTATCAACGTAATTCCAACGGATTCTGAAAGCAGAGAAGTGGAACTTTTACACGGACCAGAAAAAAAAATGGGATTCCAACTATGCTTAGTCTGACTATTTTTTTAAGTTTCTTGTCAATCGTTTATCACCTACAAAATGGGCGTCCATCATAGGTGGATACGCGGACCGGTCCATCATATAAGCGGTATGCCGAGCTCTGTATATGTACATCCATGCCAGTCCATCCTCTGTGCGCGACCTGGGTACCCTTCCGCCCTCATCTCTCCGACCTAATTCATAAAAATGATCATCCTCTGACCCCGTCCGTCCTTGTCCTCTTAAAGCGCTTCAGTCCTTAAATTCCGTCGGTCCACTTTTTCATTGCTATATTGATATATTTAAACATTGTTACAAACTTGAATTTTATAGGCAGTATGTTGATTTTTCTTTTCAATGTCAAGTTAATTTCTGGACATTAAATCAAAACAAGGTGTGCTTGAAAGGTTTCTCTGACAAGCTACTCTGCTCTTGCCGGTGCTAAAGCTAGTTAGTGGTGAGTGTGTGTGCATGTGTGTGCGCTGCAGATGGCTTCCAGAAAAGGGACAAACTGTCTTCTTTTTAGAGGAGCACTGCCTCCCAGTGGAGAGCAGGTTCGTGAAACACACATGGCTGTGAACACATTTTTGGAAGCGTCATCAGCACATTTCAAACAAAAACCTCAATTACCTGGTCCCCTTCCTTTTATGAAAGTAAAACCACTCCATGTTATACCACAGCTGGCATCTATTGGTCAAGTCAAATTTTTGCTTAAAGATTGTTTTCATTACAGTACGTTGTTATAATTTGTAGCAACTGCACTGTTGATGGGTGCATGACATGTATAAATAATAACATAATAGACACATGCACTATACTGAGCAAAAAGTATGACAATTAGCAATTCCACAATTACCACATGTAATTTTTGCCAAGTCTCTTTATTATAATAGAATCATGAACCAAGATTAAAAAGGGAAATTACTGTATAATGGCTAAAATAGCAGTTATTTTGTGGGACCTCCCATTACAATTACATTGTTCTGTCATGATAAAAGGTAAAAGGTAATCTTGAAAAAAAAAAATCTGAAATTGTGCACTATTGTTTAAAGTTTACCTGCTACAATATGTAATACTAGCAGTAATGTACTGGCTTCTTTTCTTCTGTTATGGAGAGAAACAAGGGGGTGCTTCAGGGATGCTCGGTTGAGTTATTTGTTTACTAGCCCGACTGCACTCCACGATGTGATTTTGCTTGAGCAGAGAAACAAGTTCGTATTTCCACTAGGGGCCTTTAGCACTAACATTGTACACTGACAATCTGCTCCCTGTCTCTCTCTCTCTCTCTCTCTCTCTCATGTCCAAGCTCATAATGTGTAGCGTGAGAAGTTGATGGCACCAGATGTCCTACTCTCGCATGCACATCAGACGACCACCTCATAATCATGTACATTTCGATTAGTAAATTGTATGTCATTATATTGTGATATTAGCAATGCAAATGCCATTAATCGTATGTACCTTGAACCTTCATTCAACTCTTTTAGTCTTTTAACTGCTGCACTTGAAGAATACAGTGCAGTACAGTACAGTTAATTACAGTACTTAATTAAGATCAAGAGCCTGACATAATTTAAAGGTAGAAAAGTGACTCCTTGACTGTCAAAAGCCATTAATAATGACAGCTAATTTTTTTTGTATGTTAACAAATTGTGCTCTTGGGCTGAAAATTAGTATCTCTAATTTCGTTCATTAAAACACATGGTGATGATTTGAGCTTTGCTTTTTCTGCTTGCTTCATAGATATTCTCTCTGTGTTGTGAATCTTTTTTTTAACTTTGGTAGATTTACAGCCAGAACAGATCAAGGGTTTCATTTGTTTGATTTCCTTAATTTTCTGAAATTATAAAGATCATATCATAGGTTCAGACCATAGACAAATGCGACCCCGATTGGAATTTTTTGCCCATATGTGACCTGTATCTGATTTTTTTTTATGACGGTCTGAATGGCTCAATTCCAATTTTTTCTAATGCGACCTGAGCCACTTTCATATGTGTTGCTAAATCAGATAAGTTTCAGAATTTTTGCAATGTGACCGTAGTCTGAATGGCCTGGTAACATATATCCGACATTGATGTGAAGGGATAGTGCTGGCAACAGGGTGATCGAATCTGCAAAGTTGTTTTGAGTAACAGTATGGACTTTATATTTGACTAAACTAATCCTACTTGAAACATGACTTTATATTTGACTAAACTAATCCTACTTGAAACATGGAGCACAAAGTGGACATTTATGGTGATAGTAGTAATTCAGCCACGCAGTTCGGTTCTTTTTTTTTTTTTTTTTTTTTTTTTGTGCGGCAATGACGTGATGTCACCTTTAGTGATGTCTCCATGAAATGAGATCGAAAAACCTCGCCTCATCATTACCCCCAAATACTGTATTTCTACCTCCTACCGAATCGCTCCATTGTAAAAATGCCCCGACGCGCTTTGACCACATTTACTTCCGTAAACACTACGTCGTGAGTGACGTTGCCTCTAATTCTGCGCATGCGGGTCACTTTGGGGACACATATGTTCTCACACCAGACAGACCAAGGTTGTATTTATAATGTAATATGAATGCTTACACCAAAAAAAGATTTTAACCAAAAAATCTGAATTAAGCACTCAGTCCGGCGGTGTGCACCTAGCCATAGTGACCAAATAATCCAAAGTTATATCTTGTCAAATGGATCAGTAATAGTTTAACTTTGTCACACAATGTTATGTTTTGTTTTTTAAGGTGGGTAGTGGTCAGAGTGGCAGTAAGAGACACACACACACACACAGAGGCCCTGCCTGTGCACAGGCAGTATGCAGAACGTACATTTTTTGGAGCAACAAGGAGACACAAAAAATGTGAAAACACTCAGGATAAGCCGTTGCCTCACTGAACGGCATAAGAGCTGAGTGAGCAACAGACAGGTTAGGAATTGTGACACGTCCAAACTACTTCACTTCAAATAGAAGTTTAACGACTGTAAATTATTTGTTGACAAGCAAGCTTGTTCCTCACTGGTTGCATTTAACAAGGTCATAAATCAATTGTGTTTTTTGTTGATCAGAGAAGTCACGCACATACCCACCGACTGGGGCTGCACAATATAATGAAGAAATATCAATATCGCGATGATGGCCTATGTAATGCCTATCGCAAAGACATGCAATAATTTTCTTATGGCATTGTATGCTTTTGTCTGAATTTGACTAGTCAGATGCAAACCTAAATGCGCATCGCCACCCAATATTGGACATTATCTAGGGCAAAGGATCGGCAAGCCGCGGCTCCGGAGCCGCAGGCAGCTCTTTCGTCCTCTGCGTGGCTTCGGAAAATAAATTATAAGAGTCCGATTGAAGTGTATTGTAAAGTCTTCCAAAGACACGACGTCAGACATTGCCTAGTTATCGCCCTTTTGATTATTCCAACACGGCTACTGTGGGCCGTAGTCGACATTGCAACAACAGTTGAATTCATCCAACATCAAGGAAAAAAGCGCTAAGGATCAGCCAACCAAAGGATTATATGTATATGCAGGTTTAAAATCTGTTTCATGTTGCATGTTAAGTGTTGAAACAACAAACACATTGAAATGAATGGAAGCATACTGCATTCACTTGAAAAAGAAAAAAAGGAAGAGTTTTATTCTGGGCGGTTGTTTTTTGAATATTTTTTAGCTTCTGTTTTTTGGAATGTTAATATTTTTGGAAATATTTTATTTATATAGTTTCTCTGATTCTGTACGACTGCATATCAGCTATATAAAATTACATGTATTACAGGTCTGGTCAACACACCTCCGCGAGCCACACGCGGCTCTTTGGCCGGTTTCATGTGGCTCCCTGAAGCCCTTTTCGAAAATGAGCTTAGTTGGGCGCAGCGCGCCGTCAACCCCATCCGTTGTGTATGTTGTGTGGTGAGGGGTGGGGAGCACGGAATGGTGTTAAAAGCTCCTTACTATCGTCCTGGTTTTGTTTTACGTTGCAAAATAATGAGCAGTACCTGTTAAAATGTATTTTTGCTTGCCAGTGTGGCATTTCACCACTTCACTTCTGTGTTTGGCTTACGCAGCCAATCGGGTTCTTGTACTCACAATTCAGGCACCCGATTGGCTGCATAACTCACATGATAATGTGAAAAAATACACTGATGATTGGCTGACTGGCGCACCTGACTTTTCTCCCGCGAGCTATGCAAACAAAAGCCAGCCGTGTACGCTTGTAGCTACAGTACATTCAGTACATTTAGTGATCTTGCAATCAAAAACATAAATTAAATAAGGAGAACTAATGTGAATTGAAGCACACATTGATTATGGACACTTTAATGCATTTAGAAGCCCCAGGTGTGTCCCGGGCTACTCCTACATTAGCGTGGCTTCGCAATCAATATTCAAGCCAGACGGCTGACATGTCACAATGACGTGCTGTCGTCTGGTGGGGAGTGGTGCCCATTGTTGAGACCTCCGCATCGCCCAACTTCCCCCCTTTGCCTTGGACAATACATCAGAGATAACAAGTCAAGTCAAGTCCATCCATCCATTATCGATACCGCTTATCTTCACAAGGGTCGCGGGGCGTGCTGGAGCCTGTCCCAGCTGTCTTCGGGCAGTAGGCGGGGGACACCCTGAATTGGTTGCAGGGCACATAGAGACAAACATCCGCACTCACAATCACACCTATGGGCAATTTAGAGAGTCCAATCAACCTACCATGCATGTTTTTGGAATGTGGGAGGAAACCGGAGTACCCGGAGAAAACCCACGCAGGCACGGGGAGAACAACAGAGGTTGTGGGATCGAACCCACAACCTCTGAACTGGGAGGCGGACGTGCTAACCAGTCGGCCACCGTGCCGCCTCAAGTCAAGTCAAATTTATTTATATAGCCCTTAATCACAGGAAAGTCTCAGGCTTATAACGCTCCAAATGAGCATCTCAGTATGTACAGAAAAAGAAACTAACAAGGTGATTCTTTTATTTATTGTTACTTGGCTTTTTCTATTCCTGTTGCCTTGATTCAGAGTGTTCCTGTGTTTTTGACTTGATAAGTAAAGGAATCACTGTCAGTAGGCAGTATCACATTTCTAACGCTATGAATAAGCAGAGCTGGGCACTTGACCATTTTTTGCCGGTCCGTCCTCCGTCTGCGACATGGGTACCCTTCCGTTCTCTTCCCTCCATCCTTATTCATAAAAATCATCGCCGCCCCCCGACCTCGTCCTTCTAAAGCGCTTCCATCCTTGCATTCCGCAAAACTATTGCGTTTTTTTGCAAAAACTTTGCGTTTTAACTTAAGACGTTTTCATTTTTTATGAGATAATAATTGCAAAATGACGCAAGGTTATTTAAGAGGTAACAAAGACTTCCACTCCCGTGTCGTTTAAATGTATACGCTGGTAGAGATTTTTACGGTCTAATGATGTCCCACACAAGTACATACTTTGCAAGCAAAGGGATAAGGTACTAAACGTGAACAGTTAGTTAACAAAACGATTCGGATTACACATACAAGAGAGGCTGGTCGGGTTTCTGTCAGTGAGGTGAAATGGCTGACTCCTGTGGCAGTATCCATGGTATTAGATGTGTTGAACCACTAGAGGGCAGAATATGCATGTGCAATGTGACAACTGGTAAGCACACACGCGTTGTGCAGGCAATTCATGAAGGCGGCTCCCTAGAAGAGAACATGCAGTGAGCGCTGTATTTCCTGGTGAAACATTTCCTGCGCAGTTGGGTAACTAGTGGCGCGTTTGAAGTGTTCTGAGGCAATTTTTGTCGTTTGCCCATTTCGCTGAGTCGGTTGAGAAGAACTTTGGCCGCCTTGTGACCATGTCACACGCATCAGGGCAGATTAGTGGGACTCAAATCCACCTCCGCCTTGCTTAGTCCGCCCCATTTTTAACCCCCCAGTCACCCAGTGTCACCCTCCCAGTCCCCCAAAAATGGGCGTCCGTCCGGGATGGATGGACGGGCCGGTCCGGCCCCGGGATGGACTGCCCAGCTGTGCAAAAGAGTGTTAGGGAGTGAGAGGACGCAATGGAGCAGTTTATGTATGCTTATTTGCATGCTGTGGCTCTTTGTAGCAACACAGTCAAAATTATGGCCCTTTGGCTTTCAGTGGTTGGCCACCCCTGATGTGTTGGAATATAAATTTTTGTTCATATCGCACACCTGTAACAACAATGATAAGGCTACTAATAAATGCCCACTGTGAACTGTTGACTTCAGTGCTCTGTACTATGTTATTATTTATGAATAACCAGTGAAGGCGTTCATCATAAAAGGACACACCACAAATGAGCTTTGGTGATGATTTGAGTGAGCGTATTAAAATATTTAATAGCATGCTGACTTACAAATGATGATAAATACTGTATATATTCTGCCCTTTTCCTACATTTTTGCAGTGCCAACCTTGCAATGGCTGCGTCCTCAACCCCTGGCCTACCACAAGGTGATGGTCTGTGGGTATTTTTAAGCAACAGATTTAATTCTGAGAAGAGCATTCAGAAAATGCAGCAGGCTCATGTAAGTCACAGGAAATTTCTCCCTGCAAGGCTACATGAATTTTAAAATGATCAACTAGTGCTAGAACTGGAAAAAAAGTACTCCCCTTATTCAACTGTTGCCAGGTAAATTAGGCAGTGCAAATATGGATGTACATATACGCATGTATATATACGCATGTATATATATATATATATATATATATATATATATATATACATACACAGTAGGTGCAGCTATTAATCGGCAGCTAATTGCTTATCAAATTTATCAACAATTATCATGAAAAGTGTTTATGTTGCACTTTTTTTTTAAATTGTCCAAATCCTCTCATTTCAGCCTTTTAACAGTAAATCTTCTCCGATCCTGCAATCCTCTATGAATACAGATTGATCATCTGTTTAATCGAAATACTCTCACCCACTGATGCACATGTCCGTCATCAGGCCAGGTTGGCTCCACCTTTCGCACACTCAAAGTACAGATACTACAGTGTGAAGGATGAGGATGAGGATGTAGTCATTGTTGAACAAAGGTATATGTATTTTTATTTGAAAGTCAACCTGCCATTAATCATTTTATTTTGCTCACTCAAATCACCACCAAAACTGATTTGTGTTGTGTCCTTTTGTGATGAAAGCCTTCACTGGTTATACATAAACAATAACATTAATAAATCAAAGTGAGGAAGTACAGTGTGTGCGAGGGCTTGTTTGAACGCGGTGGTGGAACGGATTACATTTGTCAATCAAGGTACCAAGTGTGTGTATAACACGCTTTGACACAATTGACTTGGAGGGGGAAAAAGTTGAGTAGTCTTGGCCTACCAAATACGTACTGGCAAGCCATTCTGCCTGGGCATCATTACAATCTTTCAAGGCTTCAAATCAGAGGCACTTGAGTTCCCTCCATTCAAACATCAACCAGGAATGAACTTTTTAAACACAGGTTGCTTACTTAAAGGTCAGGCAGAAAAGTATAGTTGTTCCCAAAATTTATGAAGCGCTCATATCAACTTGCTAGAACATTTCAAGGACTACAAAGGTATACAATGAATGCGAGTTCATCAAAACATGCAAAAGAGAGATAGGGAGTGAAAGGACGCGATGGGGCAGTTTATGGCTACTTGTGTGTATCCTGTGGCTCTTTGCAGTAACACGGTTAAAATTGTGGCTCTTTGCTTTTGAGTGGTTGGCGGCCACCCCTGGTTTAAAGCATAACTAACTACAGAATCAGTGTGTTGAAAAAAAAAAACTGTGAAATATGAAAAAGAAAATAATCCGCAAGATCATTCATGAAATACTCTGAAAACCAGAAACAAAACAAAAAAAACCTCAACAAATACCGTTGTTGAGTTGTAAAAGTGTTCAGTTCGGATTGTCACTGCCAAAGGGACATTTGATAACTGAATATAATTGATGGATCATCTTCTTTTCATATCATTAAAATAACTGACATAATGTATATTAAAAGCGTAATTATTTTTGCAGTGACATTTTAATTTTCGGACCATTCTTGGACATCATTTTGCAAACACTATCCGACAGTTTTTGAAATACAAAGCCAAAAAGGTTCAATAAAAAAGTAATTCTGTCCAACGAAAAAAAGGGATTTTGTATCCTCTGGAAGAGACCTTTTTAGAGTCTTATCTACTGTCGATTCTCAAATGAAAGCATTTTTTGTGACAGATCAGGGTTTATTTTTTCAGATTATAATGTGGTACTGTTTTGTTTTATAGTAACAGTATTTTTATCTTTTTTAAAGTCGTACATACATATTGCAAGCCTTTGGGTTTAATCTCCATTCTTTGTCATGGTTGAAATGGGGGCTGTATGTGAAAGTGAGAAATGGAAGCTTTTATTGTCATCTGATGATGAGTTAGAAAATAGTGAGGATCTGAAAGGATTACTGGCCACTGATAATCTGCAGCCTCTCTTCTGACGTAAAGAGGTGGAGAAAGACATGGGAGAGGGACTGTGGTGTGCGGTCGGTCGGCTGCTTGTTCACCGAGGGCCTAGTTGCCAGCTGATTTATTTTAGATTAGTCTGGACATGTGCCACCCAGGATTCAGAATGAATGTGCTCTGGCAAGATTGATGCTAACTACTAAGATGACTGCTACGAGTCCATTCTACTGTCGATTGGGAAACATCATCAAACGGGTTGCAGATTGATTTAACAGCAGTGCTCTGTTTCTAATTTATGGTTCTGCTGTGGAATACACGAGATCACCCTGTTTCTCTGGTGCTCTGGATTTGTTTCTGAGAAATAAATGTTTGGATTATAAATACGGAGAGAGATGAATCCTGCTTTTGTGCTGTCGAAGTGAGGTGATATCCTGTAACAATGCTTCCATGTGAGTATGTGATGTTACGTCTGGGTCTGATTTGGAGGATGAGGAATTAAATCAATCATCATTTGTGATGGTATGTGGTGCAGCAGTAGGGCTGAATCACAGTAAAAAGGAATATCTAACATAATATTAATCATCTGTCAGTTGAGATGAAACCAACAGACTCCCTCAATAGATGTACTGTATTTTGTCACATCACCAATATTGACATTATCATAAGTAAATGCTTTATGTGAATGAGTTACATTCACTGCATGAAAGACAGTGCTATATTTCAATGACATCAGAGAAACAGAGCTCTTCTTTCCCATGCTTGTCCTCACCCCTTCATTCAGTAACTTTAATTTAGAGTGTATTAGCTAAAACAAAATAACTGAACACTCTTGTGCAAATAATTATGTTGATTGAACTTTACAGAACTAGCCTGGCAAACACATTTGTCCTTTTAATCCCTACAGGTAATGTGGGTATGCAACCTGTGCCGTAAGCAGCAAGAGATTCTCACCAAATCAGGAGAATGGTTTTCAGAGTCAGGGGTGCATCCTGGGAGCCTGGGCTCCACCTTGAATGACCCGGCCAGGGTGGGCGAGGTCCAAGGAGATAGGAAGCTACTCCGCTCCAAGTCTCAAGTCCCGACCTCTACAACTAACAGCAATACCGAGCTGCCACACAGGACACAAGCTGGTGGCACTTCCACTAAGGCTCCAGACACCATGCCTGGTACTCGCTCGCAAAGTGTACCACCTCGAGAAAAGTAAGATGCATTCTAATTACAATATGTGTTATAAATATATATGAATTCTGTTGTTGTGTGGAATTGCTTGTTGAGTATGTTTATCTTTGAAGCAAAACAATTACAGCAAAATGCAGCAAATAGGTACAGGAAGTCCAAAGGTACAATCAACACAATGGGTTCCAAGAGCCTGTGCGTAGGCTAAATTGTTCGTACATCGGAACACATTAAATTTCCATCTATAATTGCCATTTCAGGTCATAAAAAAGAAATTACTGTCGCGTGGTGGCGGAGAAAAGTTGACAAAACAGTTGTGTTGAAAAATTGATATTGCTTCGCCAAAAACAGGAAGTCACCATGCATAAAAAAAAACACCCAGTCCCGATCAGACCCCAAAACTATTAGTTACACGGAGGAATTATGTCAACAAGCACCACAGTAGTACGTACTGTAACTGACCTTTAGTGGAAAGTCAATGTGCATATGTAGTTGGTGAAGGAGGAAGTAGTTGTTGTGGTTGGTGAGAGGCAGACTTGTGATTGACACCGGAGATGTCTATGGTGAAATCTTCAGTGGACAGTTCCTTGGAAATATATTCGGTGTATTGCTTTAGGAGTGCAATTTGAGGTGAGGCTGCTGAGGTGGCAGGCTGAGGTGTTTTTTCTTTGTTTTGTAGAGTGTAACCCCTTGACGCCTGTATTTATTTCCAATTATTGTGCATGATACTGTACATAGTCTATGGTCCACACTCCACAGATTGCGTACATTTCTGGGAGAAAATAAGTCACTCTGATGACACCCCACATCACAGGATAATCTTTAGAGACATCCTTTAATCAGACCTTTGCTTATGAGCAACACCACAATGGGGGCCACACGGGTAGGACCAATGGATGCCAGTTAGGGACCTGGCAGTCACAGTAACAGGGTGAGATATGGTTCTACACTTATCCAGTGGAAAAGCTCTTTGGGCAGGCTGTACCCAGTGGGTGGGCCCTCTCATGAGCCCCTCCTTATTTTCCCCCTGTTGGTCACACCTGCCCGCCTTCCTGGCGCGTGTCGCTGGCTCACCCCCTGGCTAGGACAGAAGCTGGCTACTGTAGTGTTCTCTACTGGCTGGGGGATGGGGGTGGTTCCCTGCGCTCTCCTCCTGGTGGGCAGTTTTGATTCGTGGGGCTCGTGGACCACCCTCGGTGTGGGTGGTGTCCTGCTGGCCTAGTCACTCTCTGTTGGGCCCCAAGCTCCTCCCCTCTGGGTTGGGTGCAGTGATGTCCTCCTTCCCCATTATGCAGTGAAAGCAATTCCAGGTTATCCAGGTAGTTATTATGCATGCGAGATGGTCTCAAATCTTTTGTATATATCTGTAGAATGGATGCCATGAGTCTCAGTTGTTTTGCACGGGGGCACTTCCTAATTACTATATACAACTTATGGCCATGCAAACTTCCTGGGCTGTTCCCTCACTTGCATTCAGCTGCCATACGTGTTTAGGATTTACACAGCCACTCCAAATACGCTCAGATTGCACAGCTGGGTCCGCTCCCCTTGTCCTGCTCTCTTCCTTTATCCTATCCCTGTCCTGTCATGGTAAATGGGCACTTGTATAGTGTTTTTATGCCTTCGGTACTCAAAGTGCTTCACACTGTACCTCATTTACCATGGCTGGGGATTGAACGCACAACCTCTGGGTTGGAAAACGACCACTCTACCACTGAGCCATGCTGCCGTTATGTCACTTGCTATATTGTCCTATCAATGTGACGGTGTAGTATTTATAAATACTTGGTTTTGTTTGTTTTCCCTACAGTTCAACTCCTGCCTTGTTTATTTTTATCTCTGTCCTCTCTTTTCTTTTTTAATGTCACTCTCCTATTAAAAGGCCCTGATAGACCAAACCAACGTCTGAGGTCGTGAAGCGTCTTTAAGCGCCGTCTGATCGGTGTAGTGACCACCGTCGTAGTGTCGTAACCCGTCTCTAAGCGTCTGGGGGGCGTTTATGACTGAATTGGCGTCGCCAGTCGTGACATTTGGTCACTCTGAGGCATTCTCAGGCCAGCCAAGAGACATAATATCTCCAGTGTGTCCTACGTCGTCCCCACAGCCTCCTCCCGGTGTGACATGCATGGGACACCTCACCGAGGAGGTGTCTATGAGTCATCCTAACCTGATACCACCTGATCTGATTCCTCAATATGGAGGAGCAGTGTCTCTACTCTGAGACTCTCCGCACGATCAAGCTTCTCACCCAATTTCTAAAGGGGAGCCTGAACATCCTGTAAGGAAACCCATTCAGCCGCGTGTATCGGGGATCTAGTTCTTTTAGTCATGGCCCACAACTCGTGGCCACAGGTGAGGGTGGGAACTTAGATCGACTGGTAAATCGAGAAATAACCATAACGGCAGGCTCCTTCTTCACCAAGACAAACAAATCAGAGTCCGCATCACTGCGGCATCCACCTGGGGAAGGATCTCATCCCGACCTGGAACGAGCACTCCACCCTTTTCTGACTGAGGACAGTGGCCTCAGATTTGGATGTGCTGATTCTCATTCCAACCGCTTTGCACTTGGCTGCAAATTGCTCCAGCAAGAGTTGAAAATAGTGGCTCGATGAACCCACTGGAAACATCATCCACAAAAAGAAAAGACACAATACTAAGGCCACAAAACTGGAAACCTTCAATGCCTGAGCTGCACCTAAAAATTCTGTCCATAAATGTTATGAACAGAATCTGTGACAAAAGACAGCCTTGGCAGAGTCCAACCCTCATTGGGAAGGAATCCGACTTACTGCTAGCAATGCGACCCAAATTCTGACACTGATTGTACAGGGACCAAACAGCCCGTTAGGGGCCCTGGTACCCAATACTCTTGAAGCATCCACAGCACTTGACGAATGCCTTCAAGTCCACAAAGCACATGTACACTGGTTGGATGAACTCCCATTGACTCTGCTGAGGGTATAGAGCTGGTCCATTGTTCCACGGCCAGGATGAAAACCAGACGGATACCCCTGAATCATCTGTGATTCGACTTCTACCTGGGTCCTCATGCTCCAGCACGCTCAAATAGACCTTACGGGGAAGCTGAGGAGTGTGATCTCCCCGTAGTTGGAACACACACTCCCTCCCACCCAGTTCTATGAATCCAGAGGCACTGTATCCAATGTCCATGCAATGTTGCAAAGGCATGTCAACCAGGACAGCCCCTTTACTCCCAGAGCCTGTAGGAACTCTGGGCAGATCTCATCCACCTCTGAGGCTCTGCCATCAATGAGCTTTTTTAACCACCACCTTCTACCATGTTAAGCCCAGAAATAAGAGAGCCCGCCTCAGAGTCCCCATACTCTGCTTCCTCATAGGAAGGTTTGTCGGGAAGAATTGAGGAGATCTTCAAAGAATCTTCCCCATCGACTCACAATGTACTGAATCGAGGTCAGCAGTTACCCATCCTCACTATACACAGTGTTTATGGTGCACATGCTTTCCTCTGCTAAGAAGCTGGTTGGTGAACTAGTATATCCCCAAAGCCCGACTACAGAAGCTGGCTGATGGGACATGGATTGCCACCCCTCTTGCAGGAAGAGTGCAAAGTAGAGAAAGTTCCGACTAAACATATACTTGCCTGAACACACAAGTTGGGTTCTGGTACCAATTCTCTTGAGAGGGGTTGGACTCTATTCCACCCTGGAGTTGGCCATGGTGAGAGGCGCCAAGCATGTGTGGGCATACTTGTCACTGTCTGATATTTACATTTGTTTGGTGATCTTAATCATTTAAGTGGGGATACTATGTGAAAGGATGAGAATGTGAGATGGGGGAGCCATTTTTTCTTATGGTCTTTCGTCAATTAAAATGAGACTAAAACTATAACAATTACAATAAATGAAATTTTAGTCAAAGGGCTTTTACTAAAACTAAATTAAAATTTGCTGTCAAAATTAAGACTTGAAACTCCTTTTGACAAGGGACCCTCCCTGACGTTTCCATCAGACCCTCACAATACGTTTGAACCTGGTCAGACCAGCATCTTCCCCCACTGTTGGGGCCAACACACCACCAAGTGGTGATTGATTGACAGCTCCTCTCCTCTTTTCACTCGAGTCTCCAAACATGGGAGTCTCAATTCTAAAGACATGACTACAGAGTCGGTCGTTGAACTCCGGCCTAGGGTGCCCTGGTGCCAAAGTGCACATGAGGACACCCCTATGTGTAACTCTGGTGTTTTTTCTGGACAATCCATGATGAGCACAAAAGTCCAATAACAGAAGACCTCAGGTTCTGGTCGAAGGATGTCGATCACATCCTTCCAGATCTCACTGTCATTGCCCACGTTAGTGTTTATGTTCCCCAGTAGAAGGAGGGACTATCCAGCAGGAGTGCTTTCCAGCACCCCTCTAAGGACTCCAAAAATGTAGGGTTGCTATTGTTTGATGCATAGGCACAAGCAACAGTCAGGGGAGAGGCTACCCTTTCGTACAACGGGGGGAACCCCAACATACAGGCCATTCATCAGGACGCAGTATGTATCGCTCGTATTTTATCTCAGGCTCCTTCTCTGAGAGAGAGGTGACATTCCACGTCCCAAGGGCCAGCTCCAGAAAGCCTTTGGGCACCACCCAGCTCTGACCGCCAAGGTCCCCGCTTTTGGCTACCACCCAGCTGTCTGCTCCCACAGGTGGTCAAGGGTGACCAACTTTGTCTCTTTGGGCTGTGCTCGGCAGGACACCTTGGTTGCAGGCCTGACCACCAGGTGCTCGCCATCGAGCCCCACCTCCAGGGCTGAATCCAGAGGGATGCACCACTGACCCTTTCCGTAGGCTAAAATGCCTTCCAAAGTTACTACATCTACATCATGTTTTGTTTTATTTAGCCTTGCTTTGTCTGGTCCCCATCCTAGGACCAGTTTTACCATGGGTGACCCGTCCAGGACCTAAAACCACAAACAAGCATCCAGGATTACGGGGACACATAAACCCCTACACCATGATAAGGTCATGGAAGGTAGAATCCATCTCAAAATTGGTTGTCTAATCGTGTTGTACTTCTTGAGATCAGTTATGGCCTCGAGACCGATCTTGAGACCACTTTTTAACGATCTCGGTCTCGTCTCAGAATCGAAGGCATTTTTATTCGGTCTTATCTCGGTCTCAGACAGTGTGGACTCAGGATTTTTGATCAAGACCGGTCAAGGCCAGGCCTGACATTTTTCATGGCTCATGACCAAGTTTAAAAGAGTATGATTGCATAATTGTAGAAGAAGTTAAAAAACAACTTTGCTTAGATTTGCGATTTGTTTCATTGTAGTATTTCAAAAGCAACAGCAGAATTAAATTTTGTTGCAAAAGTAATGACAACAAATATTTTGTTCTGGGTTTGTTTGTGATTTAAAAAAAATATATATATATATATAGTCTCTGTCTTGTTACTCTCTAGTCTCCATGATTTCTTGATCTCGGTTTGTGTGGTCTTGACAACAACACTACTGTCTACTACACTGGACTTTTGCTGATTTTGCTCTGACTAACAGATAGTATAGTCACCGTAAATTTTGAACAACACAGTTAACCCCCGTTAATTGCAGAGGAAATATTCTAGATTTACCCGCAATAGGTTATAATCTGCAATATAGAGAAACCATATTAAAAAAAATAGTGTTGTAGTTTTATGACCCCCGCATGCTGCGAAAACATTTAATATATAACTTTTCTTTTTTTTTAAGTTTCTTTCGTACATGTTATTCTTCGCTTGCTGTCAAGAAATGATAGACAATCGTATGAAATCACTTGGAGATACAGAAAGAAGATTGGCTTGCTCACTTTAAAAAAGTGACAAACTGTGCTTGCTTCAAGCTTTTATATGTCATTCTCAGTTGTGTTTTATTGTAAAAGTGACAAAAAAACAAAAAAGAATTAGACATTATTTATTTAAACATAAACATTTTTAAACAACCAATATAATTCACCCAAAATTTGCATAAATGTTAAGGTAATTGCAAACTTTCAGACTACTGTGTTGTGTGTTAACTACTACTTTAACACACAAGGCAGAGCACAAACAGAGCAAGCAATAATTTCAAGTACACACTTGGATACCATTTGTTGGTACCCCACTGTAAAAAAATAAAGAAAATAATAATACTAATAATTAATAAAAATGTTATGAAAATCAAGCAGTAAAAATCAGACGGAATTGTTTTGAAAACAAACTCCTAAAAAAGGCCTGGACAAAAATGACGGTACCCATGAAATGAAAATAATTTAACCATAGGGGCATACGTACAACCATAGAGGTGTGTCCTCACAGTGGCACAGGTGTCTTCTAACTTGTAAACAGTCAGTTGGCCTATTCAAAGGCTGACAAGTAGTCACTGTACTAATTGGTGACATAGTATGTAAACACACTAAACATGAACAGAGGAAGCAAAGGAGAGAGTTGTTTCAGTTATTTTTACTGGATCTCAGTGCATCATTTGATACAGTTGATCATAACATACTGTTGAACAGGTTGAAAACTTGGGTGGGATTAAATGGAACAGTCCTAAAATGGTTTTGGTCTTACTTAGAGGATCAGAGGGCCTTGACATGTGGGGTTCCTCAAGGGTCAGTCCTTGGGCCCCTTCTATATATGTTACCTTTGGGTCAAATGCTTCAGAACACCAATGTTGGCTCACAGTTATCACAGTTATGCAGATGACACACAGCTATATCTATCAATGTCCGCAAATTACATCAATTCAATCAGCGTATTACGTCACTGTCTTGAGCAAATTAACCAAAATTTCCTTCAGCTAAACCAAAGCAAAACAGAGGTAATTGTTTTTTCGGCACTAAAGAAAAGAGGATTGCTGTTAGGAAACACCTGGAGTCACTGTCTTTAGAAACCAAAGACCAAGTCTGAAATCTTGGAGTGCTCATAGACTCAGACCTGACTTTCAGCAATCATATAAAGTCAATCACTAAAACAGCCTTTTATCAACTGAAAAATATATCCAGACTGAAGGGTTGCATGCTGCAAGCAGACCTGGAGAAACTTATCCACGCTTTCATCTCCAGTAGACTTGATTATTGTAACAGTATTCTTCTTCCTGTTCTCCCTCAAAAGAGCATCAAACAGCTGCAGCTTATTCAGAACGCTGCAGCTTGGGTTCTTATCAGAACAAAGAGATCAAAACATATTACTCCAGTCATAAAAGCTTTACATGGGCTCCCAATTACAGTGGTACTTTTACTTAAATTTCTCCCAGAACCAATTAATTTCGTAAGTAGAAAATTTTGTAAGTAGAGACGCGTTTTCCATGTAAATGCCCTAATCCATTCCAAGTCCCCCAATATTCAGACATAAATGTTTTATAAATGCATCAAAACATGTAACAAATACATGTTACAATTAGATTATTGCACAATAAATGAGAGTTGTGCATAATGTAAAAAAAACAAATAATAAATAATAAAAATGATGGTCATTTACCTTTTAATTGCTGTCCTCATCGCATTTTGCCCTCTTTGTTTCATGTTCTATCTCAGAAGTGGTTTTTGCCTGGCGTTTTGTAAAAAAATGATTTAATAACGTGGCGGCTGTCAATACATTACAGTCATATTCTTTGGCGAGATCAACCAAACGCATCCCTTTTTCATACTTTTCTATTATCTCTTGCTTTGTTTGTACGGACAAAAAAAAAACATTTCTCCTTTTTTTCTTTTCTTCGTTTCTAATTCACGTAAAACTAGCGGAACACCTCATGGCCCGAGGGGCGAATGACGAGGATGCTGCATAGACATATCCATCACATATATATCTATCTACCTGTCTATCTACACACATAGACACATATGGTAGAGGTCCCTCTTAGCCAATGGGATGCCAGGAAGATGCTAGGTAATAGCCAATGGCAGAGCAGCTATCAGTATGTTGCGTTCAGGAAACTCTGGAGCTGCGAGTAGCAGCCCATACTGTATTTTTACCTTTCATATCCTGAAATTTCTTTCGTAACAAGAGGCAATATTTTCCTGTTGAGGCGTTTCGTAACTTGAAAATTTCGTATGAAGAGACGTTCATAAGTAGAGGTACCACTGTAAGTGTAGAAAAGATTTTAAAATCTTGCACACTCCTGCTCTTTTCTCTGCTAAGATCTCTATCCACGATCTATATAAGTTGAGAAATACAGTGAGAAACAATTTAAACAGTGTTACTTCACTTGATCAAACACGAGTTGGAATACCAAAGATCTGTCCACACTACAGAAATTTCTTTTGTACCTACAAAGAAGTTGAAACTTTTGTAACAAGTTAAATATGCACCGCGACAGACAACCTTTCATTACAAAAGCCACAGGCTACTGATATGATGCATTGCAGTCTAAATTTCTGTAGTGGGGACGGGTTAACGCGCCGTGTGCCGCCCCCAAAAAATGGCAAAACCGAAGGTCGCCTTTGCTTTTCGGGTAAGTGACGGTTTGGTTGAGGGGCAAAATTCGCTTACATCGGTGCTCATTCCGTCACTCTTTCAAAGTTTTTGTCAGTCATCAGTCCGATAGCAATACCGGTAGTTCATCAGTGACGAACTGACAGACCTTCTGTTGGTACTGATGGACTGTCCACCACTGGGTTTCAGTATTAAAAGTTTTTAATGTGGAAATTACTGTATAATGTAATTTAATTCATCACCAATTTACTCGACTTGTGGTACTTCACCATTATTTTTCAATTCTCAATAAATCCCTGCCTTGTTTCTAAAGCCAAATGGAAATTTGCTTGGTAGGGCCACGTCAATCCTGTTTAAAGACACACTGAAAAATTGAATTCAGGAGTTTGATGTTTATGTTGATCAAACTGTACATTATGTACATTGTACATTATGTCTATGCACCTTACTGTATTATCTAATTATCTTTTTTTCATCTAGAAAAAGGCCAGTTTCGTACCATGAACAGAATGGTAAGGGAGGCCTGGGACGTGGTACTGGCCGGAGATCTGCTGGAAAGTTACCATCTCAGTCATCTTTGGATGAGAGGGTTGGCACTGGGGACCGACGAGAGAGACAGCCAAGAGATGGTCACAAGCTAGAAAAGATCCATTCTCAGGACTATGATGATGGGGAGGACAACTTGGGTCACTTAGAAAGAAATCGGAGACGGCCAGACGATGATGAACAGAGGGAGCGGCAACGGCGTGAGGAGGAGTTCCAAAACCGTTATCGTAGTGACCCCAACCTTGCTCGGTACCCTATCAAACCACAAAAGGAGGAACAGGAGATGCGCATGCACGCCAAGGTATCCAAGGTCCGCCACGAACGTAGACACAGTGATCTTGCAATCAACGAGGTCGGACTAGGGCCTGGTGAAGGAGGAGGCTGTGAAATGCAGGTGTCTGAAAACCGTCTGACGAGGAGAGGAAATCGCAAAGCTCAATCAGAAAATTATCGAGCTTACTCTGTTGAAAGGACCGTGGGGGAGCCAGGGGGACCGTTGCCTCCAGATAAGAAGGGCTGCTTTGAGCCAGGTTTAACACACACGGCAAGAGGCAAAGGTGGGGACAACTTGTTGAGGAAGGACTCACAAAGTTCGGAACAGTCGGAGTCTTTGCGGCCGCCCCCTTCACGCTCGTACAAGAGCAAGCGCGGCGTAAACAAGAGGCAGATGTCCATCAGCAGCTCAGAGGAGGAGGGCGGCTCCACGCCTGAGTACACCAGCTGTGAGGACGTTGACATGGAAAGCGTCAGCGAGAAAGGTCAGTCACACAGATGAGCTCTCTCTACTGGTTTTATCTAATTTTATCAGAATTCATTTAACAGTTATCATTTCATTTTTGTCCCTCCAGACTTTTCTAGTTTTTTTTACAAGACAATAACAACACTCAATTTCTAGCCGTGTTTTATAGCCACTGAAACTCGGTGTTGTGTTGGAGCAGCTTTTACCAAGCTCACACGCTTATCCATAATCTTGCAATCTCTCCTCACCAAAAAAAAAAAAAGTCTCATTTGTTGAATTCCCATAATCTTCATAAGCACTTTGAGCTTATGCCTGTATCCCATTGTGTATGCCACTGGCATGACAAGGAAGTTGAAGGCTCATTATAGTTACAGTATTTAAACAGACAATTTTTTAAGCAGAGTAAAGTTGTTGCTGCAACTTTCGGATTTTCCAATCAGGTATCACCACAACAAGTCACTCTTTATTGGCACAATTTTTATGCTTGATGCCCTTCCTGATGCAACCTGCACATTTTGAGTGGTTAAAAAAGTGTTGTGAAACTTTTGTGCAGTGGAATTACAATGACAAATCCTGTATTTTCTCTCCCGGCATGTACATATATAGTATGTACAGTACGTCTGGATATTGGGGAAAAAAATAACCACATGCTCACAGCATAGGTCCTGCACACAGCACATTGCGGTACGGTCTCATTTACACCTCTGTGGCGTGGCTATTGCAGCTCTACGGACAGCACTCCTTTATTTGGAGAGACCCTGTGATTTAAGCCAGCAGATTTATGGAATTAGGTCAGTGTTTCTATTGCTATGTAATGCTTTACGAACTGCCAGTTGCAAAAGCTAAAGTGAAGACAGTCGCATGTTGTCGAATTTTTGCTACCAATTTATTCACCTGCTCTCACTTGTGTAAGATATGTTTGACTGTGCTAGAAAGAACCATATAGGGGATCAGTTTTATGGAGGCGGTAGATCGAATAAGTGTGTTCCAAAAGCTTGCTTCTCTCACTAGTGATGGTTGGGTTAGATTTCAGATGTTTTAATCCAGAATACTATAACTCAGGGGCTCGCAATGGGTAGATGGTGTGGACTGTGATTCTTACCTGTTTTTTAAACACTCCCGTTTCTCAAACATTTACCCTCTTCTGTAACTCTCACCTCTGATTTGATATAAATTCGGTCAAATGTGTTTTGCTAACAAGAAATATGATTACTCCTGCTTTCAATATGTTGTAAGGCATTGTATGGAATAAAACTACACCGAACCATTTTGTAAAACCTTTAGAAAAATTAATAACTGATTGTCTATTTACTGTTTGGTGTTTTTTGCCAAATGGAAAACATGAAGTATGCCTACCCTTTAGATATGCAAATAATGATTTTAATTTTGCAACACAAAGCCGATAGTGATCTATATTTGTCTGAACTTTTACATCAAACAGTTATATTTTCAGTACCGTATATGTAATGGACAGAATCCACTTTTTGGTTTTGTAACGGTTTTAGTTGTATTCCGTATATGTTTACTGGTAGGAAAATCAATAATGTCTTGGAAATCAAAAGTAAAACTAATGAGTCAGTCAAACATTTGACACATCATGACAGTGTGAGGTTACAATTAGGTGTGATTCTGGATGCAAGAGAGGTGACATTACTATTGTTCCAACATGCTTTTTATTTATTTGGGAGAAAAATATTTAAACAAATGCTAAAAGCAAATAGTCTGTAAAACTGAATTTTTCATCTCCCATTCTGATGGCAGTCATGGAGGCTGTATCGAGTATGCCCTATTTGACTCATCACTGTAAAGCTGTTTAAAAGATGCATGGATTAAAAGCCTCCACAGATGATCTGACATGTTACTCTTATTGCCATTATGCTATCCACAACATTGCTTGCACACTGTCACACTTCGTCAACGACTTTCTACCACTGTCATTGTAATGCAAATTGCTCCAATACACTAGGCCTGTATGTAAAACGCCAACGCTGCTGGGGCACCTTCTCACGCTAACTCTTTTCCACTCTCATATCCGCATAATGTTGTACCCTTAAAACAGGGAATAGACCCTTTCCATTTCTGAGGACAGGCGTTTGAGTGTTACATAAGAGAGGCAAAATAGTCTCTAAGTCTGTTTTGTATTGATAACAATGGTGAACACCTGTTCTGTTTACGGTTGCTCAAATCGCTCAACTAAAGATAAGAAATCATTCTTTCTGATACCATCAGTGATTGTAAAACATACGAAGAAGTTGTCTGAAGACAACGAGCACGATAGCTATCAAATCTCCAACATGGCCACTTTACACTATCAAAAAATACAAGGATGTGCTTAGATCACTTTTTCTTTGTCATGTGCAGTGCATCATAAGTTAACCTTTGATTGTAAATTTAAAGCAGGTGTGATGCTTACCTGTTTACACACCCATGCATGTTTTGGTAATGTTTTTTAAAACATTTTTTGGAGTATGATTTTCACTCATCATTTTCAATACATTTATATTTAATCGTTATTTAAAGCGAAAGTCAACCCAAACATATTTTTTTCCAGAATATGTTCGATGCAGGCCCACTCCTCTAAACACGGCATTCTGATTAATATTATGTTTGTGGAATAGGAGAAATCCACCCGTTTTTAGCTAGCTCAGGGGCCGGCCATTTTGTCACTTCTGTCGACTGACGATGACATCGAAGTTGCTCAGGGCTCATATACCGACCAATCATGGCTCAACTTCAGAAAACCGGTGTGCCGTGATTGGTCGTTATCTGAGCCCTGAGCAACTTCTTTGTCATCTTTTGTCGACAGAAGTGACAAAATGGCCGGCCCCTGAGATGGCTAAAAATGAGTGGATTACTCATATTCCACAAACACAATATTAATTGGAATGCCGTATTTCAGCTTAGTAAAAAATGTTCGGGTTGACTTTCCCTTTAAGTACATTTTTATTTTTGTTTTATTTGCGTTATTTTGCGGCTATGCGTGGCTTGGGAAAATGAATTATAAGTGTCCGATTAAAGTGTATGTTATTTGTCTCAAAAACGTATATTACGTCTTTGTATGAAATCAACGTTTTTCGCCACGTTCATATGTGGTCCTAGATCTGATAGGTATCAGATTTTTTGCAATGCGACAAAACATGTCTCAACAGCACCAGGTCGCATATATCTGACATTACTGATGTCATCCTCAGCCCAAAATGGGCTCCGAGCGGGCAGAGGTAAAATGCTGGCATCAGGGAGATCGAATCTGCAAAGTTGTTTTGAGTAACAGTATTGACTTTGTTTGACTTGAATCCCACTTCAAACATGAAGCATAAAGTGGACATTTATGGTGATAATAGTAATTCAGCCACTGTTCAGATCGGCTCATTTTTGTGACGTGACATCTTTAGTGACGTCTCTATGAAATGAGATTGAAAGGCCTCGCCTCATAATTTCCCCAAAATACTGTACTGTCCTACCTCCTACCGAATCGCTCCAATGTCGAAATGCCCCGACATGATGCACCACATTTACTTCTGTAAACACGACATCGTGAGTGGCGTCTTTTCTTCTGCGCATGCGGGTCACTTAAATTGTTTTCAGTTTGAAACAGGGATATCCGCTTTCTTCCATCCATCCATCCATTATCGATACCGCTTATCCTCACAAGGGTCACGGGGCGTGCTGGAGCCTATCCCAGCTGTCTTCGGGCAGTAGGCGGGGGATACCCTGAATCGGTTGCCAGCCAATCGCAGGGCACACAGAGACAAACATCCACACTCACAATCACACCTAGGGGCAATTTAGAGTGTCCAATCAACTTATCATGCATGTTTTTGGAATGTGGGAGGAAACCGGAGTACCTGGAGAAAACCCACACAGGCACGGGGAGAACATGCAAACTCCACACAGGGAGGCCGGAGCTGGGATCGAACCCACGACCTCTGAACTGTGAGGCGGACGTGCTAACCAGACAAACATCGTGCCGCCTGTCCGCTTTCTTCACTCTTTAAAATCATTTTTATTTTGGCATCTTTTCAACATGCCAAAAATAAATTAGCCAGCTAATGATCTTTAAATAAACCTCTGCCGTTAGCATTTCTCCCCGGCGGTGTCATGCACAACGCTTTTTTTGGGGGGGGGTGGACGGGTTCAGGGGCCGACAATGTTTATGAATAAGGCCGGAGGGTCGAGGCCGGAAGGGTACCCAGGTCAAGGGTGGAGGGGCAAAAAGGGTCAAGTGCCCAGCTCTGGTGATATGAAAGCTTACACACAAAAAAATATCCGTTATTTTTTTTTATTTTATTTTTTTAAAGACGGCAGTGCACAGTCCTGCGTAAAGATGAAAATGTCTTCCTACAGCCCTCATTTGCAGACGCTGTGCGCAGAGGTTCAGGAGCAGAAGCCCCACTAACCTGGTAAAATAAATATTCAGGCAGTTATTTTGCAAATATTTATTTTCATTGTTCAGAAATAGTGCTCTTTTTTCCATTGTGTTTTTAAATTCAGGTCAAGAATACACGCTACGAAAGCCCAGAGAATGACGGCTCACAGCATTTTTGTTTTGTGAGATGGATAATTTCAGCTTTTGAATTCAATTTTTTAATTCATTTGAAAGAGACCTTCAACTCTGCGATTTTTATTTTTTTGTAAGAGTTCAAAATGTGTTCATTTAAATACGTACAACTTCATTTTCTGAAACATGGATGGACTGCATGGATTTCATAAGCAACGCACTGTATACTATATACAGTACATATAGGCTAGCATTTTCCTTTCGGATATCAAAAAGTGTTTGTGGCTCCTAGTGTTTTCTATTCCATGGAAACCAGGTTGAAATGGCTCTTTGAGAGTTTAATGTTGCCGATCCCTGCCCCGTGTCATCCTTCAGGTTTTTTTTTCAACATGGGTGGGGGATAATTCAAAGTCGTTTAATGTGACTTGAAAGCAATATATGTGTTTTTTTGGCTCAGACACCGAGACAATATTCACATTCAATATCCTTTAGCGGTTTTCTTATAAGAGCCATTCTGGAGGGCGGATTTCCTGCCTGTTTTCCATCTCACCCTGCTGCAGCGCACCTGATTAAAATGATCAAGATCGTTATCCAGCTTCTGCAGACCTTGCTGATTATCTGATCATTTGAATCAGGTGTGTTGCAGGAGAGAGAGATGGTAAACATCCAGGAAACCGGCCCTCCAGGAACAGGATTGAAGACCCTTGTTTAGCGCTTTAATTATGTGTTTGGCAAAAGTTCAACTGTCTGTCTGTCTGTCAACACGGGACCTGCTTCTACATTCGTTACTTCTGACATCCGTGATTGGGTGAATGTATGTATGCAGAGGTGGAATGTCCGCCTCGTGATAACGGCTATATAACATGATTACATCAAGACAAAAAGATACACAGATATACATTTGAACAAATAACATACACACTGTAAATTGATGATATTCAGATGTAAATCACTGGCTAACAATAATAAATATTATTTATTGTGGGCGGCACTGGTTAGCACGTCCGCCTCACAGTCAGAGGTCGTGGGTTCGATTCCGGCCCCGGCCTTCCTGTGTGGAGTTTGCATGTTCTCCCCGTGCCTGCGTGAGTTTTCTCCGGGTAGTCTGGTTTCCTCCCACATTTCAAAAACATGCATGATAGGTTGATCGGTCACCCTAAATTGTCCATAGGTGTTATTGAGAGTGTGAATATTTGTTTGTCTGTGTGTACCCTGCGATTGGCTGGCAAACAGTTCAGGGTGTACCCCGCCTACTGCCCGAAGTCAGCTAGGATAGGCTCCAGCACGCCCGTGACCCTTGTGAGGATAAGCGGTTCGGATAATGGATGGATTATTTATTGTTATTATTTACATTATTACCCTGATTGTGATTCCTCCAGAGGAAATGTAATTTACATAATGGATGGATGGATGGATGGGATGTAACTACACAGAAAAGTCGACCACACCCATGCAAGCATGTAAGGACTATTGTCACTGAAAGGTGCTTTGCCTCTTGGATGAACATCAGGAAGTCAGAAAGCAGACTAGCGTCTTTCTAACCCTGGTGGTCATACACAGTATTTTTTTGTCTGCAGCAGCGCACTAACCATGACCCTTTCTGCTGCCCCAAAAGTATTTGGGTTTTCCTTCCCTTCCTTTCCACATTTCCATACATTTATATTTCACTTCTTCCCCAAATAAAATTTCCACAAAAAAAAAAAAAATCCTAGGAATCTGCTGATGATTATAACGTGTTTCCAAAGATGAAAATACTATTGTGGAAATACATTTGTAAGGTAATCGTCCAATGTTCTGAGAATCATGGAGGTGTTCAGTGTTCTGAGAATCATGGAGGTGTATGACACCTCTGTAGACTAATTTATTTGCATTAGCAATTCAGATAGCTGACAGCGGTTTTATACTACGTTTTGTTCTCTCCCAGTCACAGGAGCCAGAGCAACAATATGTTACACGCCATGTACAAGAACATTAAGAGGTTCAGGTTACAGCATATTATTTTTCCAACATACACGAGAAAAGGTTGTCTTGTATCCCTAATATTATGTTGGTTGGAATGCTTTTAAGTCAGCTTGTGGGAATATCACAATCATCGGACCACTCCATCCTCTGCAAACTATAATTTTTAAACATGTTTTGTCTAGTTTGCTTTTCATTCTTGATAAGATTAAATGTGTAAAAGTATTTATCTGTGTACTTTGTGCAGGTGACTGGGACTGTCATCCACTTGATCCTACTGTTTGGCATGTAAGTTCCAGCAGAATATTCATTTTAGTCTCCTTTTTGCAGGACATGATTTGTAAATTACTAATTTGTCAATAAAAATTAATTCATCAAATGTCTGCGCAGTACCAAATTACCTTAATTTCTCGAGAATAAGTTATTTTGCCCCCAAAAAATAAAAAATTAGTCATCCAAAATTGAGAGGAGTGTTGGGGTTTATAATACCAAGATTTAAGTAAAAAAAAAAAAAATAATAATAATTTTGTCACTTTTGTATAGATTTTTGCCGTTACTTAGGGGTTGTGAAAAATTTGTACTTTTATTAAAATATGATATGTTATAGCTAATGTTACAAATTTGTAGAATATAATAAGATCATTATTATTACTCACCATGAATTAAAGAGCATTGCGGGTGCCGCTATATTGATCTGTTATCATATTGTAACATCTTCCAAGGTTCTCAGCAGACGTTAGTCAGTGAACTCGGTGTATTAACAACAAAACACAGCGACTGTATGGTTGTGGCTGATGCTTGAACTAAAAGCACCGGGACATCACAAACAGCACACAAACAGTCTTCTTTAGCTGACTAGCTCTCTCGCACTCTTCCCATCCGTGCGAACAAGGGATGCGTTCAAGAGCTCGTAAATAGCGGTGCTTGCAATAGTCCACATAACAAATGCACATCACAACCTTCCATATCAACACACAACAATGAAACACACATTAAACAGTTTGTTACACTGTCATCTCATATCTGTTACTAGCACATCCATTTGACATAACGTGACACCGGATTTAGTGTCTTAGATTACTGGACAGACTAAAAATGCTCATGTGTGAATTTGTCATACATTGGACCAATGCTATACACAGATGATAGGGATCAGTCCAGCCTGCAAATAGCGAAAATCTGCGTGGAATTGACAGCCATTGAAATTGGGGGGTTGGGGGGGGGGGGGGGGTATTTTTTTTTTGAAAACTCCCAAGAATTCTTCAACAACGCTGATAAACCTCCAATATGCGTTTTCCATGAAAAACAGGGGTTGACTCCCAACCACAGAGCACAACTCCCAAGTTAATTAAATGTCAAGTAACAGGTGAATGTGCAGGTGGAGATTGACCAAAGCAGTGAAAAAAAGGATGACTTTAACCACTGTGTCTTATAGTGTATTATGAGACCCTGTCTGAGGGTGCATTAAAAACAAAGAAAAAGAAAGGCATTAAAAGTCCAACCAGATAAAATGGATACCAGTGACCAGGAGTACAGAGAAAAACCTGCTTTTGAAGAGTGAGTTTGAGTAGGGTTGTTTATTTGAATGCGTTGTACTCAAGGAATTACAGTAAATAGAAATACTATCACATTTATTTCTCTTTGTGTTGCAGTATTTTCCTAATATGACATATAATCTTAAATGTTTTTGTCTCGTAACATCACTGTATCTGATCCCTTTAGCATCCTGTAACGTGGCAGCCATCGAAAGAAGGTGATCATCTGATTGGACGCATCACGCTTAGCAAGAGATCGGCCATGCCACGAGAAGCTGGGTCACTATTGGGCCTAAAAGTAAGCAGAGATGCTGCACATTTAAAATAACATACATTAACTCTGTGGCAAATGATTAATTGATTGATTGATTGATATAACCAATCAAATAGCATGTGACAGTGCATACACAAGAAATAATACAGCATAGACTTACAGTATGCCAAAGTTGAATGTTAAAGTGTACATAAATTGTTGAACCCTGTATTTGTTACATGACCTCATTTGGTGAGCGGCTGTTTCTGCAATCAGCAACATGGATGTAGATGGCAATGAAAGTTCTTTATCGTGAACTCAGACGAAAACGCCTGCTGTTGTAGCTCAAAGATCTCTCTCCAGCTAACAGTTAACGCTTGTAGAAAAAGTCATACTGTAATTTCTCATGAATAACATACAATCGAATATCACACGTATCCTGAAATAGCCCTTCAAATTGTTCTTTCTCTACTCATGAATGCTACGCTCTCACGATTTGCAGGTCGTTACTTACTCTGTAGGGCTGGGAACCTGAGAATATTTGATGCTAGCATGCAGCTAGCTGGCCCCCTTCGTCAAAACCTGGGAGGCATATGCAGCCTGTAGATCGAATCCATCCATCCATTATCTATACCGCTTATCCTCACAAGGGTCGTGGGGCGTGCTGGAGCCTTTCCCAGCTGTCTTCGGGCAGTAGGCGGGGGACACCCTGAATTGGTTGCCAGCCAATCGCAGGGCACACAGAGGCAAACAAACATCCGCACTCACAATCACACCTAGGGGCAATTTAGAGTGTCCAATCAACTTACCATGCATGTTTTTTGAATGTACGAGGAAACCGGAGTTTCCGGGGAAAACCCACGCAGGCAAGGGGAGAACATGCAAACTCCACACAGGGAGGCCGGAGCCGGGATCGAACCCACGACCTCTGAACTGTGAGGAGGACGTGCTAACTAGTCGAACACCGTGCCGCCTGTAGATCGAATAACTGTTATAATTTCTATAGCAGTTGTGTGATTTGGATATACCGTGAATCCCCCGAAATCAAAGTATGTATTTAAAGCATCTTTGATTGAAACAGTAAAGATTAATAAACTCATGCCTGTGTGAAAGCCACATGTCCAAGCTCTCAAATTCTTTTGGAATTATGTTTCTATCTGCTACAGGGGCTGAGATATTAATTATTTTGTAGGTGGCGAAAATGTCAAGTTTTCAAGTGTGACTCCAAAGGCGACCGTAGGTTTTAGAGAGATGTCTCACGAGGGGCTTCAGGCTTTTAATAAGTTAAGGATGTTCTCCTGATTATTGGTGGAACGGTTTTGGTCATTATATATAGACTTCTGTCTCCTGGTGTAGTCCACCAACATTTTAAACATGCTTTAGTGCAACCCCTGATTAAACCCCTGATGGAAAAAGTAGTGCACACGCAGTTAAAATCTTTCTTGGATGACCATAAAGTCATGGAGGTTTTCCAGTCTGGTTTTGAAATGATCCGAGATCCTATTTGGCAGGCAGGACTTTTTCTGTTAGCTTAGGTTGCTCTGAGCGCTGCCACTCTGCTGTATGGTATTCCACGGGGTTCTATTTTGGGGCCCCTGCTGTTTTCACTGTATTTGCTGCCCCTAGATTACATCCAAAGAAAACATGGTATTCCCTTCCACGGCTATGCGGGTGACAGTCAGATCTATGTCCTACTAAGCAAAAAGCATGCTTTCTTCTTAAGACCCCTTTTGTCTTGTCTGGAGGAAATCAAAGCCAGTATGGCACTGAATTTCCTTAATTTCAATAAAAACAAAACAGAGGTTATGGTGTTTGTTCCCAGTGGCCCTTGTATATCCCACCCTGTTGACCTGGGCCCCCTGGCGTCTTATCTAAAGCAAACAGTCTCGAACTTGGGTTTTAAAATGGACAATGATTTTAAATTGGACCGGCAAATCAGTGCTGTTGTTTAATCCATCTTCTTTCGTCTAAGGCAGCTGCCTAAGGTAAAACCCTTCCTTTTTCAACATTTTGGGGTTGATGGTGAACCGCCCTCGCAATGACCTTGTGTCCAGGCTCTCCCTTGCCGTAGCATCTTTGTACCGCAGATGAAGCACATTGTACTCATCCATCTCTAGCTGTGATAGCAACTTCCTATTGCTGATGTTTGAATTCTGAGCTGGTAGTTGTTTCTTGTTCAATTTGGATGTGGGGCTCCGAAGAATCCATGCCTCCTCCATCCTCTGCATGTATCCTCTCTCACTGGGGTTACTACCGCTACCGTAGAAGCACTCCATCCACACCATATTTTCTGCTCCGGTCCATGAATGCCACATTCTTGTTCCAATAGCCCATTTCTCACCTGTGTGTCCTGGTTCAACCAACAGCTAGCACAGACCTCGTTGACTCGAGCGACATCAGCCAGTATTACGCTTATTGTTATTTGTGTCACTCATCCGAGGTATCGGTGCATAGCATGAAGGGTCTTGCCTAAGGACCCAACTGAATATTACCGTTTGGCCTGACCAGGATTCGAACTCGCGTCAGTCCCGCTGTAACATTCCTGACAGGATTTAATAAATATGAATATTCTGACAAATTGTTCAGGATGTGAATGTCTGTACTGGAGGTTGGCAACTCTGTATTTCTGTTACTTCTGTACTTCAGTTTCTCAAGTTAGGAGTACAGTACAAAAAACAATTGCATTAATAATAGTAAAAAAAAACGTGTGATTAGATGGGCCAAAATATATTTTGGATTAGTTCAATACGTTTACGTAAAATCACATTAGAGTAAAAAAAAAAAAAAAAAAAAAAAAAATGGGTATAAGTTTATTTTGAGATAGTTACAAGAAGCTGTTGGCACTGATTTGGTGGAATGGCCCATATGATTTATATTTGTATATATAAAAATACATGTAAATACATGTATATTTGTTTATTAATTTGAGATGATTTTGAAGTTTGTTTGTTTTTTCCTCAATGCATTGCCAAGACAGATTGGGACTCAAAGATTCAGACTCGGGTTAAAAAAAAATAATGTGATCGGGACATCCCTAATTTTTATCCATATTTGCACCAAAATGTAATGGGTTCTTGTGCTGTCCACACAAAGCTGTGAGGATTGTTGTACATTTTTCGGGCAGTATAACAAACCAACAACTATCAAAACAAAACATCAAGGCTATGAGGGGGAGACACTTCGAATCTTAATGATGTCTTTAGTCTCAGTCCTCTTATTTGTGTAGGTTGTAGGTGGGAAGCTGACAGAGACTGGGAGACTTGGGGCCTTCATCACCAAAGTAAAAAAAGGGAGCCTGGCAGATGTCGTGGGACATTTAAGAGCAGGTGAGCAGGTTTACTGTAATCCCCTGGCTATTCGCAAATTCAACTATTCTATTTTATTTTAGTGGCGTATAATGCATGTATTTTTTTTTTTTGTGAATTATCATATTAATTTAAATACAACAAAATATCAATATACAATACAATTCTGTAATACTGTGAATATATTTTTCTTGGTTAAACCGTGACATCATCAGCCGAGTTTATTTACATACTGTTCAAGCGATACTACGTGGAGTAGTATCTCCACATATTTTTGTGCTCTTTCTTTAACTCCTGAAGATGATGCCCAAAAGATGTGCCAGATCTAGATAGCTGCATCGGGCAAAAAAACTCCTACGTCCAAATATGGTCAATTTCCATCCATCCATTATCCAATCCGCTTATCCTCACAAGGGTCGCAGGCGTGCTGGAGCCTATCCCAGCTGTCTTAGGGCAGTGGGCGGGGTCCACCCTGAACTGGTTTCCAGCCAATCGCAGGGCACACAGAAACAAACAAACATTTGCACTCACAATCACACCTAGGGGCAATTTAGAGTGTCCAATTAATCTCCAGCCACAGGCTTGGACTGTTGCCCCTGTGGTTTATAGGCTGCGGCCAGCAGCATGGAAATGTGGTCGGCGAAGCCAAGGTGGGGTTCGGGGAGAGCTCTGTATGGAATAAACAACCAGAGGCTCAAAGGAGTTTTTACTTTTCATTATATCATTAAAACATTTGATTCTGTAATATTAGTCAATATTCCTGAAATGTACACTTCATGGCACAAGCAATACATTCACATTCCTGTTCCTGCAATCTTTGATCCAGGTGATGAGGTGTTGCAATGGAATGGGAAGTCATTGCCAGGAGCAACCAAGAAAGAGGTTTACAACATAATTCTTGAATCAAAAGCTGAGCCTCAAGTGGAACTAGTTGTTTCAAGACCCATAGGGTAAGATTGGCTTCATTCATGTGTAAGAATCGTTATTGTAGCAGAAACAAAATTCTGACAGATATTTTTAATATCTCCTTCCTTTATCTAAAAGTTCTATTCAGCGAATTATGTCCAAAAACATCTTGAGAAAAGTATATAAAGCAAATCAGTAAGTAGTGTCGAATTTAATTGGTAGAGCCTGTCCCCTACAGCTTACCTCAAATCCTTCAAATGATAGATTTTCCTTTGTCGTTGTTTTCCTGCTTTTTCCCACCATGTTTGACATACTGTACATACTCTACATACATACTGTGCTGTACATATAGCATACTGTACATATGTATTGTATATTTGAGTATTACGTTTGTTTTCTTGTGTAACTGTTGCTTGGCATTGAATTGGTGCTTGCTCATTGAAATATGTTGGGGAATTTTTACTTTCCACAGGGACATTCCTAGAATCCCAGAGTCATCGCATCCTCCTCTCGAATCTAGTAAGTATCCAAAATGGTTCTCCTTTTAAACAGTGACATTAGATTCTCAAGCAATTGTCTATTTTAGGATGCTTCCTAACAAACTTGAGATTTTTTGGGGGGAAAATGTTTACTCTCTAATCTTGGCGTGCCTGTTGTTGTTTCCTTTTTTGTTTTATATCATTGGGTGTTGTACTCGCCATCCTTTAGCAGGTTCTAGTTCCTTTGAGTCACAGAAAATGGACCGCCCATCTATATCAGTGATGTCCCCAACAAGCCCAGGAACCCTCAGAGACCTTCCTCTGGTGCTGCCTGGACAACTGTCGGTAAGTACCTGCATTAGGGACATAAACCAACTGATACATTATCTGCTGAAAATGGCTATATGTCTACGGAGAGGGGTTAAATGCCTCCTGACTAACATTACAGGTGAAACTGTGGTATGACAAAGTAGGCCATCAGCTCATAGTCAACGTCCTTCAAGCCATAGACCTGCCATCACGACCGGATGGACGACCTCGGAACCCATATGTCAAGATGTATTTCCTGCCTGACAGAAGGTAAGGACTGCATAGACGAAATCTCGTATAAGGGACAAGTGGGACATTTATTGCCCACCCGACCAAGCAAAGCTACATTCTGTTTGAGTAGTGATTCGATTGAGAAATTATTGTAGTGTATTGTAGGGTAGTGTATAGTATTAATAAATATTGTGTGATGCATGCCATTGTGTGGGCGCAGATGGTACTGGGGACGGGGGAGACACGTCCTCCCCACTTTCAAAAAGACTTAAATCCGTCCCCCTACCTCTACCCTCAACTTTTGCCCGTAAGGCAGCAAAGATCTGAAACGGAGAGGACTTGTGTATGTCCGGGCGGTTATGTCACTACTACTACTGATGCATTTAAGTTAATCAAGAATGTCAGAATTTGCACCTTCAAGTAAGTATTTTTCTTTTCCTGAGTACAGACCTCCAATGTGGCATGGCAGATGAATCTCATAAGTCCGACATAGCTTTAAATTTTTACTCACGTTAACACTTCATTTTTTCCTGTATGTTGGTAAGGCTGGGAAGCGCTGTTAGCACACAACTCCTTCGTTGTGGTGTTGAGAGCTCTAAATTCTTGAACACACCATCATTCAGATGGCACGAGTCACTCTCCCACTGTAAAAAATTACATACCTGCTCAACGTAATAATTTGAAAAAGTTTCATTTTCTCCACAAACATTTGTAGCCTACCTTATTTCTACTTAGCTAGATAGGTCTTGTGGCATCTACTCACCATTAGCTGAACTGAAATAGAGAACTTAAATATTCGTCACATCAGTTCTTTTTGATGATGAGCCAACACGTCATTTTTTACACTGATGCCTGTCGTGTGCTGAAATAAGAAGCAAAAATGAAGAAACAAAAAACAATAGCAGCGTTTAAAAAAAAAAAAAAAAGATGTAAGAAGGCTTTCATATCCTATGGCTATGTCGGCTGTTGAGTACGTCTGGCAGTTAATCTTTTCATAATGTTGAAAAGTTAGTCTGACAAAAAAGACAGAGAGAATCTACACAGATTAAACAGCGTTTGTTCTTAATAGACATAGGCTGAACGTAAATGTTGCACACACACACAGGTTGCGGTCAAGAGCGGCTGTGCAATCGTGCTTTATTTGAGTATTTGCTATTTTCACCGCTTTATATTGGCTAGAATTGCATAAAAATGACAGACGAAGTAGGGACGGACCATTAGAATCGATTTGCGGAATAAAATGAATTTGACCATTTTTGGATTTCCGAGATTCGGCCGACAGCAACGCTATCTAATTTCATTTCAATAATTTGAGATCACAATAATCTTACAATTTATAACTACAATCAAACAAACACACGCACATGAATAAAATACTTTGTTCAGATATTGTGCAGTTTTGGTGTCGCTGGCAGCAGGTGTGTAAGCAGGCAGCCGCAAATGCCGGCTAGCTCCTGATACATCATGTGTTGTCAAACGTCTCTGAAGAAGGTGAATACTGATCACCGAAATTGCACAAGGTCTGAAGAAAGAATTTAAAAACTTTGACTTAATAAGAAGACATCATACACGTTTTTGAGACAAATAACTATCTATGCCCCATGGTAATAATAATGCTTCTGTTCCAGTGACAAGAGTAAACGTCGGACTAAAACAGTGAAAAAGAGCGCAGGGCCCAAGTGGAATCAGACCTTCATATATTCACACGTTCACCGGCGAGACTTTCGCGAGCACATGCTAGAGATCACTGTCTGGGACCAACCCAGGGTCCAGGAAGAGGAAAGTGAATTCATGGGCGAGGTAAGTTGAGGCCCGCCAACCAAGTCCTTTTTAACTGGTTTACAGCTGCCGTTTGAACTGTTTCATGGTCACAGTTAGCCCATATACATTCACATGTATGGATGAAAGCAACTCGAGGGATTAAAGTGTATTCACTTTATGGGTGTTCCTTCTCTCAGATCCTTATAGAGTTGGAGACCGCCTTGTTGGACGACATTCCTCACTGGTATAAACTCCAGACTCATGATGTGTCCTCGATACCATTGCCTCAGCCATCCCCATACCTTCCACGCAGACACGTCCATGGAGACAGCCCCAGCAAGAAACTACAAAGTATGTCTTTTAGCAACATTCTGTCAACTTGAGAGCCAAAAGTATACTTGGGTGTGGGGTTTTAGTTTTTTTCACATGACACATTTGTCCCTTGGTGCACAAGATGCAGATCCTCACAATTTGATCGTCTTTTGTATGTGTGTGCGTGAGTACAGGGTCTCATCGCATCATTGATACAGAGTTTGATGATGGTTTGATGATAGTGACTAAAGGTGGGTAGGGGGCATGGTTAATACATGTTGCCTTCTAGCAGCCTATGGGCACCCAGCACTGGGTGAGAGAACAGATTATTGCCCCCTAAAACTCTGAAATCCAACAACTTGCATCCAAACCTTTAATCACATGAACATATCATTGTATTTCTATTGGACTGCTGGTGTATGTTATTCTGGCTGTATTTTAGAAATGTACTCTACTGTCAGGGGCTACAGTAAAAAGTTCTCCTCCTCTGCTGACTGTAGAATCACTGGTCACATAAGTGCATGTGGAAATGTAGCTTTAGTTCACTGCCATTCCACTTCTGTCATTGATCTGCATGCCTCAAAAATCGGAAAATAGTTTATAGACATAGTTTATACGTATACATGTTAGGGCTGCACAATATATCAAAAAATGATTGACATCGCGATAATGGCCTGTGCACTATGCATATTGCAAAAACATGCAATCATTTTCTTATGGAATTGGATGCTGTTATCTAAATTTGACCAGTCAGATGCAGATTCAAATGTGCATCGACACCCAGTTGAACATTATCTAGGAGGGGAATTACAATTAATTAGCTAAGAACACATTGATCTTACTTATTTTGCCTTATGAAAAAAATGCTTCTTTCATTAGTTAATAATAAATGAAAAAATGTAGATATGTATATATAGAAACATGTATATCGTTGCTGTCATGTGAAAAACACCTCCATTTTTCTAATTTCCTTATTTTTACATGAATCATGTTTCCGATTGTTTCCGCGTTACAAACATCGCATTAAAGTGAAAATTAAAAAAAGTTTTCAAAATTGGAGATAAGTGTTTTTCACAGGACAGCGACGATATGTATTAAAAAAAAAATATATATATATATATAGATATATATATATATATATATATATATATATATATATATATATATATATATATATATATATATATATAGGGCTCCCAGATACTCCTAAATGGTTGCAATTTGCCCCTAAAACATGAGAGCGCGAGTTTTTTCATCCACTCGTGCCACGTGTGATTGGTAGTCCCTTCTTTTATTTATTTGTTTATTTATTTATTCATTTTTATTATTTTATTTTATTTATACATGCATATATATATATATATATATATATATATATATATACTTTATATATATATATTTATATATATATATATATATATATATTATTGTATGTATATAAATATATGTGTATATATATGTGTATATATATATATATATATATAAATATACTTTATATTCATATTACAATATGTATATATATGTATATACGTCCTGTATACTATATATACACTTTAGATCAAAAGACTCTAATCCCCGAAACAAAGACGGCATAACCCTGTTGTGACGCAAGAAAAAAAATGAGACAGGCATACGCTCACGGACGTGCACACGCCTGGTGGCAAGACTCGAATGGGCATTAGTCTCGTATCACTAGCTTCGGCTAACCCGTTCGCTGTTCGATTCATACAGGCAGCAGTGGGACCGACCACGAAATATAACAAGGGTGGCAATGCAAAGTGATGCTTTGTCGGAAGAATACAACACAACAACACTGTCTGCTCAAGATTAGTATGTTCATCATAGATGTTTTAGGACACCACCAACATCAATACACTTTACGGCATTAGCTGTGTTCTTCATAAACACTTCACTCGGAAATTGTCTGGCTGCAGTCACCATTCTCAGCCGCTCTCCGCCCGCAGCCACCATTCTCAGCCACTCCTCTCGAAAATGGCATAAGACCGTTCACGTTGAAGCGTCGCTAATGGTGAGCAATATTTGCTTCAATCTGTTTCCATGCCGGCCCCGCAAACTGTCTTCACACGGTCAGCGGCACCGTTTTCGGACTGCTGCCATTTAGTCAACAAAAAAAGTTGTGCTTGTACATTGTTGGAATGTTGGTGCAATGTAAATATTGTAATTATTTTGTCATTGACTTAAAACTTCAAGTATTGTATTATGACTCTAAGGGGCCATGAGGGCCACCCCAAAAAGTCTTAATCAGACCCTGAACAGTTCTTTTTCTCTCCAACAAACCTCATTTGCAAGAGGGGACAAATCCTGGACTGGTCGCCAGTCATTTGCAGAGTACACATGAGACAAATGTTGACTCTCACAATTGCACATTATCTTTGATCGGGAACTGAACAGACGTTCGCACCTAATTCAGGCGAACAAATTAAATTGAACTGCAAATGTCAATATCCACAGTATTTCATATTGGTCGATATCGATGTAGTCGGTTTTTTTTTACTATTGGAAAATAAAGACCCAGAAAAAAAAGGCTGATTTTTAGGTCATTTTATTTGAACGTATAATACTTATTCTTTAATAAGAAGTCAACTTATTGGCCATTTGCCTGTGAAACATGTTGATGTTCTGCAAAGTATAACATATCCTGGGGTAGTTAGCAGTGCAATGGTCAGAACTAATCATGTCCATATCAAAGGTCACACATCTGAGCTCTTGGTGTGTTTGTTTCAATGGTTTTGTAGGAGGAGAGCGTAGTTCAAGAGAAAGAGAGCGAGGCAGTACGTTGGCTGTGCCTGAACAGCAGCGTGCCCTTCAGCATCGCTCTCGCTCCGTATCTCCTCACCGAGAGGATTCGTGCAGGGCGAGGTCACGGCCTGCACATGTACCCATGCAAAGGTCAGTACAACCTGCCATCGCAAATGGATCATGTCACGTTCGCTGTCTATGATGACAGTATATGAGCATCAGCCAGTGTTCTATATGTTGTAGATCATATTTGTCAAAAGTCCTGACCTGCGGCTAACATCTGGCCCGGTATGCAATTACATCCGCCCTGTGGAGCAGTTCAGCAATAGTGTGGAACTGGTCCACGTGAGTGAGTGTATAAAAGTCGTAAATGTACGGGGCCTGATGGAAATCTTTTACTAAGACCCCAAATAGCAAGTGCTATATTGCATGTTCATTCATTCAAACAGATTAGGAGTGCTATTGGCAACTGGTGCAAAAGTCGTAGAGACTGTTGTATTTAAAAAAGGGTTTTGCGCATTAGCCCTCCATGGGCTGTCACTTTACCGTGGTGGAGGTTTTTTTTTGTGTCTCTCCTTCATTGAGAGGAGCCAGATGAGGTGGCTCGGGCATCATGTTAAGATGCCACCTTGATGCCTCCCTGGTGAGGTGTTCTTGGCATGCCCCACTGGGAGGAGTCCCCGAGGACGACCCGGGCATGCTGGAGAGACTATGCATCCCAGTCAGCCTGGGAACGTCTCGGGATCCCCCAGGATGAGCTGCTCAAAGTGGCGGCTAGGGTGAGGGAAGTCTGGGTTTCCCTGCTTAAGCTGCTGCCCCCTGCGACTCAACCTCGGATAAGCAGAAGACAACGATGATGATGATGATGATAGTTTTGCGCATTAGATTGCACGATCTAGAATGCACAATCGGGGGTGCAAGGCGATCTCACCCCATGTCACATGCACGGCCGACTACATCATCAGCAAGCTGAGAGCTTGCAGTTTACCTGCCGGTGTCACGCACAGACCCCAGCGAGCGCGTACTGCGCTTCCGACCACCCTGATTTTGATGCAAATGAGGGATTTCCATGCCACAACAGTACACAAAGGTATAAACGCAGAATTATGATGAATTCTACCAGCGCAACGTCGACAAAATCCCCCCAAAAAAGAAAATTCCACCCATGCGCACATTTAGACTACACTTTGGGCCCTCAGTGTTAGTCTGTTCAAGAAATGTTGATCGTTCCGTAACCTTAAGTGTACCTTGATTTTTGACACATATAGAATTGTAACAAAAGGAAATTCTGTTTATACTGTATTTAGAGCATTTCTCAACCAGCGGTGGAGTTTTAGTCAGATGTTACAACTTTGTGAAATGTAAAACTGTACCAGTGTACTGAGCACACCATTGAATTATCTGACAGTCACCTATTATTTGTAGCTGAAGTTGCTTGGACATTTCAGTTATTGGACAGACAAGCCTCCTGTTGGATTATTTAATTTGTTTATGCCATCATGACACATCCACTGTTTTTTTTTTAAATTTATTGACCAATGCAAATCACATTTGAACATTCAGCTCAAAGACATCCAAACAGACCACCGGAATACATTTCCGTTCATTTCACTGTCACGTTATGTACTTGTGTTTTGTATTAGTAATTCAGTATTTTTTTTATATCAGGAGCCTGGATGAGATCCACCAGAACCGCCACCACTCCCAGTCCCCTTCCCATTACCACGACTCCCATTTGGAGCATCAACGCTCCGGTGACTCCGACTACGAGTGCTCTGAAGACAGGTAACCTTTTAGGGATTTAGATTTTGGGGATGCCACTATGCAAAACATGTATTTGATAATATTTTGATTTAAAAAATTGACAAAAGCACATGGTTTAGCAATACCTTTTCCTTTCGTTCCTTTTTTTCATCGTAAAAAGTGCAACTTTTAATATAAATATTGTTTTCAAAATGTAGTCTAATTTTATTTGGAGACTATCTTCTACTAATACTACTAACAGTGTGAAACTAGTGATTGCCACATGCTGCATTTCAATGTCTGTCTACTGTATATTGTTTAATGAAGATTTAATGATAGCTCAGAATTATTTATTTTTTTCTCATTCATAAAATCACATGCCTGTCTGAGTTGCCATCCTCTTCTGTTGTGTTTTTTCGGGTGATTTTTCATTTGTTCACCCATCGTCATGGCAATGACAGTGAAGCCCTGGAGATGCACAGGTCAATCCGAGGCGGGAGTGCAGAGTGCCTACACACAAACAGGTAAAAAAGAAAGAGATACAATCATAATCCAGTTTTATTTTGTATTATATTCTATTTTCTAATCATTGTCATCCTCAATATATCCTAACAACAACATTTAACGCATTGTGTTGTTATGGTTGCAAACCATGTGGGTGTGTGTGAGTGTGTGTGTGGGGGTGTGTGTGTGTGGGGGTGGGTGTGCGTGCATGTGTGAAAATGTGTAATCTCAAATATTTTGTGTCAACAGGTGCATTACCACAAAGTTCCATTACTGTTTAAATGCATACATATATCCACCCGCAACAATTAGAAGTAACAAGTATAAACAACACAAAGTCACTGTGTGAAAAAATTGCTGTACAAGTTGTCCTCAAAGAAGGCATACTTTGATTCACTTGTTTCGTTTTTGTATTTTCTGTTGTCACTCACAGCAGTTATATACTTTTTTGTCTTTGTATGCATGCCCTCCGCTCATACAACCAGGGGTACATGTAAACATAGCAACACACTCCCTCCCAAAATGCCCCTGTTAGTAAATGGTATCCATAAAGACATGTACAGGTAAGCAAGAAGGGTAGTCATTCTTCCCTTTTTTCTTCCTTGTCCAGTTTTTTCACACTCATTCGTGCAGTTGGTGAGCCATTTTGTTGCTGCAGCTTTTTTTCGCAACACATGAAATGCTCATATGTCACCCTGTCTGCTTGTGTTGGTGCCAACTAGTTCTGCCATGTTGTTGTTTTTGCCAACAAAGATGGTACTGTGGACCTTCCCTATGTATCTGTTCACCATTTCACCCTAGGTTAGCAAATGTACAATATTTTCAGGTTCATACTAAGACTGTCACTATCGAATGATTTAGGAATCGATTATTCTATTGATTATTCCATTAATTAATCGAATAAAAGACTTCCGGGTTGTAGCTTTAAGTGTGCGGCGCCGCTGGCATGAGCATGAATGACGGTTCGGAGAGATTCTTCCACTCTAGAGATGTCCCAGACAAGCACATTCGCATGCAAAGGGATAAGATATGTACTAAATATTTAACAGTTAAGAAAACAAAATTGCTATCCAACTTTTTCCTCATCAGTGAAATGGGCATCCTGTGGCGTAATCCATGATATTACATGTGTTGAACCCACGGGAGGGCAGACTATAACTGTGAGTGTGGTATTGCAGAAGAGAACATTGTTTTTCTATTTAAAAGCACCCAACACATCACATCAGTCTGTTCTTGAACCGGTTAGGGACGATTAGAGTGACGGACGAAACCCCACTTCCGTCCTTGCTTCGTCCATCCTTTTTAAAAAACTTTTGTTTCATCTGTCCCCAAAATGTGCGTCTGTCTGGGACGGACAGATTGACCGTTCCATCCCGGGAACGGAATGCCTATCTCTGCAAGATTGTGACTTTGGCACAATGCGACACAGAATTCTGGTTAAGGCAAGCAAAACTTTCGAGTAAAACTTTTGTGCACTAAAATTAGTTAACGGAGTTAAAATAACAGCAGGCAGCCACCATATGACGTGTATATATATATGTGTGTCTCTCTCTCTCTCTCTCTCTCTCTCTATATATATATATATATATATATATACATACATTGTTGGGGGTAACGCGTTACAAAAGTAACACAGTACAGTAATACTTTACATTTAGACAGTAACGACGTAATGTAACTTGTTACGCCGACTTTTTTTGTAATATTATTACAGTTACTGAGTCGGGTAACGCGGTTCAAATTTCGGGATTATAATACACATATTGACATCTGCATTTTACATTCAATAAGCAGGTCTGTTTACAACATCACTTGATCATAAGTTATTGCTTCCAGCAATGGTTAAATAACATGTTACTATCACACTTGGAGCTTCACGTAACAACGTGAGTGCGCGAGTCAAGTCTCTGCCATTTAATTTGATTGTCTTTACACCATTGACAACACTCAAGAGGGCTGAGAAGTTATTGTTTGTGACAATAATCACTGTCACGGTTTCATAAAATAAAATGCAAATCATAGACACAAAATACAAGCAGGAACAAACCTAAGTAAAACAAAGCGAATAAACTGCAAAAAATAAGTCACTGTGCTTTTTAGATAGATGATAGATGATTTAATGAACTGAGTGCCATCAATTACCATATGTAAAACGTAGTGATTCTGATTGGCTGTTCACAATAAAAATGCAAATCATCTGCCGGTGACAAATGACGTCGCGCTACGGCACCATCAATCGGACTAACTACAATAGACGCCATTATTAGAGTCTGATGCGCTCGTTTCTTATTTACTATTTTTTTCAAATCACCTCGAAACTTTGTCTCCATGTAGTAAAAGAAAATTAGAACTAACTGAACTTTCAATTATTATAAATAGAAAAAATAATAATGAAAAAGGAAAAATCATTTAGTCAGGTCAGTTTTGACTTCAATACATATTTTTGCTTTTATTACACATGCCCTGTCTGTGTCTATCTATCTATCTATCTATCTATCTATCTATCTATCTATCTATCTATCTATCTATCTATCTATCCATCTATCTATCTATCTATCTACCTATCTAATTATCTATTTAGACCAATTATAAATTATATGTTATGCATCACTATTATTTGTGTGTAAATGTCACTTGTATAGCGCTTTTCTACCTTTGGTACTCAAAGCGCTTCACACTGAACATCATCTACCTCCTGATGACGCAGCATCGGGAGCTACTGGGGGTTCAGTATCTTGCTCACGGATACTTCAACATGGTCACAATGGCCGGGGATTGAACCCACATCCTGCCGGTTGGGAAAGGACCTCTCTACCACTGAGCCATGCCGCCCCCAGTGTGTAAATTAATTTGAGAATAATGATAATTTCATGTGTGGTTTACAGTCTTTGATTATTTATTTACTGGACAAAATATCAGTTCCAATATTTATATTTAAAAAATAAATCTTATTGATACAAATATTGATCAAAGGTAGTGATGTCCCACCACACCATAGAGTCGAAACATTTAATATTATAGACCACACTATATCGTTAAATATGCTCATAAGTTAACTTTACCAGCTAGAGTATGGCAGCAAATTTTGCATTTTCCTTTTAAGGTTTTGAAATCATTATTAAATAAATGAATCCCCAATTTTTGAAAAAGTAACTTTAAAGTAATATAGAAATAGAGTAATATTGTAAAGAAACTTATTACTTTCACATGCAAGTAACTAGTAATATGTAATACATTACATTTTGGAAGTAACTTGCCCAACTCTGTATATATATGTGTATATGTATATATATATATATATATATATATATATATATATATATATATATATATACGCTAAATCACATTTCGGTTCGTTTTTTTAGAAACTTCGGTTCGGTATGTTTTCGGTACAAAAAAACCTGATTTTTTTTTTAGATGTTTATGTGAAAAGATGACGAAGTAAATGAGAAGTAAGTGGTACATTTTTTAGAAAAAAAAATACACACCTAAGTATTTAAGTTGAAGGCAAGTTGTCATAACGGTACATGTATACACTTTATGTGATAAAAAAAAATACATACAATAACCGTTACAATTATTGCTAACTATGTTAAAACTCTTTTTATAATGAAAAAAAGTACAGTAACTTTAGAAAGTCTTTATGAAATTGTATACACTTTTTAGGCATTGAAATCTTTGAATGTTGAACAGCATATTGTGACGAATTGGGTTATCTGTGTTGTAGTCGGATTTGTGTGTTGCTGAGTTGTGATGTTTCCGAGGTTCATGAATGCATCGTACGGCTAGCGAGTGGAGCAGCGGAGAAAGAAGAGTGCGAGCAGTTGTACTTGGATTAATAAAAACGTGATAATTAAACTACGTCTGACGGCGTGTTCCTGGAAGACGCTACAATATGATAAATCTCGCTGGTTAAGTTGAACGTTTTTGCTCCCTCGTCTAAGAAACATTCACAGTCGGATGATGCCGTGCATGTTAGACGTGCTACAGTATCTGCAACAGAGCCGCCAACCTCATCTAGCAATGTCGGCAAACAACTTTGGGACTGCTCCACGTACCTTTCCCCATCGGCGATTTTAACAGGAAAGCCAGAATGTTCCCAAACAGGAGACCGCAGTGTACGCGGGGACCTTCGAGATCTGGCTCTTTTCTGGCTCTCTCTTTTGTGCCGCCACCCTCCTCGAGTCCTCTCCCGCGAGCAACAGTCAATAGCGTCCGTGCGTAAGCTCGTGCTAATAAGTGGACCGAACTGAACATGCCATACCGAAACGTATTAATACACCCACGTGTACCGTTACACCCCTAATATATATGTATATATATACACAAATAGTGCACTACTACGGACTGACAGACTGACGACTACAGTTTCATTTGGCTTGAAATAATGACGGACCAACGATGACGGATCAGTGCCCGGGCCGCAGACGAATGATGGACTGGCAATTTTTAGTAAATTGCCCACCTTTGCTAAAGTCACTAAACAAATAACTGCACACTATACATCCCACATGAAAGGGAAACTCTGGTATTTACAGCTCGAACATGGTGAAAGGCATTGTGGGAGTATTCAGATTCCCATTACCATCTGAGGAAGTGACATCATCATGCATGGACTGGTCACGTGTTCATGAACAGCAATGGAGGAAATCAGAGAGATTTGCATTTTCAAGCTGGAAGTGCAGTCACCATGTTCAGCTAAAAACTAAAAAAAATGTTTTGGGTTATTGCACACTGTGTTGTCTACAGAGGTTTTGTAGCTTCAGTGACATCAAAGACAGTACATTAGAAAAAAAGTCTTTATCAGCTGATGTTGATGGGAACATCAGCTCCCATCAGTTGGGATGTTCCCATCAACATCAGCTGATAAAGATGCGTCACAACTACAGTGACTCTCTTTAGCTCAGAAAATGTTCTCAAATTCACACTTTTTAACGATATGCCCCTCACCTGTGGAACAAACTCTCTGAATACCTGAGGTCTGCTCAAACTGTCAGTTCATTGAAATCAGGGCTGAAAACTTGTTTACCGCAGCATTCTCGTGACTCTATCCTTTATTGTCATTTTCATCCCCATTTGCACACTCTATTGTAATTGATCTAGAGTTCTAGACTGATGCTTGGTTTTAATGTAATTATTTTAGATGATTCTATTAAGATATTTGCAATTTCTTCATATTTTGTTTCTCTCTCTGTCGTGCTTTTAATGTTTTATGTAAAGAACTTTGAATTGTCTTGTACATGAAATGTGCTTCACAGGTACGTTTGCCTTGTCTTTAGGTTGGTGAAAGACATGGAAATAAATATAAAAAATTATTTGTGGTAAATATTAGTCAGTTAACTTCAACTTTCAAATAACCAACTGATTTCGAAAGCACGACAAAGTGGTCTAAATGACACAACTTTACACTCTTGACTTTTTTTCCTATTCCAACTAAAATGTTTGCTACTGAAGATCTCTCTTCTCATGCGCCACTCCGTTCATCAGAAGAGCTCTTTCACAGAGGTGTGACACGCACAGATCGATGAAAACATTCACGTGTTGGAATTCATTCATCTAACACAGTCGTCGCGATTGTTTTAACACTTTTCTTCAAGCAACGGTTTGATTAAAAACAGGTTACAAATTGTTTGCAACAAGTTCTCCCGTCACAGACAAGTTCTAGTATGACGCCGCTATTTTCAAGCATGTAAACGTGCGTTTAGCGGCTCGTACCACGGTCATATGCTTCATTTCCGCGCCAAGAAATGTCTTCCCCGTCCGGTAAGAAGGAACACACAAAGGGGCGGCAAAATAAAAAACAACAAAACCCAAAAACGTTGAGAGGAGCTGAAGGCAATACGAGCACTCGCTAGTGCGGTCGCTCTGATTTTTTTCATAAATATTTGGAACTCTCTCGGTGTGACGGGCGTAACAAGTTAGCGTTCACTCTGTGATTTCATAACATTTGCCCCCACATAAGCGGCGGCTCATAATGGCATCGCTTGTGGGGCAAAATACACAAATTACGTCGTAAACAGCGATGCGAGACTGTTTATTTCAAGAATTGCGTTGAAAATTATGAAAAGGATCATTGTACTCTGTTTTTATTTACATTTGGGACAATGTCCCAACTATATTTTGATTAAGGTCTGTACATGTACGTAGTCCCTCGGCACAGAGGGACACTGCAATGTTTGCCATCCAGTCCAGTCATCCATTCTGGAACCATTCCTGTAACAATGAACAGAGAAGCAAATAGGAAATTATGTTTTGGTGTCACCGATTGATGCGAGTGGTGCTCAAAGCTTTGTCATTTCCACACTAGTGTCCCCTTTGCACATTTTCTTTCTATTCACTTATGTTAGGTGCATGTATCATTCTGTTTTCTTGCCTTTCTTTGTATTTTTTCTTGCCTTTCTTGGGTGTGGATGGTGTACAGCTCCACCCTCCCCGCATGCCTAAAAAGCAAGCTTCCCCAAAGGCAAGAGGGAGGCAACAACGTGCATCGTAGTGTCTTTGCACACCGTGTCCTCAGGTTCACTGATGAGGTCACAGTTAGGTAAGAACATGCCCCTTCACAGTTCCTCTGCCTGTCTTCCGACTACCCCCAACATGTCCTTCCTTCCTTTTGTGGGTGACAACACACCGAGGCTTAAGCTTGTACTTAAAATTGCCGCTGAAGAGAATCGTAAAATCTTAAGCCCTTGTCATCCTCCATGTGAGGCCCTTGGCCTGACACCATTTTGTGCAATGTCATGCGATGGCGCTGAGCCAACCATCTGTTAAAAAATAACTTGTCCTAGCGTAGCATGACGTGACAACAAGAAGCAGCAGCAAGCCTCACATAAGATGTAAGATAGGTTCTCCTCATCCCTCTCTCACATGCAGACACTTTTCCATTTAAACCTGGTTCCCATGGCAACCCACCAACCTTCCATCTGAGTGGTCTCACAGTGTATGGATGGAAGAATGAATGGCTATGATAAATTGAGATACAGCATTGGAGTCATTACATGTTACCGCACTGTCTGATGGCTGTCCCTGTTCTCTTTGTCTCCTGCTTGTTTCTCTGCTTTACCTCTCATAATTATTCCATTCTGTATGATTTGATGATTTTCTTTTCTCTTTGTTCCCCTAATTTTCGACATTATTTGCAACCACTTCCACCCTGTCTCCTCTCCTGCTTCATGTCTCCATGTTGATTTCTACCTACTTCTCTCTGCTGCCATGCTGTGGTGGTGCAGTGACCTGCAGCCATCCTTGGATAGAGTGAGGAGTGCCAGCACCACATGTTTGAGACCAGACACCAACTTTCACTCTTCTGACAGAGACAGGTATTAAGAATAAATAGTTGTCATGTGCGTACAACAACCTAACATCATTTGCACATTTGAATATTTTCATTTGTATGTCATTTTATGTCACCGGTCTAGTTTGTGCCATGCTACGATCCATGCATAGTTTGTATGTCACTGGCATCACTCAACCTCCTTCAATATGGAATGTGGAATCTTCCAAATCTTTTTCATTTCAAAGAGAAAATATAGTGTAGCTGAAGTATTTGTCTCTAACATACTCGACCCACTGATTAATTCTGAGTAATGCCTGGCTCGTTTTGCACAGCACAATGGGAGAATGATTAGATTAGATTAGATTAGATTAGATTAGATTAGATTAGATTAGATTAGATTAGAAAAATGTGGACAATTGTGTGGAATTGATAGTTAATTAATCACTTCTTAGAGCAACTGTGGAAACGTAGCTGTTGAATGAGTAACAACTAGTGTGAAGGGAAGTCAAACTGCATCCACAGAGACCCCCGCTGTAGCAAACTCCCCAACGAAGAAGTGCTGGCATTAAAACTGGTATGGGGTGAGGCTCTTAAATATTGATTTAGAGGGAAGTCAACCCCAAAATGTTCTTAACAATAATATGTTCCATGCAGCTCCACTAGTTAAATACGGCATTCTGATTAATGTTAGGTTTGTGGAATATGAGTTAAGCACTAAAATCCACCCGTTTTTGTCCATCTCAGGGGGCGGACATTTTGCCAATTTCTGTCAACTGAAAATGACATCACAGTTGCACAGGGCTCAGGTAACGGCCAATCATGACTCAACTTCAGAAAACAGGTGAGCTGTGATTGGTCGTTACCTGAACGAGGGGAATTTGCTGCTTAACTCATATTCCACAAACGTAATATTAATCAGAATGCTGTGTTCATTTTATTGGAGGTGCATTGAACATATTAGTGCAAAAACATTTTGGGGTTGACTTCTACTTTAAGGAAGACATATCAAGTTAAATACAAATTGCACCCAAATGTTTTTAAAAAACAAAAAGCAAATTTATTGTACTTAAAGGTTCTATGCAATTTAAGTTAATAAATATGCTGTACTGGATTCAAATAAAATGTTCAATAACACGATGCACAGTTTGAACATTTAATTCTGTGTAATTTCACATAACACTAGAGGGAGCCCACGTAACACACTTTGAGAATAACTGTCACATCCAAACTTCAGCCAATAAACTTCTGAGCTTGCACTTTGACTCTCAAAGTGCTTACACTTTGCTTTTTTGATCAGATAACGAGCTACTTTTCTACTATACAGTGGATCACTTTAATGAACTTGCTTGTTGCCTTTAGACTGAGCCGCACTAGCTGCCCTCGTGTCGTGTAGTACGTCCACAGAGTCTTGACTGTCCCCTCCAAATAAACCTTTTCAATGCATCTGGTTTCTTCACCTCCACTACTCCACATATCTCCAGGTGTTCCAATTCATTGCCCTGCAAGATCCCCTCAAATCCCCGGATCTTAGTAGAGCACGTGGCCTCTGAAGAAGACAGGTATCAGGCCTGACCTTTCTGCTGTCCCCGTCCCAACATATGTTGCCGCTCTGCTTGTGCATCTTTCTGACCCCACATGCTGACACTTGTCCGGCAGACGACCATTCATTATAGGATATCACTGTTGTAGTGATCTGCACTGTTTTGGACTGTAAACCTTTGTGGGCTGAGGCTGTTGTAATCTTCCATTTGTTTTCACCCCTGCTTACTACTGTGTACTCGATCTGAATCTGTAATTTTGTCTTTGAAGCACTTTCTTATACAATGTCGGTAGAATGTGCAATGATCAGGCGATATTCCTTTCTGACTGAACAAAATCCTCAATCTGAGATGCCCATATAAGCAAGTATTCATTTTTTTAGTTTTATCATTGTCATTGCCATATCATGTTTGTTTCTCCTCTTCTTTTTCTCTCTGGGTTGTTACTGTTGACCAAAGCAGGGAGTGTAGCAATACATCAAGTCCAGACTGTCTAAAAGGCAGCAAAAAAACCCTGGAGGGTGACAGGTGAGCGCATTGAACCACCCACACGCCATATTCCTCTTGCCTCGCCATTTATTTTGATGAAACTGATCAATTTACTCATATTGTATACTACATATTAATCCTGTAATAACTGTAGCCTTTGACTCTTGCCAAAAAGCATAAAGCTCTTCCACTTCCAACAAACCGCCATCACTATCTTGTGGTTTTGAACACATGCATAGTTTGAACAAAATTTGCATACTGTACAAACCACAGACTTGAGCAAAGCACACATCATGGTACAACATTTATTTGAGATATATTTTGCAAAGATTTCTCTTTTTAATTTTCATTATTTTGCAAACGGCAGTCGCATCCAGCCCACATCTATCCTCAGGGGCAGTAGGGGCAAAGGTTGGCCACTGAGACCCTTTGGCCAGACAGCTTTGGCTGTGTCCTCTCCAAACTCTCCGCAGACAGACAGGTGCATGCTATTGTCAGCAGGAGGCCTCTCCTACTGTGTGGTCCTATTGTTGCTCACTTTGTATGCACAAGAACCCCATTACGTCATCACACCTCAAATTGTTGAACATTCCATAGAACCTTTGAGACAGCCGGGTGATTCTCAAACTACTCCAGAATGTCCCACAAATGTTGAAAGCTTTCATTAACGCTTCTTTTGTAATGTATAAACTGTCCGTAGAATTCCTGTTAATGTAATGTGGATGTATTGTGTCTACTGTACATGCACACACACAGGACCCTCTTTTTGTAGACAGGCGCACATGCACTCGGCGTAAAAGCTGTCACAACTTCATTTTCATGCCAAGCAAGTCTAGTTCACCATGTTTGGGAATTTGGCAGACCGCGTTGCACCTCGCTGGGCGCACCGACGGCGTTTTGTATTACACGCCCCCTGCGCAGCTGACATTTTGGTGACAGAAATTAGACAAGACTTTAAACCAGGTGAAACATGGTCTATGTTGTGGCGCAGGTGGCGTAATGTGAATTTGGTGAATTTGTGTGTATGGGGGGAAGCGGGGACACGGACATCATGGACGGAAGTCTTCACAGCGGCCAACTTGACACCATCCTCAAGTGGAGATCTTCTTGTAGTTTCTTATAAGCGTACTTTGCACGCACCAATCTTCCCCATATAGACCACGCGCCTTATCTACGCTGAATTTAAAGGGAATGAGGGAGCCGCTTCCATTGGCCGAGAATCAAATCGGCTGTGTTCACTCTCCCAATGCCGCAAATGCCTATTCCTACCTGCGCCAATCTACATAAATGCCCCCCAAAAAAACTCCTCCCATGCACGCAGTCAGACTACACTTTACGATAGACTTTCGCTGGTCACAAAATTAGGGCCCTGTCTCTCTCCTACCTCTCCCCAGCCTGTTTGCTGGTCCTGTTATCTCCCAGTTTTACCAGATCATCACTTTTTATTTTGTCTGTCAGATCATGTTTCGTCCCCTGAAAAAAAATACATTTATGTTATATGCCTTTCCCCATCCCTTAATCTCTTTCTGTCTTTTTGTCTCTGTCTGCTAGAACACACCCTCATGGTAGCCCTTCTTCCCCAATGGGGACTCCCTCATCAGGTCGCAGGGGCCGGCAGCTTCCACAACTCCCGGCTAAGAGCAGCAGCATAGAACAAGGTAAGATGTGTGGATGTAAGTACAGTAGACTGTTTGCTTAAGGCCAAGATAGACCAAAACGACGTTGGCCAAAAGTGACAGACGCTTACCCCCTGTGGCGTCCGTCCGGCTGTCGGCACGTCACGCTGGAGGAATACACCGCAACGACAGACAGCGACGCTGACCATTAAAGTACCTTCTGCGCATGCATAAGATGTAATACCCTTCAATACCATCGGTGGCGGTAGTCACTATTTCTCATTGTTAGAAAAATCCAACCGGGAAGCCGTTGGCCGGGGCCGGATTATAAAAACGTAAACAATGCATTCAGCTATATTCTTCGCTCACGATGAACTCTCACGCAAAGTAAACCATCACGTTCTTGACACGGTATTGTGAAATATTTACATTGTCAACCCTCGCTCTTGTACTTGTAAGAAGATTAAGGCAGCGAAGGCGTGCTCACTGTTTATCCGCATTTGTCATTTCCCGTTCGTGCCCAGTGCACTGATTCGCTAGCTAACAGCCAATCAGAGTGACCAAATGTCACGACTGGCGAAGCCGATTCAACATGCGTAAACGCCCCCAAGACGCTTACTGATAAGTTACGACACTACGACGGTGGTCACTACACCAATCAGACGGCGCATTCAGACGCCACGACGCTTCATGACCTCCAAAGTCGGTTTGGTCTATCTAGGCCTATAGGTCAGGGGAAAGAGGTATCCAGTCAAGTCAAAGTTTGTTGTACTACTAATACTACTACTACCACTAATAATAATAGTAACCCTCCCTGATCCGTCACCTTATCGTGGTAGTGGGGTTTGTGTGTCCCAGTGATCCTAGGAGCTAAGTTGTCTGGGGCTTTACTGACAGGGTCACCCATGGCAAACAGGTCTTACTGTAGGTGAGGGACCAGACAAAGCACAGCTCAAAAGATCCCTGTGATGAATAACAATAAGGGAATATGTTTTCCCTTGCCCGGACGTGGGTCACCGAGGGAGCCAGATACATAAACTCGAGTAGTTTGGTGACGCTGTTAAAAACAACTTCCCGACGGCTTTGAGGAAATTCTGGTCCACCATCCAGCGTCTCAGGATGATGAAACAGTGCACCATAAACACTGTGTATAGTGGAGTAGGAGCATAGTAGTAGTAGTTGCTGACCTCAACTCGGAATGTTGTGAGTCGTTGGGGAGAATACCTTGAAGACCTCCTCAATTCCACCGACACGCCTTCTTTTGAGGAAGCAGAGCCTGGGGACTCTGAGGGGAGCTCTCCTCTCTCTGGGGCTGAAGTCGCTGAGGTGGTTAAAAACCTCTGTGGCAAGGCCCCAGAGATGGATGAGATCTGCCCACAGTTCCTAAAGGCTCTGGATATTGTGGGGCTGTCCTAGTTGATGCACCTCTATGTCGCATTGACATCGGGGACAGTGCCTCTGGATTGTAAGACTAGGATGGTGATCCCCTTTTTTAGAAGAGGTACGCCGTGGCGTTCCCCCAGAAGAGGTGGACGAAGTGGCTGAGGAGAGGGATGTCTGGGCTTCCCTGCCCAAGCTTCTGCCTCCGCTACCCCACGCAGGATAAGCGAAAGAAAATGGATAGTTGGATGGATAATAATAATAATAATAACAGTAATGGGTCATGTGGTTTGCGCCTCTGCCTCACAGTTCGTGTGAATGGTAGCGTCGGCTGGGATACGCTCCAGCATGCCTGTGACCCTACTGAGGACAAGCAGATGGATGGTGAGCCACCATCCTTTCACAAACTGCAGAAATTAGAGCAGGCTGACAAAAGCATTGAAACAAGCCACAGTTTTGTGTCAGAATTTGTATAGGACAAAACTATGACATATAGAGAGGGTTTGACTACATACTTTAAAAAACTGTCAGCGTGTCTTTCTCGTATGCAGTATGTCATACTTGGGCTATATATCATCATTTAGTCAGGAAGCAGGCTGAATACAGTTCATCATTCTTGCTTTTATCTTAGCCCTAGCAGTTGAAGAGCGAGCCCGACAGCTGCATATGAAAGTACATTCCTACCGGCCTTCACCTTCCCATAACCCTGAGTCGGACCTCAAGAATAAACGGGAGGTAAGCCTGCTCATCATAGTTTGCTCATCTTTAGAAAATTCAAATACATTTCAAATAAGATGCAATCTCTAAAGCAGACACTGTGTCAAATTTCAACAACTCTTTTAAAAATATATATTTAGACATTGCAACTCAGCATGTGAGGTTACGCACATGTTATTGTTTTATTTCACCGTTAACAAGTATTAACTTTTAAATGTGAAAGTGAACAATGTTAAAATGCTACTTTTATGATGGGCGAGACAGCCTATGTTAGACTAGAGAGATTCGCCTTTAAATGAAAAATCTACGCTTGCTGTTTGTTCTTAGATGTTTGCAGACCAGAGACGTAGCAGCGACAACATGTCTGCAAGGTCGTCAGACAGTGATATGAGCGATATGTCGGCTCTCTCCCGTGCCAGCAGTGCCTCTCGCCTCAGTAGCACCAGCTACATGTCAATCCAGTCAGAACGTCCAGGGGGACGTCTTAGGTCAGTCCTTTTGTTAAGTCATGTATTGATTACATTTTCAAAATGTATTTTCTTATATTTAACTACACTACAGTGGAACCTCGAGTTACGAACGCATTTTTTAAAGAAAATATGCCTCTAATTGCGTATGTTTCGTCATGCGAACCGTCTCAGCATGGTTGAACAGACGAAATAGTGCTGTTCTTCATCATTGGCTCTGTGCATAACATTACAATAGATATGCTGTTTTTTTTAACTACTTAAGACTGACTGAAAAGTTACTGTTGGCGGTAAACACTCCAAAAAAGGCCCTCATAAAACTCTTGTCTGCTCCACAATAGGGCTGCCATGATTAGTCGACTAATCACGACGACGTCGACGATCAAAGTCGTCGACAATTCATTTTAATCGTCGACGCGTCGTTTATTTATATACCCTCTTATCCTCACAAGGGTCGCGGGTGTGCTGGAGCCTATCCCAGTTGTCTTCAGGCAGTCGGCGGGGTACACCCTGAATTGGTTGCCAGCCAATCGCAGGGCACACAGAGACAAACAAACATTCACAATCACACGTACGGGCAATTTAGAGTGTCCAATCAACTTAACATGCATGTTTTTGGAATGTGGGAGGAAACCGGAGTACCCGGAGAAAACCCACGCATAGGCACGGGGACAACATGCAAACTCCACACAGGGAGGCCGGCGCCGGGATCGAACCCACGGCCTCTGAACTGTGAGGCGGACGTGCTAACCAGTCAATCACCGTACCGCTCTCTCTCTCTCTCTCTCTCTCTCTCTCTCTCTCTCTCTCTCTCTCTCTTTATATTTTTTATTTTTTGGGGGGGGGAGATTACGCCTCTATTAAGCTGTTACGAACTCACACACGGTTCCCACTCACACACACGGTTCACACCCTCCTAAACACTTGCTACACTTAATATATTTAACTTTTAAAATGTAAAATGAAGAGTAAATACCAAGCTGCATTCTTAAATTATTGTGAGCGGAGCATGTTGTAAGGTCCAGCTTCTTTCATCTTAGACAGCTGGCTAAAGTAAAGCCCCTCATTTCTCATCAGCATTTAGAAACAGTAATCCATGCCTTTGTTACGTCTCAGATAGATTACTGTAATGCAGAGGCCATTCCTCTCTCAAACGTCTCCAGTTGGTCCAAAATGCGGCTGCTCGCCTCCTAACTGGAACTCAGAAGACGGAGCACATGATACCAATTCTGGCCTCCCTTCACTGGCTCACAGTGCATTTTAGGGTTCATTTTAACTCACTGAATGCCAGCCATTCGCAGCACAGCTAAGGTCCTCAGTGGCAGCCATTTTCGAGGATTTTGACCCATCTTTGAAGAGCACAGAATATTGTGTTTTGTGACTATATAGACATGGAACCTACCAAAAGAAAGATCTTCTTTCATAAGAAAAAAGAAGTTTATTTCTAGCATTGGTCATTCTTGAGTAATCTGCAATAGAACAAGTTTCACTGAAAATCCTGTTTCTAGGAAAAAAAGACTGAGAAATCAATGAAAATACTTGCATATAAACTATACACTATAAATTTCAACTTTGACCCCAATATTTTTTGCTTTTATGACACCTCAAATATATAAACAGTACCTTTCATATTTAAAAAAAAACCCAAACAATTCTAAAAAAGCAACTTTGATGCCAGAAAACAAAAAATGTATGAAGATTGTATAACATTGCAACTTTGTGATTATTTGCGTCAGAGCCTTGGACATCAAATGCACACAAAAAACGCAAAAAAATTGTTTAAAACGATATAATCATCAAATGAGTTAAGATGCTTCTATCTGTTTATTATGTACCTCTCTGAACTCCTCCACTCCTACGCACCTTCCCGCAGCCTCAGGTCTGCGGACCAGGCGCTGCTCGAAGTGTCGAGGACCAAGCAGAGCCTGAGAGGGGATTGAGCCTTCTCTGTTGCTGGTCCTTCCCTTTGGAATGACCTTCCATTGAATGTTAGGCAAGCCCCCTCTCTGTACATTTTTAAAACCCATTTGAAGACATATTTCTATTCCTTGGCTTTTGGTCCGACCTGAGACTGACAGTTTTCTCGTGTCTATTGTATATAGTATTTTGTGTTAATTTATTGCTTTCACTTGTAGTATTATTGCTATTTTGCTGTTGTATGTAAAGTGCTTTGGTACAGCTGTAGCTGTCTATGTATGTATACATGTATACATGTATCTATGTATGTATATTAGGGGTGTAACGTTACGCTAAATCACATTTCGGTTCGGTTCGTTTTTTTGGAAACTTCGGTTCTGTATATTTTCGGTCCAAAAAAACAGATTTTTTTTTTTAAATATGTTTTTTTTTTAAAAGATGACAAGATGAAATGGTACATTTTTTAGAATAAATAAATAAATAAAAGCGAACCATTCGGGTGATATTCTAAGAAATTACACCAGAATAAAAAATACACTAACAATAAAGCTCTCTTAATTTTGTAAATTATTAAGACACTGACATTTTTAAACACTCAGCAGCAATAGCCTATGACACACCTAAGTATTCAAGTTAAAGACAACTTTTTGTGATTAAAAAAATTCATACAATAACAGTTACAATTATTGCTAACTATATTAAAACTCTTTTTATAATGAAAACATTTTAAAAAGTCTTTATGAAATTGTATACACTTTTTAGGCATTGAAATCTTTGAATGTTGAACAGCATATTGTAACGAATTGGGTTATCTGTGTTGTGGTCGGACTTGTGTGTTGCTAAGTTGTTGTCGAGGTTCATGAATGCATCGTACGGCAAGCGAGTGGAGCAGCGGAGAAAGAAGAGCGCCAGCAGTTGTTCTTGGATTAATAAAAACGTGATAATTAAACTACGTCTGACGGCGTGTTCCTGGAAGACGCTACAATATGATAAATTTCGCTATTAAGTTTGACGTTTTCGCTCCCTCGTCTAAGAAACATTCACAGTCGGATGATGCCGCGCATGTTAGACCTTCTAACTGCCGATTTCATGTAGCAATGTCGGCACACAACTTTCGGACTTATCCACACACCTTTCCCCATCAGCGATGGGGAACAGGAAAGCCAGAATCTTCCCAAACAGGAGACCGCAGTGTACACGGGCACCTTCGAGCTCTGGCTCTTTTCTGGCTCTCTCTTTTGTGCCGTCACTCTGGTCTCCTGCATGCAAGCAGTCAGCGTCCGTGTGTAAGCTCGCGCTAATAAGTGGACCGAACCGAGCATGCCATACCGAAACGTATTAATACACCAGAGTGTACCGTTACACCCCTAATATATATATATATGTATATGTATATATATATCACGGAATGAATGACGTTCGGAACTTGAGGTACCACTGTATTATGATTGGAAATTAGTATCAATAATTTTTGTCAGAATTAGCATGTGTTTGATATGTGATTTGTAATATGCATGCTAATGGCTTTGTATCTGTTCTTTTTTTGCATGGCAACCGCTGCATGTTTCTGTCCAACTGTGCGCACTTCTCCTCTCTGTCACATACAAACACATAACACAATGAATGGTGGGGGAAAACAAACTTCACTCAGGTCTAAGTCATTAGAGGAGGAAAAAAAAGATAGGAGGATCTCATGGGGGATGACTAGGGAAGATGAGAGGAAGAGGGCAGCAGGAAAGAGACGATTCTCAGAGGAATTGAAGCGCAGGAGACACACTGTAGCTGGAGAAACAGAGGAGTCCAGGTAAAGTAAATAGATCTCAAATGAAGACAATTCCGACTATCTATCTATCTATCTAATCTATCTATCTATCTATCTATCTATCTATCTATCTATCTATCTATCTATCTATCTATCTATCTATCTATCTATCTATCTATCTATCTATCTATCTATCTATCTATCTGTCTTATCTGTCTGTCTGTCTTTCTGATCTATCAAATCTATCCACGTAGCTACCTAACTAACTATCTGGTTTGAGGAGTAATGGAATACATATTCCGGCGTTATATTCAGGATATAAAAACAAAAAAAATGTAACTATTCGTTATAGTTACAGAAAATAACACGTAATCAGATTACAGGTACATTTGTTAAAAATTGGGATTCTTTTAAAGGATCACAATGTTGATGCAGACAATGAGGCCATCAGAACATTTGTTTATTTAAAAGCAACGAGTCAATTGTCGATCAATTGTCATAATATGTCTGGGGCAGACCCGACTCCGCTCGCGCAGTCTTGCTGGGACCGGTGTGCAGTCAGTGGGAGGCGGTGGAACTGGTTATGTCGTGTACTCCACACACACGCGGCCAAGTTTGAAAACACAACCCAGGGAAAGGAACAAATGGTGACTGCTATTCACTGTTTAGTGTCAGAGTAGTCCTCAGTCCTGTGGTGTTCTGCTTCTGCGGAGCTTGTTGCTATCTGGTTTTGATATGTGTGTATAATGTATATACACTGTGTATGATTGTTGGAATGTCAGTGCTAAGTACATTTTTTTTTTTTTTTGTAATTGATTCATTCTTTGAAGCATTAATAATTTGTGAATTGTGCAATGCCTTGATTATATGTCTTTTTGGTAGTAATTTAGGTGCAAATCATATTATATCAAACCACACACTTTTAATGTGGAGCCGTTGACCTACTTTTCTATGGAATTATGGGTATTTAGATTATTTATACAAAATGTAAAATTTAAATACGAGTTAAAATAATGAGAATATTTTAAGATGTATTTAGTGTTTATTTATTTATTTATTCGTTCATTCATTCATTCATTCATTCATTATCACTTTTGTTTGCTTGTTTGTTTGTTTCATTCCATGCTGTGATCCCTGAAAGCCATTTATATCCAGTTTGGCAGTAATCGGGTCCGAAAATAATTCTGTAAATTATCGTTTGTCTGTATGTCAAAATCAATGTATTTTTATATCAATGTAGTGATTTATGTGCGTTTTCCCCACTATTTTCAATTAATTCATGAGATATGCCTGTGAGTTTTATTTCTTTAATCAACTGGACACGATCATCAGCCTTCCTTGCTTTCCATGACAGTTTGACAATCTGCCACTGTCATGTTGGATACAACCATATAATCAGCATTTTGTTCAGTGCAATTTATGTTTTATGTTACAGTATATGTGGACCTTGTTTTTGTGTCTATGTGTTTGTTCAGTGCACATCTCAGATCCCTCATTGCATGCGTCCTGTGCTGTGACAACCCGGACCCCCTCCATCCTCCAGAGCAGGAGCCCCTTCCATCTGCCCCTTGTGCTGCACAGCTTTCCTTAACCTCCACGCATATAGAGACAGCTCAAGCCAGTATTGCAGTACTTCCTGTCACCCATCTTATCACATCAGTCAGAGGTCCACCCAGAATAAATACTGATGGTGATGGGTGCAGCATGTCCAGGCTCTCGTGTAGCACGTTGAGTCCATCTGGCGGCATTGACTTGCAGTGGCTCATCCAAAAGCATCAGAGGCAGCATCGAGCACTCAATTGCTTCTGCCCATGCTTAACCGCTTGTTTGAGAAGACTTAACTTCAACACACAATAAAAAAGAATCTGCGCTATCGATAGTGTTCACTTTGTTGCAGTGCTCAAAAACAGGTGACGCATTTTATTTGTCATGTGTCAATGATCATTTTTGGAGGGAATAAGTACCTCTTTGAGTTCAGAGTGAAAAAGGAAGCAGAAGTCAATCCCAAATGACTCATCTCATATCATATATGTCTGCCAATTTAAAATATTTACATTTGTCATCGCGGCATGTCAGTCAAGTAAGTTTTGCAGTGAGTGTACAGTAAAATACAGATACCAAGTGAAACGTTTGGAACCACCCGTGACGCTGTGTCGTTTGTTATTCAGTCGGCAGATGAGAGCATCGGCGGGACGCAGCATGCTGAAGAGCTCCAGTGTGAGCGGGGAGATCTACACCCAGGAGCGCACAGATGGCAGCCAGTCAGACACAGCGCTAGGCACAGTGGGTGGCGGCAGCAAGAAGAGGCGCTCAAGCCTCAGTGCAAGGGTGGTGGCCATTGTTGGAAATCGCCGCAGCCGTAGCACTTCCCAGATAAGTGGCCCTGGTGAGTTGCCACAGCAAATGTTCACAACTCAAAATTATCTCATTCTCCCGATTAGGACTTTCATGACTGTTAAGTAAATCATTTCTAATCTACGTCTAGGGTAACGTGACACCCCAATGCATTTCTTGGTGGTGTGATTAACCCTTTATAGGGCAAGTGACGATTTCTGCTCATTTCCGCACCCTTTGCAAATGGTCACCCTCTTGTACCTCAGTGAGGTCAAGAACCATGTGGTCCCCACCCCACATCACAGATCACATTGCTGTGATCTGAATTATTAATCAATTAATTATTAATATGATTACTTTTTAAGGGAGGATGCCATGCTAGTTTTTAAAATGCCATCACTCAATTGCTTTGGAACTTTTCTGAGCTTTGTTGTGTAGCTGTCCAAACTGATAATTGTCTTTTCATCAGACACATTTTAATGATACATAATGCGCCTTTTTTGGGGTGGACTCCATCATCCTTCTGAGTGCTTAGAGCATGTCTTCTGAACCACGCATAAAAACAATGTTGCACAACAAAAAAATGATTTGTCCTGGGGAGCAGACTGTACTGAAGGACCAATAATTGCAAATGTCCTTTTATTCTATAAAAGGTTCATCCCTGCTGTCTCAGAGCCTGTTATCAAAAAAAAAAAAAAGTGTTTTGGAAACTTACGGGAACTTTGTAGACAGCTGAGAGCCCCCCAGAGCTCGGCTCCCAGTCACACATGAGACTTGCCACTCTGAATCCAGCTCCCATTCAGACAGACTCACCATGAGAGTCAAGCACCGCATTCCCTTTCTTTGGATCAGACATTAAAAGCTATTTGACCACACTTGGCCTGGAGGGGTGTGTCTAGCCTTCTGTCACTGAAGTGGAGTGGAGAGATAGGAAGTCAAGATACTCGGAGATGTAGCTCAGTGAAAAAAAAAAAATCCTTTCTGTCTGTACGTGTTGGATGAGAGCAAAGGCAGGTAGGAATATCTAGCAGGTAAGGAATTACTATAAGTGTATATGGTAATTAGAATTTGTATATATATATATTATTGTTCAGTTTTGGTCCAAGATAGTTTCATTTAAAAAAAATTTTTTTGTACATCTTTTCTCTTTGTACCACTTGTGCCAAAAGAAGGAGTCCGATGAGATGCTGCGTGTGGTCTTTTGGCTTGTTTTTCTACCCAACAATTTCCTGTTTACTACTGACTATGGGAGCAAGATAGTAAAAGTAAAAGTCCAACTTTGGCCATGAATCTCACGAACGCATGACAGAAAATGCTGAACGGATTTTATAGTGTACTTTAGTTATGAATGTTTACACTGGTGGAGTCTGGAATATGGAGATTGCTCTTTTCTTGCAACCACAAGATCCGAAAATAGATTACGCTCCTTTTTCTGATACTCTCTGGTTTGCCTTTCATAATATTAAACATTAAGTGTAATTATATTTTGGAGGCTGCTGAAAGGGTTTGTAAGAAAAGTTTGTACATTCTCTCTGTCCGTCTCTTTTTTTTTTCCAGAGGCAAAGACCAAGAAGGAGAAAGGAGCACCCATCCAGAGGAGCACAGAGACCGGCATGGCAGTGGAGCTGACCAGGAACATGAGCCGGCAGCCCAGCAGAGAATCCAACAACGGCAGCATGAACAGCTACAACTCGGAGGGGAAGTTAGTAACTTTTTCATTTTTATCGCTTTACAGTGATGGTGCCCTTATTATATGCATTGCACATTTTCATACATTATGTGTTCAAGCAGAACTGGGCAAGAAAACGACCTTAATAAAACATTTTCACAACTCTTTTGATGAAACATTGACTTACAAGTACAGTAGTTGAATGGGACTTCATGCCCTGAGAGGAACGTTTAGAGAAAAACAGTTAGCCCACTACTTTGTCCCTTTGTTGCATCTGACTACCGGTAGTTAAAAAATAGGTACAGTAAACTAATATGTGAGAGTAAACTTGCTGAATGGTGGGCTAACACATTGCAAATGATTTACAAAGAGTTTCAATCGGTATCAGTAATTAATATAGAAAGATGGGCATGATGGCATGCTTCCAATTAATTACCTCTGTTGATATTAAATACAATATTGCAGCATAATCCCACCTGTACTTGCACTCAGCAATTTGTTAGTTCCACAATGTAAATTTATCGCACAAACTGCTTGTTTCGACTATTGTTTTCCTCACAAGTGATGAAAAAATGAAATGAAATGACATGGAGATGACAGCAAATATATTCTGTTTATGGCTTTTTGGACATAATGTATTGGGCAGGAAGTGAAAAGCAGCTTGACGTAGTGAGCTGGACATTTTAGATGCAGACTAATTTGATTAAGGTTTGAGGGTTTTCTGTAGATTCACCGTAGATTCTTCAGATGTTTTTTAAGTATTTCTTTCCCTGTAATCAGTGACTAACAGCAAATTGATTGTGCTGAAGGCAGCAAATTGATCTTAAATGCGACTGAGAAAAGCACCTGTGTCTTGATTCAAGTGCGTTTTCTGTGCTTGTTTTTTTTTATTGCTTCTCTTAGCATCTTTTCTGGGGTCAATCTGGGAGCAAGCAGCCAGTTCAGCGACTTTCTGGATGGCCTTGGTCCGGCTCAGTTAGTGGGACGGCAAACTCTTGCGACACCCGCCATAGGTGAGTTTGTGGACGCGGTCACATCTTTTAGTTGAGTTGTTCACTTTGGACTGCATGTAAATGGCATCGATGGATTATGTTTGTGAATCACTTGTGTTGCGTCAGCATTTTCCATACATTATTCTAGCACACCTGTAGTTTCATTACCACATTGTTTTTTTCATGAGATTTAACACATTACATTTCTCACACATAATTTCATGTTCATCATTGCAATCCACTGCTCCCCACAACACATCACTCCTTCCTTTTTTATTTAAAGTCAGTCGTAGTCTTACTTTTAACTGCAATACAAAACAAACCTGTGTGCATCTAATTATCTTACCACCATCTTCCTTTGTTTTACAGGTGACATCCAAATCGGTATGATGGAGAAAAAGGGTCAGCTGGAGGTGGAAGTTATCAGAGCACGAGGTCTTGTACAAAAGCCAGGATCCAAATCCCTCCCAGGTGAAGACTGCAACTTGATTGAAATCATATAACAGTTTAATCACTCTTCCCCCCAAGACGTGATTATATTTTATGAGATCCGTTTGGAGACATAAGACAAAGCCTAGTGCCTGACATTGCTTCCTATTGGGAGCAACAATAGCCAGGGGTGCACATCAGCGATGCGCCAGTGCGCATGAGCACTGGAAATTGAGTGGTGCGCTCCAGCTCAAATGTGTCAGCATGCCTTTGTGCACGAAGGATATTTCAGGCCGGGCTCAATTCCAAGTCAAGCCAGCCTACACGGCGATTGTGCTTCCCAGGGCCAACTTCAAAATAAAGGCTAAGTAAGGCATTGATATCCATGTAGAGCAGGGCTCTGCAAGCTTTAACACTCAAAGAGCCATTACGAGCCGGTTTCCACTGAAAAGAAAACACTGGGAGCCCTAAACACTTCTTGACATCTGAAATGAAAATGTTAGCCTGTATATCTTTGCCCTTGTAAAATAGTGTGTTGCAAATGAAATCCATGCAATCCATCCATGTTTCAGAAAATTATTTATTAAATGAACACATTTTGAAAAAAAAAAGGAAAAGAAAAGGTTTCAAATGAATTAAAAAGCTGGACTTAAATTATCCATCTAGCAAATACCCAGAAGCCTGTCATTTGACTTTCTGCTTTACATTTGACTGTCACCCCGCCATACCACCTGCTGCGTTGGCAGGTAATGGCCAATTTACAAATGAAAGGTGGCTAATTGTAGCCAGCAGTCTTGTTTGTCATATGTAAAAAAAAAAAAAAAAATTGTGGCATTCTAGTGTTAATATAAGTAATTCCTAAAAAGTGTCGGCTGCATGTTGGACTAGTGGTTAGCACATCTGCCCGACAGTTCTGAAGTTTGGTGTTTGGGGTTCAAAGCTCAGCTCAGGCCCTCTTGTGTGGAGTGTGTATGTTCTCCCTGTATGTTGTGCAAAGGTTAGGTTTTCTCCGGGTATGACAGCTTCCTCGCACATGGTCTACCTCCATTAAAGCGGAAGTCAACCCAAGCATATTTTTTTCAAGAATATTTTCCCAGCAGGCCCACTAGTTGAAACACAGCATTCTGACAAATTTTGCGTTTGTGGAATATAAGTTAAGTAGCAAAATGCACTTGTTTTTAGCCATTTCTGGGGGTGGCCATTTTGTCTTTTGTCGACTGAAAATGACATCACAACTGTTTACTGCTTACAACGACCAATCACAGCTGACCTGTTCTCTGAATCTGAGCCGTGATTGGTCGTTGTGAGCAGTTGTGATGACAAAATGGCCGCCCCCGGAGATGGCTAAAAACGAGTGGATTAACACTTATTCCACAAACGCAATATTTATCAGGATGCCCTGTTTCAACTAGTGGGCTTGCATAAAACATATTCTTGAAAAAAATATGTTTGCGCTGACTTCCGCTTGAAGTCTTTTTCTACTCTTTCTCTCCTGCCTTCAGCACCTTATGTCAAGGTCTACTTGCTGAATAACGGAGCATACGTGGCCAAAAAGAAAACCAAGATTGCACGGAAAACACTTGACCCACTGTATCAGCAAGCGTTGCTGTTTGAGGAAAGTCCACAGGGGAAAGTCTTGCAGGTAAGTGAAAAAAAAATGTATTTTATCCTTGTTTTTTTCTCTTTTCCCATGTTAAAAATACAAATAATTTTAGCTGGTGGACGTAGATCGGCATAGCCAAGCATTTCATTGTCTCCTTCAGGTGATTGTATGGGGGGACTACGGCCGCATGGACCATAAAAGCTTCATGGGAGTTGCACAAATCCTCCTGGAGGAGCTGGACTTATCAAGCACAGTAATTGGTTGGTACAAGTTGTTCCCGCCTTCCTCCTTGGTGGATCCGACTCTGGCTTCCATCACACGGCGAGCTTCTCAGTCGTCACTCGACAGCTCCTCCGGACCGCCCGGGGTCCGATCCTAGTGGACCAACAGCTCGACACCACTCCGCGAGTAACTAACTCGTGACATGCACTGTAAGAAGGGATAGAAACCTGCAGCAGAAATGTAGAGCAACAACAATCAGAAACCACATCACAACAAGAAGGCTCTGTTGAGATCTGACAATCACTCCTATTGTGGTTCATTTCGTCTGTTCTGGGGAGCGCCGCTTTTCAGTGTTCCATAACAATTTCGAGAAATGTCTCCGTTTTTCTTTGTGTACGCTGAAGATTGGGGGCTGTCCACAGACATCAGGCACTAGCTTTCAAGCGGAGATGCTAAACGTTAACACAAGACGAATGCCGTGTGACAAATGAAGCAGGGTGGCTTTTCGCTGAATTAAGAAAAGCAATGAATTGTACGCAAGCGTTGGAATGTATGAACTCGAGACAGAGGTAACCTCCCGCCACACCTGCAGGTAGTGAGTGTACTGGCATCTTATCTGCAGGGGCCTCCTCTAGAACCCCATCAGACTGCCAGCACCTCTGCCCACGAGCAGAGGGCTTCCACATGGGTATTTACCGTATTTCTTTAGTCTGGAAGCACAGGGCCTTCTTCTGGTGCCTACACCCTGAAGCCGCAGCACTGCTCCCTCTCTCTGTCGGCAGATCCTCTTTTCGAAATGTTTACCATGGCTGCTCGAAAGCCATACTGTCTTTGTGTGTTTGCTTTGTCGTCTGTTTATTTTTCCTCTGTTACTATTGCACAAAATGATTTGACTGTGTGTTCAATGCTCATGATATGTTGTCCGTCAGGTGTGTGCATGGAGAGAAAAAACACGATAGCGATAAAAAAAAAAAAAAAAAAGGATATGAAACTATTTATTGTCTGCGAGTCTTGTGCAGGTATGGGGGACTGGTGATAAAGACACATTTTAGATTTTTAAACATACAATTAACTTAAGTTGTCCTTGTAAAAGATGTGTATCAGGCCTCCCAGGAGGATGACCAATAAATAAACATTTGTGTTACTACTATTAAACGTCGCAGAAATACCTGAAAAAGGAAATCTTTGTTTACCAAAGGAAGACTTAGATATCGGTCAAACTACCCTCACCCAAGCATGTTTAAATGATTTTATTGAAACTTTCTTTTGTGTTCGTTTGGGAATTAAACACAAGCACAAGAGCTTGATTTTTTTTTTTACAAGTAAAAGTTTGACTTTTTAAATAAAGAAAACATAGTTTTGAAAAGAGAAAAAAACTGAACCATCCGCTAGTTCTGTTCATTTTGGTGTAGTTATTAGAAAACAGAAAATAGAAACTGCTCACACTTTTTATTGTGCAACACTGTTCATGTGAAATTAACCAATCAGACTGATGAGTCAGGAAAACAACATCAATTCATTTTCCATTTGGCCTCTCACCTTGTAACAAGGGGGGCTGTATGACCTGTTCCGAGCCGCATGCAGATTTTATGTTGTTTTTTTTTTTTGTAAAGGAATCAGCTACATGAAAAAAAGATACCGAACTAAATACGTGTTTTTTTTCCTCTTACTGTAGGGCCGTTTGTATGTTGCATGCAGTTGTACAGTTTGCTCGTAATTGAACATTGAAGAGGTCAAACCAAGAAACGGAAGCCATTCCCATCACAAATGCATTGGAATCCAACTGCAGTCTATGCCATGTCCCTCAGTCAGGTGCTGAACGTCTCTCAAACACAATCAGAAGATTACGTTGCCGTTGTTCCTCATACCCTCTAACGGATGTACTGTAGTCCTGAGCAGACCTCACAACCCCTCCTGCTTGTTATTCCAACGTCATTGTATAGCTCCAAGGAGCTGCTGTATCAAAATGTACAGTGCAAATGCAAATCAGATCCACTTATATGGAACTATAACTTCTGTTTCAACATAATGTTGTCAGATAGGATTTTACGTATTACAAAGTATAAAAGCAAATGCAGAGCCAGTGATACACTGTAAATATTCAACAGCCACTCACTCATTCACCCTGGGGCCAAGTCATTTCATGAGGATTTCTGAACCTAGTGTTGGGGACCATGCAGTGGGAAAACTCAAGGTAATAAGACTTGGGTTCACAAGGTGGTTTACCATGAAAACTAACAAGTCTGTAAAAGATGTCTCAATGATCATTTTAACTTTAAAATTCAAATTACGAATCCCGGTCAAGTCCTGTCCCATTTTGAAACAGTTTTTTCTTGTTTTGTTTTGTTTTTTTGTTTCATTTTTTTCATCGTCAGTATTAACAGGAAAACATTGATTGTTTACAATGTATGTGTTCCACTTGAGAGAATATTTGGGGGGGGGAAAGGTCAGGCATTGATTGCAACATTTCTTGTTTGTATAACAGCTGTGGCTCAAATGATGTGTATGTTTTATATTTCAAAAGGTTCATTTTTATTATTTACAAATAAAAAGAATGTGTGGAAGAAAATGTTCATCTCTTCATTTCAACTCTCTCTGCAGTCGTGTGACGCCGCCATCTTGGTAGCTAGCAATGCGTGGATATGCTTTTAAAAACCGCAATAAACCAAGATTGTTATGGGTTATTCCAACATTAATGGATTGTTTACATTTTAAAACAAAGCGTGTCAATAAATCCACCCTTGACTTGGGTACCCTTGCGGCCGCGACCCTCCGGCCATATTCATAAACATTGTCCGCCCCCGACCCAAAAAAAAAAAGCGCCAGTGATTGACGTCGCTGCGGGAGAGATGCTAACGGCAGAGGCATTTTAAGGATCATTAGCTGGCTAATATACTATTCAAACCCGCTGTGGAAACGCTTCAAATGCCACAATCCCTATAATAGCAGTTGTCGCTCACGCCGACGCGGGAGTAGAAAGAAGCCTAAAAATCAGCCTTTCACTGAGTAGGCTGAGATGAATTTTGGCCACCTCGCGAGCAGTCTCACGCGCGATTGCCGATAGTGGGCCGGACTAAAATACACCTCCGGCCATACTTAGTTAAGCCATTTTTTATTTATTTGTCGCCCTCCACCTCCCACCCACAAAATGGGCATCCGGCCGGGCCGGAGGGTCCAACCGGTCCAGCCCAGGGACGGACTGCCCAGCCCATTTTTTAAAAATGTAAAGAGAACAATTTAGAGCAACAATTTACCAAAGGCCAGCAGTCATTCAAACGCAGCAAAGGACAGCAATTTTGACCTTCTTTCAAAACATAATTGCTGTAGGGCTGCAACTAATGCTTATTTTAATAATCAATTGTATTTAGTAATCTTATGAATCAAAACAAACATTTTATTTCTATCCTTTCATTCTAAAACACGGCTTTCAAATTTTCTGTGCAGAAAATGCACAAATTCTTTATATTTCAGCGATTAGATTTGTCTTTGGCACATCAAAGCATATTGAAAATTGTTGATCATTCTTATTTAAGTAAAAGCAAATGTTTGCAAATGTCTTATTTTTGAAGAAGCAAAAAAGTAGGTGCTTTCGTCAAAGGCTACATAGACCTGAGAATTTTTCCTGATGAGAGGGTGAAAATTGAGCGATTTGGAACATTTTAAACCAAGTATGAAAATAATCAATTATAAAAGCTTAATTTGATAGCCAATTAGTAGATTCTTCTTTGAACCTATACTCGATTTATTTTTTCTTTTATGACTCACATGTTTTGCAATGATATCTACTTATCTTCGTTCTAGACAAAGGTATTTTAAAAGCTGAACTAATTAAATTTGGACTTGACAGAATTGTATTTCTCTGACGAGATGTCTACGCAGTAATCACTTGGCTCCACTACATGCCGTGCTGCACCAACTGGAGGAAGATGATCTGAACCTGTCCAGCAGCGTCCACCTTTTCTGCCGTCAATGTCTTTGTTCCCCGCTTACAAGCCCAACAATGTTTTCAAAGATGGCTGGGACAATCATCCAATGAGCACTAAGTCAAATGGTACCGCTAACCAATTGTAGCACATATAGGACTGCAGCACAATTTACAGGAGTCTAATGATTGCGTAAGTCCTTTTGAACTTTGGTAAACAGTGTTTTTCAGCCAACATAATGAATTATTACACATCACTGGGAAAGTAGTGGCCCTGTGTCCAGTGATTTCCAGCTTTTGTGTCCATGTCCCTGAGATTGACTGCCCTTTGACACCCGAGGAACTGGCTGGACTTCATGCTGCTGTGGACCCAACAAAGCCGTCCTCATGCTTGGGAATAGACAAATATTTAGCAGCAGTGTACACGCACAGCATTGTATATGTAAGGCCCAGGGTTCCAGACATCTTTTATTTATTCGTATTCATAGGCATAACCGGAGATTTTAGCAGTGCAAGTAGAAAAATTAGTGGCCACATGAATCACAAATTGATATGCCAAATCTATATTCACAATTGCACTCATTTAAACTACATTACCTAAAAATGGATGGAAGTGTGAAGCAAGAGTTAGTCCCTGAAAATAAAATGATCAACAATTTAAAACCACAAATCAGCAAATTTATTAGTTACAAATGAAGATATATATTATATTTAATTCTGACTTAAATTTCAAGGACAAAAATGCCACCATTCTGGAGCCCTGGTAAAGTCATCTGAAGTTTATCTAATCCCAGCGGAAAAACAGTATAATCCTTTTGCAACTACTTTTGTTCACGGGCCAAATGAGGATTGCGATGACTGAAAATTATGCGAAACTTGTGTAAACATGTAACCACCTCCGCTACTACATTGATTGTCCATGTGACAAAATATTACCGTACATATTGCCAACATTCATTCAAATTTTCAGTCTCCATGCAAAATTGTGGCCTGAAAGTTAGTAGTAACGTGTTACATTTAATCCGTTACAATTACTTAAATACGTTTTGGGAAAATGTGTACTTATAGGAGTAGTTTTAAATCTCTATACTTTTTACTTATACTACAGTAGATTTGTGAAGAAGAAACTCTGCTCTTACTTCGCTAGATTGGGCTACACTGAACCCGTTACTTAAATCCCCTCCGCGCACGTGAGCGTCGCTGTCTCTCTCTCTCTCTCTCTCTCTCTCTCTCTCTCTCTCTCTAATCTATATATCTCTATATCTAATCTATCTCTCTCTCTATATATATATATATATATATATATATATCTCTATCTATCTCTATCTCTATCTCTCTCTAGCCGTATGGCAGTCTCGTCACGTGATCATATTCAACTTCCGCTGCGGGAAAGAGTTGTTTTCGGATGAAACTGATCGAAAATGTCTGCATCTGCAGCCTGTGAGAGACTTTTCAGTCATGCTGGACTCCTGTTCAAGAACCTTGAGAGCAACTACTGTTAAAGCTTAATAGTGATATCAGTGAGAGATTCTTTGGGAAAAATGTTTGTTTTGCATGATTTGTCACATACATACAGACTGTAACACGCACGCACAAAAACACACAGTTTATACGAGTTCATGTGCTACCTGTTCTGCATGCGGAGCCTGTTAAAAAAATTGAAATTTTGTGCTACTTTATTAATACTATTATTATTTTATTGTTTATTATAGTGCTTGAATTTAACTTAAGATTATTTTAAGATATTCTTTAATTAAATGTTATTCGTTTCATTGATTGGATGGACTTTAATTTAATTTCGTCTGATTGAATGGTTGTTTAAAAAAAAAAGAGACGTTGCAACAGTTACTCAGTACTTGAGTAGTTTTTTCACCAAGTACCGTACTTTTTTACTTTTACTCAAGTAATTATTTGGATGACTACTTTTTACTTCTACTTGAGTCATATTATTCTAAAGTAACAGTACTTTTACCTGAGTAATTGTTTTGGCTACTCTACCAATCTCTGGTCCTCAGAAAGAGCCACATTCAAGCATCACACTAACATGTTCAGCAAAACCATTAGTGAGCATTATTATTGTGAATTCTGCAAAAAAATATGCGCCCGAGTGATTATGTGGATGGAAAAATGGACAGATAGCTTTAGGTTCGTACTTATTTTCAACTAACACTGGATTTGTCTTTATAGAGGCAACGCTGTAAAATGTTTTGGATAGTACTGTACCTTGAATATGGAAAGGCGCTAACTAAATGCAGTTAATACTGTATACAAATAGCCCTAGTTACAAATAATATAATATAAAAATGTATGTGATTTAAAAAGCCTATCTGTTAATATCAAGGTAAAAAAAAAAGGTACTGAAATTAAGTGACAGTCTTCAATTGGACACTACAGTAATAAACGTACAGAGGCAGTTATAATGTTCTGATCCATTTGTTGAGCGATGCGGCCACCAAGAGATGGCGCAGTTTTGTTATTTGTAAGACTCACGCGTGGTTGCCTTTACTGGACAGAACATGCTCTCAAGTCTGTACAGGTTAAATGAGGTTAACACTCTTAATTTGTGGGTTTGAATGAAATAAATACGCCCATATGATCTTTCCTCCATTTATTCATGACACACATCGTTCACGCAACAATTAAGACGCTTCCACACGCTCAAGTCGTTTGCCATCACTGTCTCGATTTGAACAATTACTGTATAGTTTAAAACAGTTGTGAGCCGGTGTGAGAGGGGAAGCGGAGGGAGTTGGATGACTCAAACCAAAGGAAGCAACACTTTCACATCATACAACGCCTAAAACGCCAAAGCCACTTTTATGGGAACGGCTTAAATGTCAGTTTTTTCAGCTTGTCATAGGGATTGCACTTTTAACTCTGCTGTTATATTTGGGATCACATCAGTGTTTATCATCTGTAAATGTTTAATTACCTTTTGATGATGAATGGTTTTGCCTGCATTTAATGAAGACAGCTGGGAAACTAAATAAGTGTAAATTAACATTAATTTTTCAGTCTGTCCTCTCCTCCGCACATTGTCATTTGACCCCAGGTTCTTTTAACAGTATAAAATGGAATGGCTTTTGGATACTGTAAAAAAAAAAGTGTCTCTCTCTCTCTCTAGATATATATATATATATGTATATATATATATATATATATATATATATATATATATATATGTATGTATGTATGTATGTATGTATGTAGATAGACAGATAGATAGATAGATAGATAGAGATATATATATTTATATCCATCTATCTATATTTATGTCCATCTATACCTATCTCTCTCTCTCTCTCTCTCTCTCTCTATATCTCTCTCTCTCTCTCTCTCTCTCTCTCTCTCTCTCTCTCTCTCTCTCTATATATATATATATATATATATATATATATATATATATATATATATATATATATGGGCGGCATGGTGGACGACTGGTTAGTACATCCTCCTCACAGTTCAGAGGTCGTGGGTTCAATCCCGGCTCCGGCCTCCTTGTGTGGAGTTTGCATGTTCTCCCCGTACCTGTGTGGGTTTTCTCCGGGTACTCCTGTTTCCTCCCACATTCCAAAAACATGCATGGTAAGTTGATTGGACTCTCTAAATTGCCCCTAGGTGTGATTGTGAGTGCGGATGTTTGTCTCTGTGTGCCCTGAGATTGGCTGGCAACCAATTCAGGGTTTCCCCCGCCTACTGCCCGAAGACAGCTGTAATAGGCTCCAGCACGCCACGCGACCCTTGTGATGATAAGCGGTCCATCGATAATGGATGGATGGATATATATATATATATATATATATATATGTGGGGGGGTGCTAAAACAGTCATTTAAATTGGAACAACTTTAAATATAAGGGAGAACAGTTCTTAAACTCTTATTTCTTTGTTTTGAAACATGGGGAAGCCAATTTTCACAACAAAACTTAAAATATTTAGTTGAATACCCCAACTTCAAATTTGATTATAATTGCTGCCTTGAAACTTTTGAGTTCACTCAATTTTTTAAAACTTACAGGATAGGCAACCCACAAACAGAGGAGCCGTTAAGTAACTGACACATGACCTCGGGTTGAAAAAAAGATCACTGATGCTTTACGATGATGCTTTATGATGTTTTAGCTGTATCATACAGAATAGTATAATGGCTGCTATTTAGGTAGTCAACACAAAAATATTAAGTAACTGACACATGAACTTGGGTAAAAATAAACAAAGATGAACTGATGCATGTAACCACAATGTACAGGCAGACTGAAATATATCACAATGTTAATTCACTGTTTTTAGTTTTTCAAGTTGTCCCCATTGGCCAAGTCATTAATAGAAAAAAAGTGAACAAACGATCAAATAACAAATGGTTCAGAAATTTGAAGGTACCAGAAGAGTTTAAGAGGAAGTCAACCCCAACATTTTCTTTATAATACAGTAATCCCTCATTTATCGCGGTTAATGGGACCAGAAGCCCCCCGCGAAATAATGTGACATAGCGGTTGACTTATTATTTTTCATATTTTATATTTATTTCAAAGTTTTATTTTGGGGGGATTTACACCTCTTTTATACCATTGCGAACCCCCCGACATGTTCCCCACCCTTCTAAATACTTGGTACACAACAAATTTAACTTTAAAAGTGCAAAATGAATAATAGATACCATGCTGCAGGCTGTGAGAGGAACGTGAGCTACAACCCCGGCAGTGGGTGAGTACCAGAGCTGGGCATTTTACTAAAAATTGAGCGTCCGTTATTCATCATCCGTCTGAAGTGTGGGTACCCTTCCGTCGTCCGTCATTTGCTTTTTTTCCGGGTGGAAAAAAATAGCACCCGTGTATAGGCCGATCCGCCTCTAATTTTAAACGCTCCCTGTCTGAGCAGGCTCCGCTCACAGCTTCTAAACACAGCTGTTTACTATCCGCTTACCCAGCTCGACTCTGGCTAATTGAACGGCACATTTGAATAACTTTATGAGTTTCCGTACAGAACGTTGTTCAAAAGTGCTGTCAAATGAATCAGGTGTGCTGGACGAGGAAACCTCGAAGACATGCAGGAGGGCAGCCCCCGAGGACTGGAGTTTGACACCCCTGATTTAGAGGCTGCGATGATGCGGAGCCAATCAGCTCACGGGATGAATCCACTTGTGCTCTCATTGGTCAATCTCGTGCCAGTAACCAATCACCAGAGCTGGGCACTTGACCCTTTTTTGCCAGTCCGTCCTCCATCCGCGACTCCTTCCTCGTCCTTCCGTCCTTATTCATAAAAATTATTGCCCCTCCGACCCCGTCCGTCCTCGTCCTTTTAAAGCGCTTCCGTCCTTGCATTCCGTTGGTCCGCACATCCACTTGCCTGCAGGGAGTATCGTGAGTGGATTGAATTGTTTACCAAGATAGCATTCAGCTGCAACACAAGCCCATCGTGATGTGATGAAGATGATGCCGACTGGAGCAAACCAGGGGACATCAAGAGAATATTTAACATTGAGAAATAACGCAAAACTATTGTGTTTTATTGCAAAACTTTTGTGTTTTAACTTAAGGAGTTTTCATTTTTAAAAAAATAATTATTGGAAAATAACGCAAGGTTATTTCAAGAGGAAACAAAGAATTCCTTTTCCGGGTCGTTTAAATGTATACGCTGGTAGAGATTTGTCTAAAGATGTCCCACACAAGGACATACTTCGCTAGCAAAGGGATAAGGTACTAAATGTGAACAGTTAAGTTAACAAAACTATCTTGGATTCCACACACAAGACAGGCTGGTCGAGTATCTGTCAGTGAGGTGAAATGGCCAAATGTATCAGATTCCTGTGGCATTAGCCATGGTATTAGATGTGTTGAACCACTACAGGTCAGAATATGCATGTGCAATGCGACTACTGGTAAGCACATGAAAAGCGTTGTGCAGGCAACTGATGAAGGCGGCTCCGTAGAAGAGAACATACAGTGACTGAATATTTATTTGCATTAGCTTTAGCACAACTAAAGCTACGTACTCCTGCAGCAGAGGAGAGTCAAGCGACATGCCGATGTCACTCGCCAGTGTGCTAGCTCGGACGCTGCTCGGTCTCTCACTTGTCGTACTCTCGCTGTATCTCTTTTTGAAAAATCTCCTACGCAGTTGAGTAACTAGTGGCGCATTTGAAGTGTTCGGAGGCAATTTTTGTCGTTTGCCCATTTCGTTGAGTCGGTCGAGATGGACTTTGGCCGCCTCGTGACTACGTCGCACGCATGAGGGAGGATTACTGGGCCGGACCAAAATCCACCTCCGCCCTTGCTTAGTCCGACCCTTTTTTTAAAACTTGTCGCCCCCCCGTTCTCTGTCCCAAAAATGGGCATCCGTCCGGGATGGAGGAACAGACCGTTACGGCCCCGGGACGCACTGCCCAGCTCTGCCAATCACGTGCCTTTAATGAGTGCCCGCGCATATGTACAAAGCGTCCGAGTCAACTCATCTCTTTGAAACAACGCGTCTTTCGGTTATGCCTGTATCTTTCATTTTTATTTTTTGCTGAATACTTTTTGAAGACCTGCGATGCACTGAGGCCGCAAAACTTGAACCGCAAAGTGGCGAGGGATTACTGTAATATGCTCTATGCAGGCCCACTAGTCGACACATGGCATTCTGATTAATATTGCATTTGTGGAATACGAATATGCAGTAAAATCCTCCCGTTTTTGTATATCTCAGGGGGTGGCCATTTTGACACTTGCTGTCAGCTCAATACGACATCACAGTTGCTCAGGGCTCCGCTAATGACCAGTCATGGCTCAGCTTCATAAAACAGGTGAGCCGTGATTGGTCGTTACCTGAGCCCTGAGCAACTGTGATGTCATTTTTACTCGACACAAGTGACAAAATGGCCGCCCCTCAGATGGATAAAAACGAGTGGATTTTGCTGCATAACTCATATTCCACAAACCAATATCAATTAGAATGCCATGTTTTGACTAGTGAAGGCGCATAGAACATTTTTTTTTTGGAGTGACTTCTTTAACCAAAAATCTCCTGCACTAGTAAACTAAAGATCTGCAATGAGAGAATGATGCATGAGTTTGGAGACATTTTCACTGAAAGGCAATTTGAACGCAAATTCAACCCAAATCCATTCCATTATCCATGATAGTTTCTGCAGATGTTGAATCTTCCTCAGTGGTTACTTTTCCAGGCAAGCAAGTGGAAAATTCATCAGGACCTCTGATACCCGATAGGCTTTGTATGGAAAAATGAAAAAAGGAAAACATCTTGTAATCTGGAGCTTTTGAAGGGAATGTCACATTGCACGAGAAGCACGTTTGGAACCCCTGTTATGAAGCATGTGGGGGCTCATATATTAATTTCAATTTAAGCGGCCCCCCCCGATCAAATTAAACTGTTGCACGTTAATTTGCTGTGCGTACTCGCATCTTCCAATCAACGGCACACAGAAAATAGGAGTGAGCCCAAAATCCACTCAAAAACCTGTGTTTTTTTATTTAACGCATACACACTGTGAGGGTGTGAGTGGTGGCTTTATTTTATGACTTCGGACAGACTCGACAATAGACCCTTTCGGGGACTCAGGGTTACCCAGAATCCACTGCCCTGCGTACATTTTGGATGGCTTGCTCCGCTACCACTTGATTTGTTACTTCCTACTCAGGAAGGACGTTTTCCATGCCTACTACGTGTGTTGTTGTTGGCTGTGAAAATCGAGGGGGGAAAGCGGAAAAGGATTCTACAAACTCCCGAAAGTGATCACCAATCAGGGATTTCACGTCCAGAAAAAAAAGCTGAACCTGTTTTATGCCTCCATACTTCTACTGTAGGAGTCCTTCAATTCACAGAATGGGCTTGGATGAAAAATGAGGTAGTGAACAAGATCAATACACGTCACGGCAATTCTTGCAGGTCAGTAATCCAGTCTCGTTGTTTATGGGTCCAAATCACCGATCAAAAGCAACTTGTCGGCATACTGCACACTCGCCTACCCGCTCAAAGTTTTAGCGTATTTCCGTAACAGACGGTTTAAATGCACTAAAAACACGTAGTCGCATAGAGTCCAAAGTAACCAGCATGCGTTCCCAAGGAAAAGGAGGCGCGGCCATCCAAAATGGACGATTGAATGGGATTGTGGGACACACCTAAAAACACTATACGCGCGTCAGTGGCGGCGCGCAGTGCTGCGGAGTGGTTGGAGGGAGCTTGACAAGCTCGAGGAAAGAGAGGAGGGCACTCAAAGCGTGACGGCAAACGGGGGCGAGCTCTCGCCCTGTCGACTGCCTCACTCCCAGCTGTGCCTCGGACAACACTGTGGCGCAATTTGAAGTCCGCTTCGGTGATGCTATGCCACGGAAACACAGCGGAGATGAAGGCGCCACTGGGCTCTGGATGAGGACCTCGCCGGGCCACCACCACGGCATGAAAGATGTGGAATCCGGACGGAAGATGATGAACTGCGCTGGAGACGGGTTGCTGTCGCCCTCCAACGCCGTCGGCGCCGCTGGTTCCGACAGCCTGCGAGGGAAGCAAGGAGCCCGGCTCAGCTTGCTCGGCAAGCCGCTCATCTACAGCGCGCAAAGCGGCCGCAGGAATGTGCGCTACCGGCGGCTCCAAAACTACCTGTACAATGTGCTGGAGAGACCGAGAGCTTGGGCCTTCATCTATCACGCCTTCGTGTAAGTTTCTCTTCTTCTTTTTGTGCGCACCTGTTGATGGTGCTTCGACTGAGTGCATGGGGGCCATCGCGCCCTCCTCATCGATGCAGAACGGCTGCTTTCTCTTTTTCCCCTTCTAATACATGACGTTCAAATTCATATGCTACACTTGATAAATAAACCGTTGAGAAAAATGTGGCAAATTTGCTTTCAAGCTGTAATGAAGCGGTGAAGGGAAGCCATGCGAGCATGGTGGAGAACCATCACTGCTGGAGTGCCTTCTGTCATTGTTGACCTCGCATCTCATCTGAATGAGCGAAACTGGTGGTTGAAGCAACTTGACTGTTGAGAGGAAGGAAGTTGACACACGCCGCAAGTGAACTTTATGCGTGCGCGCGTGTGCGTGGAGAGATTGCGGTCTGGTCTGTGCACATTACGTGGAGGCAGAAAAGACTGGGTGCTTGTTACGTGCATATAAGGCAACCACACTTGGGTGCCTTTGACATATTTGTGTTGCTTTGTCGTTGCCTGTTTATTGCTCGAATAATTTCAAGTGCTTTTTAACATCTAACTTTATGGAAATGACTTGGGTGTGTTTAAGAAAATATGGAAGTGCAGTGGTGAGAAATAACGTATAATAATCTGTACTTTACGTGAATGTTTATTTTCTGACCACGTTTGCTTTTACTCCCCACATGCGGAAAACAGATACCTACACTTTTACGGCTGACTTTGTCAAAATAGGCTTTTTACTTTTTAAAATCATTGTATTTATATCGCACATTTAAAACAACAAAATTGAAACAAATTGCTGTAGCTTAACCCAAGTAAATTAAAAAGGACGGAACAAACAACACATAAAAAACATAAATCATACATACAAACTGCACAGATGATAACACAATGTAAAAAAAAAGATGCAATGGAGAGCGGTAAAATCCACTGCGGTTGAACTCTTGGGTCTTAAAGTGAAAATAACATGGACAGCAGCAACAGAAAGCATTAATGTCAATGATGCAACTGCAGCAGATTCACAGAAGCAAGATATTCCCCATCTATCCTTATTTACATTTTTGGATGATGTTTGCACCAATGAATGGTGAATGTTTTGTGTCTTAAGTGATTTTAGAACTATTTTGTGGGCAGTTTTTTTGTTGTGCCAAGTCAACAAAGCCGGTATTGTATAACACTGAGAATATAAATTCATTTTGATCTTTCAACTTAAATATCTTTCAGAGCCTACTTTGAAGTAAAGGAGTTAAGTCAGTAGTTGTACCTATAAAACACAACATGTATCGTTTGGGGCTAAAACAGTAAATTAATTTGGAGCAACTTAATATAAATTATTGACGTTTATGACAGCAATGTCGGTTAGCACACCAAGCAGTGTCCGATTTACTAAACTTTGGAACTCTATTTGTAGTAGTGCCTCCAAACGAATAGTAAATAAAACAATGTAACTAATAAAATGAATGAATGAATGAATGAATTTACACCTGTATCTCACTGAGCGGTGAAGGTTTGCGCATGAAGTGAATGTTGTATTTTTGTCAGGATTTGTTCAATGTTGCCAACAGTTGCCAAGATGTGCGCCAGACATTCACAAACAGTTTTAATAGTCGCAGTTTTTCTTGTCATCATCAAATTTTGAACATGTTCAAAATATACTTGCAACAAGACTAACTGTTTGAGAACTGTTGAGCAATACAATAGTATACTTTACGAGTTTATCTACAGGGTTTTTCCTGGCTAAGATTGAGGCAAAGGTGGTACCATCCTGACCATGCGCCATGACGTGCATGTATTCTGTAAATTCAATTTACCCGCTTTCTTTTACAGGAAACATACCTTAAGTTAAGAGTTCCAAGAATGGCTATTATCCAGTGGCGTAGCTGGGCTGTATTCCACATGGGTTTTGAGGTCAAAGTGGCCCGACATTGATACACGAATAGAGAACAGAAAAAAAGGACAAAAAGTAAGGAATAAGTAAGCCAAAAATAGACCATGACTAACCCTACGTCATCCACGCCACTGCCCCCTTAACATGCTTCAAAACTCACCAAATTTTGCACACACATCAGGAATGGGTGGAATTGCGATACCATTAAAAAAAACAACCCCAAATTGCGCTCTAGCGCCCCCTAAGAAAAAAAAAACACAGACAAAACTGCATATAACTCCCAGTAGGAATGGCATAGACACGTGAAACAAATACCTAAATGTTGGTCTAGATCAGGGTTATTATAGTTTTGGAATTTTAACTATAGTTAGTTTTTATTTCATTTTGAGTTGTATTTTTTTTTATTTAGTTAGTTTTAATTAGTTTTCAGGGTGGCTTTGTTCGTTTTTATTAGTTGTAGTTTTTTCAAAAACACTTAGTATTACTTAGTTTTAGTATTAGTTTCATTTTTTAAAATTGTTTTACTTGTGTGCAGGATTTCAAAAACACAATGGTAAGTATTGTGTAGTATAAATTAAACAAAAATATTCCTAAAACATTTTGATCCCCAGACTTTGAATTACAGTAAGTGCAGAGCATAATACTGCTTCTAGAGTGGGCTGCATGCATGCACCCTAAAAAAAAGATAGGATGCCTTGCTCACCAAGTTGCCAAGACCTAAATTTCATACATTGACAATGCCCAGCTAAATTCAACAGGAAATTTGCAATTCCCCCTTCCAAGTAAAAGTTCAGACGAAAAAGTCGCCTGTTTTCAAATATTATCTCCTCCGAGGGCGTTTGTCGTATCGGCGTCAAACAAGCAAAGTTGGTGAAAGAAAAATCTTAACCGTCCCGTTTAGGATTTTATGAGGCAGTTCTTGTTTACCTGCTGTGGCTGTGCTGCTGCTCAGACCCGTGTCGCCCCTGGCCTGGATGCTCCTACCACGACAGAAGAGATCTGTCATTTGCTCGTATCCTCAATTATTACTATTTTTTTCTGCCCTCCGTTTATCTGCACCACACATCTCCTATTCTGGTGGTTCCTGTAAGCATCTTTGCAGTTGCAAATTGCATTTGCAATTTTTTTTCCAGAAGAATAACGGTCGCCGTCTGAGCGGCTGAGCCAATCACATTCAACAGATGAATGGATCAGTTCAAATTTGTGTGTGTGTGTGTGTGTGTGTTGGGGTGATCATACAGTATCCCCCCAAAACAATGCAGTGACGCAGTCTGATGTTACGCTACCTGCTACCTGCCTCTGCAAGGGTCTACCGCTGCAACAATACATTTAAAAAAAATGTTTGACCACAAGAGGGCCTATGGGTTTACAAAACCCACTAACCCCCATGTCATCTACTGCTGCTATTATCATGTTAAAGTATTCATTTATTAACACAAGAGCTACAATTTCAAAGTGTTACTGCAAAGAGCCACATCATACATGTGGGTGCACATAAAATAGACCAGCATATGACATATGCTAGCTTTGCTGTGTATTTGTGCTGGTGTTGCTGTTTTGTTTTTGTTGTTTGTTTGTTTATTTTTGTTTGTGGGGTTGCCTTTACATTCACCAAAAACAGTGTTAAAACTTCTTGCGTTGAACTTCATATTTTTGTTATGCTCTGATTTTTTTCACTCCCATTTTGAAAGTGAACTTGGTAGGCAACACTAATGAGCATTTTTTTTCCCTCCATCTCATTTGCGTTAAAAGTGCATGCATGAGATACACGTAGCTGGTACCTTGCTTGCCCAATGTAATCTATCCAATTGCCGCGTTCAGACAAGCCCTATATCATATGCGCAACAGCGTGCCCACATTTGGAAGTGCTGACGTACGAGCTGACCAGGAAGTAAAAAGTGAGGCTTTTCCTACAAAATGTCAAAAATCACGGCTGACCCATTCTCTGAATCTGAGCCGTGATTGGTCGTTGTGAGCAGTTGTGATGTCATTTTCAGTCGACAGAAGACAAAATGGCCGCCCCCGGAGATGCCTAAAAACGACTGCTGAATTTGCTGCTTAACTTATATTCCATGAACGCAAAATTAATCAGAATGCCGTGTTTCAACTAGTGGGCGTGCTGGAAACACATTCTTGAAAAAAATATCTTTGGGTTGACTTCCGCTTTAAGTATAGTAAAGAAAGTTAAAGTAATTTGCTTCTGATAAATTATACATTTAATATGCTGATTGGGTCAAACTAATTTAAATTGTTGACTCTTACATAGTGTACTAGTAATCTATACAATACTTCTAAATTACAGGCCATATATAAACTGTATTCCAATATAATGACCTATAATATATTTGTAAATTGTTACCACATTACTCAGTGATACCACATTTTTTGCACTTATTTTGTATTCAAATAAAAAAAAAGAATAATATTAATACAATTATTTGCAAGCACAGAGTCTGGGGACAGAATTTGAATGACCATGTTGTAGCAGAACGGCTACCACAACCTCTTCATCGAACGTGACAAAAATAATCATGAAAAGTATGGTGTGATCGACTTATCCTAAGTATGGTTTAAATTGGCCTGTTGAGACCATTCAAACATGGTATGTACAGTAGTTGAGATGTTGCACTTTTGACAGAAGTTTGAATGGAGAGGGTTCTTCTTGTTCAGTTTAATAGCTGCATATTATTTGGCAGCAAACGTTGTACCCCATAGCTGTGAATTTAAATTACCGATGTGCTGAAGCTTAGAGGACAGTATGCGAATTTCACCTTAGGGGTTTGGCGGATGCCTTAACTACATAATTGACTGTACCAAATTACTCAAACCAAATAAACTAAATTCAACTGTGGTGTCGAGAGAGCGAGAGGGAACCAAATCAACACTTAATTAGACTTGAAACAATGTGTTAATAATAAACAATTTCTTATGACTTAAATAATTACTCTAAACCAAAATTTAGTTAGGCACCCATATTAGTAATAAATGTTCTGGCTAACGTTGCCGCGGTTACTGTAGAAGAGGCGGAGAAACGTTTCCTCCGCCAACGAGTGAGCGAGTGCACCTGCTTGTTGAACGTTAGGGAGGAGCTCCGTTGTAGAGGCTGTTGACTGCTGCGATGATGGTGGATTCGGAAGACGCTGCCCTGTCCAGCTGATGCTCACAGCCTGCCCCTGCAGACCGCGACACACCGCAAATGGCTACGCGGGTGTCCTCTCGTCTCCGTGGTGTGAGTTAGCTTAGCTTGCTAACTCGCGATCGCCTCTCAGCAGGCCGCCGGGCTGAGAACGCGCATTCGCCGTTCGAAGCGTGTTCACTCTGCTTTGGTAGAAGGCAACTCCTCGCGTCGTTCGCCAAGGTGGAGGTACTCGCTAGCTTGGAACCTCGCCGACCGTCACACTCCTCCGTCGACTCACTCAACTGCTCGGCTGCTCTGAAAAAAATGTCTGACTCAACCGCGCGCTTACAATTTGGGAGAGGTGCGCGGCAAAGCGGCCGCGTAGGTTTGGAGCGAGAGCGACAAATTGACCAGCTTGTCATATTTTTGCTACACGCCGCAGAGGTATAAACCAGGCTTGAGTGACGGCGAATCAACGTTACGTGCGGTATCTACGGTCGCGACCCTTTTTGTTTTTGCTTTTGTTTTTTTGTTTTTTTGGAGGGGGATTTAAAAAAAAAAACATTTTTTATCAAATTCTCTTGAAAACTTCTTGCCCAAGTATTAACATGGTGTGTGAAACACTGCGGACTGCACGGACACATGTAAAATCCAAAAGATCTGCACATCTGAGATCTGCACACTAATACAATTAATTCCATGTAATGGCATCTTGGTGATGAAGTACTACCTCCACAAATGAAAATAGAAAATTGTGTTTTTACTTCATTTTCTTAGAGCCAACTTTTCTCTTCACACACCGGGCTGCTTTGGAACAAATATCCAATCACCTCATTGCAACACCCTAGCTAGTTGTCGTGGTAACAAAAAGCCATATTCAACATTTGCCCCACTTAGAGTGGAGCAGGTTGAGCTATGGCTGAATTTTACCCTGCAGCAAAAACAAAGGAATTTTAACTTGACTAGCCTGTCTGTAAAGTGTTATTGGATAAAATTTCATATGACATTTCTTCATGATGTACCTTTAGGAAGTTAGAAGTATTCACTCAATCCTTTTTTCACTGTTACGCCTGAGCCAGGGTCACTGATGGTGTAGTTGTACACGCGCCTGAGTTGTATGTGGGCATCGTGGGATCGGTTCCCGCTCAGTGACGGTGTCTGTGTGTGTGCCCTGCGACTTGCTGGCGACCAGTTCGGGATGTAGTTTGCCTTTCGCCCATTGTCAGCTGGGATAGGCTCCAGCACCTCCCTGCGACCCTGTACTGGATAAGCGGTTTGGAAGATGACACTTAAAACGCCTGAGCTAAAACATTTGGGACAGATCAGACGTGCAACCATGATGGCAAGCTTGACCTCACTACACCCAATTGTTTCGCTCTCCAACATGCCCATACAGCACATACTGTACAATACGGTGCTGGTGCTTAAAATAATATTTCACCTACAACTGTACATTTTTGGCTCGCACACGCACACACATACACTGGTCTTGTGTTAAATTCTCTGTACAGTGTGAGTCAGTGTGCACATTTAGCTTTGTGAAAAACTTCTAAAGAGCAACCTCACTTATTTGCTGTTCCATTTTCCTACATTGGTATTTACCTCAGACATGACTACTGTATATGAATTCCTCGTGTGTGACAACAGTAGAACTGAGCCGCTCTTTGTGCTGAGTAGAGTTGTGACTTGGGAACCAACCTGCCCACAATCCCACTCATACAGACGCACTTATTCACATGCACAGTAGTGCCATTCATCACACTTCTGGATTAACAAACTCTTATCCTTGCAAGTATGTTCAGGGGCAGAAAAGTGTGAGGCGGAAACAAATACAGTGTTCCTTCACCTTACACGACTGGCAGGCCGAACGATTTGGGTGCAGGGAGGGGTAATGTGAACTTGCTGCTCTCCAATTTGAATTTCATCTCATTTATTATGCTAGTTTTAGCCCCCAAATGGAACTTCAATGTGTATTTATGTACTTACTCTTACTATTAGGGCTAAACAATGCCCTGTTGCTGTGTTAATTGATACATTTGTGGTCGGTAACCTAATTGAGATGTTGGTAGAAAGCCCTCAAAATTGAAACAGTGAAGACAAAGTCGGAAGTTGCACAACGTAAGCAGACTCCAAAGCAGTCAGACTCCTTGTTTTGTTTCCTCATTTAGCAGTGAACTTCTTTTCACACTTGTGTGACAAGTAAGAATGTTAAAAAAAGATAAGTTAGGCGCATTTGTGCATGGTTGCCCTCACATTAGTTTATGATGAACCACGATAAAATAAAGTATTTTGCAGTGCTTCCAATTTGAACCTTGAATAATTTAATTTAAACTTAATAACTTCATTTAAACCTTGAATGATATTAAAAGACAACATATATACATGAATCTGGTGTATTGCTAGAATAAGTAATTCCCTCTTTCTGTTTGGCGATTTGGACTGCCAGCTCACTACTTTCTCCTCGTTGCATAGTACGTGACCACCGTACCTGTCAGGATGCACCAAGATCTCAAACTATTTATTCTGAATGAAAATGTTTTATTTTAAATTGTATTTTATTTCCTTTGTTATACATATTTTCCATGAAATAAAATTAATTATTTCGGTGGTGTAGTTACTGTATCGTTTTGATATTCGTGCTTGCTCCATGGTGTTTTCCTGCTCGCAATGCATTGTGGTCTATATTAACCTGTTAAATGAACATCAAATGTCACTACTTTTCCAAGTGCATTGTGGGTAATTTTGAATGCCCAACATTTAACCTCCCTGGAAATTTGGACACATCTACAAAAAGGCGTAACCCCTTAATAGTGCACTATCTAAGGAAGAGTGCACATTCGGACACAGCCCAAGTGCTAAATTCTTGCTAAGAGCTTATAAACAGCACAGGCTACGTGCTATAAACATGCAGATGCTACTTTGATGTTCATCCCCTTTACTATATAAAACACAGTAAAAGCCATATATCATTGTAGGTAAAACAAAAAATAAACAAACAGTGTAGAGGGTGACAGGAGTGGAATTTCACTCAAAATCCATTAAATACTTGGTTAATGTGTACTGATATATAATGCTTTGCTCTTTTTGTTCATATACAATCAATAATTTGTTAGAATATACAATACAATACAATTCTATAAAATATTTATAAAACCTCACTACCCTTTCGTGTCACTACATTTCTATAAAGATAGCTCAAAGACAATCGGCCTCAGTGACATGTCTACAAAGTAGAAACAAATTATGGGACATTTTGCTTATGTTTTTTTCTTTTACATGAACACACTATATTGTCCTTGTTTTTTGGAGCTCTGTGACACTACTTAGATTAATAAAATGGAGCTATTAACAGTATCCATACATTTTTGTCAACGTGATAAATTGTGGGTACATAGACACGTTGAAAACAGAGCTACATTAGCCAAGTACTAATGCTAACAGTGAAACGCGTCATTAGATTACAATCCATCGGATTGGATATACACGTTGCTGACTTTACCTGCTGTGAAGATGCGTCTCCTGAGCCGCTGAAAGCGCCGTCCGATCCGCTCTTGTTCGCCATCTTTGTTTTCTTCTCTACGCATGCGCGGGGAGAGGAATCGCGCATCGATTAGCTCCCCTTCGGACCTGCCTGTGTTCTGCGTGACGTCATCCTAATTTGCATGTTGTGCAGATTTGTCCTCAATAAAGTAATTTGTCGTAAATTGGCAATTAGTGCGAAGTGAAGATTCGTAGTCATAAAAGCGAGAGAGGTATTCACAAAACAATGAAACTCAGTTTTTATTCGTACTCACAAGAAGAGAAGTCAAACCCTCACAATTTTGATTCGTACTCTCAAGAAAAGAAGTCAAACCCTTACAATTTTGATTTGTACTCACAAATTATTCCTATTACGGATACAAATGTTTAATCACGGATATGCCTTTAACTATTACGGATACGAATCTTTAAATCACGGATATGCCTTTTTGACAGCAATCTTACTCCATACGCAAGTAACATCAATTTAAACAACACCTGTCTTCTTTTTCAAGAATGGCCATCTTGAATGGCCAAATGTAACTTTCATATACTCGTTTCTTTACTCCTCGTTTTTCAAATGAAGGAGTGGGCACATATGATTTCCCTCAAGTTCCTTGTCCCAGTTAGAATCACAACGGTTGATTTGACACAAGTATTTGCTGTCATCTCCAGTGACCTGTCCAAAGACTCTGAGACAGTGAGTGAAGGCCTTTGAAACAGAGCGGAATATCACGTTCTGATGAAACTGCATTTTTTTGTCGCTGAATGTATCAACCGATCATTGCATAGGTCAGTATGTGGGACAAGGTTTGAAATGTGTCAGATTTAGAGTAAGAAATAACCTTTTTTCCACTCATGCTCCTCTTTTATTGCACGCTCACTCGCTTTACTTTAATGCATCAGATTTATATAGCACTTTTCTGGACAACGGGACACTCAAAACGCTCACAATGGATACATTACTCATGCATTCACACTCTGGTGGCTGTGTGTCTCTCCCCTGAAGCTGAGTCCCATCCTCTCCCCCTGTGTAGATGATATTCTTTGTCTCTTTGTCATCACTAGGATGCATGTTAGCGTGATTCTGAGGCCAGCCTGTATAGCAGAATGAGAGAAGCATGGATTTAAAATTTTGGCCTTTCTGTGTGGAGTTGGTCGTGTGTGCATGGTTTTTTATCATATACAGAGATCCCTCATTTACTGCGGTTAATGGGGGCCCAGAACCCGGCGCGATAGGTGAAAAACCGCAAAGTGGCGTCGGACTTAATATTATTATTATGATTATTATTATTATTATTTTATATGATATTTATTGTACAGTTTTATTTGGGGGGATTTGCGCTTCTGTTATGCTGTTGCAAACCCCCGATATGGTTCCCACACTTCTAAATACTTGTTAAACAATCAATTTAATTTTAAAAATGCAAATTGAAGAATAAATATCAAGCTGCAGGCTGTGATAAGAATTGAGCTTTGACCGCGGCAGCTGACGATCACGACGGAACGTTCGCTAAAAACTATGTTAAAGTTTTAATTTTTATCACAAAATTGACTTACCTTAACTAGAATGCCCTAGTGTAATTTATCCAATCCTGCATGTTAAAACGCTTGTTGTCGTCGTGAAAAGTGAAAGTAAAAAGGGCCTCTTCTTCTTCTTCTTGTTCTTCTTCCTCCTCCCCCCTCTTTGTTGCCTCCTACTTCATTTAAAACGAAGATGAAGCATGGCCGCCATAGGGGATCATGCATTAACTTTATCTTTGCACAATAACATCAATAAAGTCCTTTGGATAGAATAGGTAAGCTGTTTTAAGACAACCTAAGACAAAACTAACAAACATTTTCACACTTTATTCGGCGATGCAGCAGACAGAAACATAATTCCAAAAGAATTAAAGAGCTTAGACATGTGGCTTTCACACAGGCAGTCTTTATTATTATTTACTGTTTCAATCGATGATGTAAAAATAATGTGTCAGTGTAAGAGAAGCACCATTTTAATAAAAAAAATAAATCGAGTGGTAATTACCATCCTCTATTCTGTTACAAAGACGTCAATATCGTCATTGTCTACAAACCATATCATATCACGTTCGACTGGTTCCACTGGTCGTCGTCTATATAGCACTGCCGTTACTTCTCAGAGCTACCGGCGATCGACGGCGTCTGCCATTAGCCTACCTACGGCTCGAAAAAATCCTCGACATCCTCCGCGGTCTCGCGCCACCCTCACGTGTTTATTCTGATGCATTAAATTGGCTAAGAGACGGAGAATTGGATTAAAAAAAGACACCGACGTATCCACTCTCCCGGGTTTAAAGGTAGAATGACGCAACAGCGCTCCCGGCTCTAGTGGTAGAAATGCGGTTATACGCTCCCGTCCTTAATGGGTTAAGCAAGATACGGAACCCCCAGTTGCTCCTGATGTACAGGGTCAGGCAAAATGATCCGACACATTTGTAGGTTAAATAAGAGGCAAATAAAGTAAAGAAACAAAAAAGTGTTTTTATTTTCGAAAAGTACATATAATGCCATTCTTCTTCATTATGTTTTAAAAATTAAATCAGTCAAATGGGATCCATTATTGTCCACACACTGTATAGCATAGCATAGCATAGCATAGCATAGCATAGCATAGCATAGCATAGCATAACAAGATTGTGTTTCAAGCTGGTACGGGATCATGTCTACCAAGAATGAAGTGCAAACGGGATGCTCGTTGTGTTGCAGTTACATATTCGTTTGTTTTGATAAACGTTTCCACAATGAAAGCACCATGCTCATCGGTCCAATTCATGGCAGCAACTGAAAAAGAAACGAAAAACAATGGCATTATAAAGAAAAAAAGGAAAATGGCATTACCGGGTATATGGAAAAATGGCATTATATGTACTTTTCGAAAAAAAAAAAATATATATATATATATATATATATATATATATATATATATATATATATATATATATATATATATATATATATATATATATATGAAAGCTCATTCACAATTTTAGTCATATTTATTCATTTTGAGTAATAACACTGGTCAACAGCAAGTTTTAATCAGAGATGGCTTTATGTGTCCCTGAACATATTTTTGATGCAGATTTTAAAAATGAAGAAAAAGAAAGAAAGAAAAAATACTATTTTCCAGCACATCAAGTTTTTTCATTTTAAGTTTGACCCATAAAACCTTATGCAATATGGATTTTACCAAGCGTTGTAATTTATAGTAATGACGTTTCAGAAAAAAAATTACACCTGTTGGTGAACTTAACCTTTAATTCCTAAATATTATTATTATTATTATTATTATTGAGACCTGGTGTGCCACAAAAAACAAGGGCAGCAACTGGGGTTTCAGTATCTTGCTCAAGGATACTTCGACATGGTCACAGTCGCTGATGGAACCCACAACCTCTGTGTCGGGAGACAACCGCTCTACCACATGAGCCATGCTGCCCCACTGGATAAAGCACATTAGTCAGCTTGCAAAAGCTGTACCTTCACCAAAGATATGTTGCAAAGAAAACAAATGACTAAATGGCAGACTTCCATTTCCATAGCATTATAATAATAACAATGAAGACATTTTAATTTGCTGTTCAGGTGAGTCTCCTGCGACACACAAAATGAGGGTGCAGAGTTGCCATGGCAACTGATGCTGCCTTCCTAAGCTTGCTCACAACAGGAGTCTGTGACTTTATCGTTTTTATCAAACAAAAGACAAAAAGCGCATGCATACACATGTCAATACATCATTGTGCCAGCCAAGTTGGTGTATTTGACTGCTGTGGCACCATGGCCAGAAGTTAGGAGTCAGCAAGGCCATGCTGGACCACAACATGCATGCTATATATAGGCATGCAGGTTGTTGCTTTGTTGCCTATTGTTGTCCCTGATGGCATAACACATTTAAAGGGGCTATGTGGTCAGGATGACCCATCTTTCCACCCAAAACTGTCTTTATGCATTTTTTGTTCAGGAAAATTAATGTAGCTTGCATTTTCAATTTCATCAATTTGTTTTGGAGGAATCAGTAAATAATAGACTACTGCTGTAACGCCTCTTTCTGCTGTCTGATATGAACACGCCTCCCTCCTTCCCCCAATAGCTTTGCGTGATGTCAGCCGAGGGAAAACTGGATGCAATTTCCATGCATCCATCCATTATCTATACCACTTCTCCTCACAAGCGTGCTGGAGCCGATCCCAGCCGTCTTCGGGCAGTAGGCGGGGGACACCCTGAATTGGTTGCCAGCCAATCGCAGGGCACACAGAGACAAACATCCACACTCACAATCTCACCTAGGGGCAATTTAGAGTGCCCAACTAACCTATTATGCATGTTTTTGGAATGTGGGAGGAAACCGGAGTACCCGGAGAAAACCCACGCAGGCACGGGGAGAACATGCAAACTCCACCCAGGGAGGCTGGAGCTAGGATCAAACCCATGACCTCTGAACTGTGAGGCGGACGTGCTAACCAGTCGACCACCGTGCCGCCCTGGATGCAATTTGTACGGTCTAAATCAATGAACATACGTCGCCTATAATACCCCAAAACTGTGCTTAATCTGCACCAACATTTATTTGGTTTATTTACTCTACTTGTGCCCACTCCAACTGCTAAAAATATCAATTAAAAACGATAAGCTTCACCATAAGCGCTCACTAAAAGAGAATGCGAGAATTAATAATTGGGTGCTTATCTTTTGTTTGTCATGCAGGCCTGCATTTCTTTGCTAATACAAATAAGTGAGATTCATATACAGTAGCACCCTTCAAGACACCCGGGGACGCTTTTGCATCAAAAGAAGAAAAACTGATATTGATATGCCTTGTTGGAGACAAGAAGCCCCAACTTCTGCTGAGAGGAAGCCAAGTGAGGCTCAGTTTACCTGCTAGAAGCTCACTGCTGTCAGCATGCAAAGCACGCCAGGGGAAGAAGCCACAACACTGGCCGGAATAAAGCTGTTTTTTTTGTCCGGTTAGCATTGCTTGCATTAGCAGCTCGAAGCTCATAACAGCACAGAACAATGAAACAAGTGCTAATGTTTGCCTCATTCAAGTGATCCTTTTAGGCACAACACACTGGCCTCATTGCTCCCATATAATGTCTAAGGTACAGTAGGTCTTGGGTATGGTAATGCCCCCCCCCCCCCCAAAAAAATAAATACAAATTCTCATTAGGCACAAGGAAGTGTTGTTTCCTTAAATTTGGCAGAATACTTTTTTTCCACCTGATGTTTCTGATGCATGATTTCATGAATCTTCAGACAACACGTATTTAGGACATGACATTTTTTCAGGACCTTTTTTCTAGCTTGCATAAGGCCACATACTATATTATCATAGTGTCATGACATAATGATCATAGCTGCTAAAAATATGAGAAAGCCACTGAGAATGCACAATGTGGATGAAGTCAGCGTCTCTTCCAATGGCTTGAAATACGGTGCAGTCAAAACATCCACAGTGTAGTATTACCACAGGGCAGACAATCTTGGTTCAGAAATAGCTTCACCCTCCCTCATTCTAGTGTGGCATAGGCTACACACAGTTGTCATAATGTGAGTGGCACTGTGTACAAGGACATGCGCCATCCACATTCACAGCCAAGTCAAGCATACTTCCTGGAGATCGGTCCTGGAGGGATGGGGTTGACTGGCTTTGCATCAGGGAGACTGCATCAGGCCATGCCACTGCGTGGTCCGTGCATTTGCTACTCGCCTGTTAATACTGCTGTGTCGTGGGTGGGAGGCCAGAGGCCCTCTGACCTCTCTGTCTTACCCACAGGGCCAGGGCTGCAGCTGGATAGTCAGCATGTCCCTGGTACCGCCATGGTGTGCAATGTTTCTCCACCCTGATAAGAAAGAGAATATAAAAACATGTCTTTGGTTTGATCATTTAAGAGAATCTGTGTAAGATGAGAGAATTAACAGACGATGCTTGTCATTTTGAATCCTTAGTTTTTGTCTATATGGTCATTAACCCTCATATTAAATACTGGTATTGTGTGATATTGATTGTTTGACCCCAGTTACTGTTCCATGCACAACTCCAATGGCATGCAGTAAAGCTTGTACCTTCAGCAATGTCAAACAATCCTAAAAAAGGAAGTTAACCCAAACATGTTTTTTGCCAGAATATGTTCTATGTAGACCCACTAGTTGAAATACAGCATTCTGATTAATATTGCGTTTGTGGAATATAAGGTAAGCAGCAAAATGCACCCACTTTTAGCCATCTCCAGGGGTGGCCATTTTGTCAGGGCCCAAATAACGACCAATCAGGGCTCACCTGTTTTCTGAAGCTGCGCTATGATTGGTCGTTACTTGAGCCCTGAGCAACTTCAATGTCATCTTCAGTTGTCAGAAGTGACAAAATGGCCGCCCCCTGAGCTGGCTAAAAACAGATGGATTTCTCATATTCCACAAATGTAATATTAATCAGAATGCCGTGCAGGCCGCATGGAACATAATCTGGAAAAAAAAATGTTTGGGTTGACTTTCACTTTAACGTGTTCCCATGATGGGTTAATAAAACAATCAAGACGTGTTGGGTAATATTTTTTCAATCCAGTCCTTTAAGACAGGGGTTGCCAAACTTTTAGTGTACGTAAACACTGCAAGTGTACTTGCGCGTGCGTCGATCTTCTGCATGACTCCAGCGAGATTATTTCTGTGTCCGCAAAGACCGTGTGCTCCTCTAGCACGCTGCCTTAAATAAATGAATGAGTCGAGCAGCCAAGTAAGTCGGCTGTGTTCAGGCCCACAACGATGCAAACGCCCCAATTTAACTGCACCCATCTATGAAAATAGCGCAAAGAAGAAAACTCCACTCACGAGCAAAGGTATTCTTCTCCGTGCACTAGACTTGTGCTGGGCATGAAAAAAGAGCCCTCAGGGTCTGTTCAAATATTTATACCGTCTATGGTTGTCACATTCAAAACAAATTTGCCGAGCTCTTTTCCAAACGACAACATACGTTTTAAAATGTTTATTTACTTGTGCCATTTTATTTTGAACAGACTCTAACATCTTCTGTTGAGCATATTCAAACTGAGCCAATTAATTTCTAACATGGTGCAATAAACATAAAATTAAAAAATAGTTTATGTTTCCCCAGAATAATCAAAGTGCATTTATAGCGTTTTTGAAAAGAGCTTGTCATATACATAGATCACCCTTCCCCATGTAAAATGGTTGCTTTGGGCAAGCATCACCCCGTGCGGGGGTGAAGCCTCACATAGGCCCTCTGTGTGGGAACATAAAAAGCTCAATGTTGGAACCTCTGTGAAGGGCAACCACAGTCAAATAGAATACAGTATGTGTTTTGTCTGCAAGGCAATGTGTTGCCAAGCCTTGATCTATCCGGTTAGGTACAGCATACAGTAACATTATTCAAAGTCGTTGATGATCACAAGTTGAGCAATAACAAAGACTACTGGGAGTGGGGGGTTCTATGTATTTTAATGAAATTGCTTGCCATAGTGGTATTTCCAGAGTTTCTGACATTGTACTGTGCACTGTCTTCCATCTTTTTCATGATGTCAGTGGTCACCTAATTTGCGAGGGTGATTCCTGTGTACAGGATCATTATTTTGTGGTCACCCATATATTAAGTCTGACTATAAGACGCACCTTTTCCCCTAGGGCTTCAACAATGATGCACCTTCTTTGTAGATTCTCTCCTAGTCCCAAAAAATTCACATTTGTGTTTATTTTTCATGAATTGTATTCTTCCATTAACTTTTCAAATCCAAAACTGCACACAAAGAAGCATTTGGATTGGTATTCAAATCTTCTCTGCTCAAGCACAGACCTTCAACCTCACGAAAGAGCGATGTTATGCCTACAGGTATCTGTGATCAGTGATGTTATGCCTACAGTGATGTTCATGACTGGTGAGGCACTACTAGTGTACGCTAAATCACGTTTTGGTTCAGTTTTTTGGAAACTTCGGTTCGGAAAATATTTGGTACAAAAAAACAGATTTTTAAAAAAAATATTCTTATTTTGAAAAGATGTCAAGTAAACTGTACTTTTTTTCAAAAAAAATAAATAAAAGCGAACTATTCGGGTGATATTCTAAGAAATTACACCAGAATAAAAAATACACGAGAATAAAGATCTCTTCATTTTGTAAATTATTAAGACACTGAAATCTTTAAACACTCAGCAGCAACAGCCTATCACACATCAAAGTATTCAAGTTAAAGCCAAGTTGTCATTACAGTACATATATACACTTTTTGTGATGAAAAAAAATACATACAATCTATGTTGTGGTCGGATTTGTGTGTTGCTGAGTTGTGTTACTGAATGCATCGTACGGCTAGCGAGTGGAGCAGCGGGGAAAGAAGAGCGCAAACAGTTGTACAGCGTGTTCCTGGAAGACGCTACAATATGACAAATCTCGCTATTTAAGTTTGACGTTTTTGCTCCCTCGTCTAAGAAACATTCACAGTCGGATGATGCCGTGCATGTTAGACGTGCTACCTGCCGCCCATCTCATGTAGCAATGTCGGCACACAACTTTCGGACTTAACCACGTACCTTTTATAATAGCGCCCGTACGTAAGCTCGCACTAATAAGTGGACCGAACCGAACGCAAGTGGACCGAACCGAACATGCCGTACCGAAACGTGTACCGTTACAACCCTAGGCACTATTGCTCTGGAGTCAGATACAAAAATATGAACTCAAAATACACGATTAGACTATGAATTTGTTTTCAGAAAAGGCGTTTTCATCCACATGTTGAAGCAAATTTTGTGAAAATGTGCAAAATGAGCATGCGACTTATGCCCGTTTCTGTATGTAATTATTTTGCGAATATTGAGAGGAGAGGAGATTGACATCATATAGTAGCATTTCTCTGCGACAAGGCACTCGGCTGACTGTCAACAAAAGTGTTCATGGACGGATTGCTGATAGAGCTTTCATGGTTTGGAAGAACTCTGGTTACAATTGTGTCAGCTTTCACCACATATTGAGCCGTCATGAAAAGGATCGGGCAGAAGGAGACCACCACGTCCTTCTCCATATGTATGGGGATGCAGGTGCGCAAAAGGCTTTTGAAAAGTAGTTGTTCAGCAGCATTTTGCAGATGAATTTTCTTATGAATTCCATATATATTTCAATTTTTTCATCCTCCCAACATAGCTTACTTTAACGTGGCTTTAACCAATATGAATGTGTGATGCAATATGCAGTCAAAACGTGTGACGTGGTGTCCAGTCCGGTCAATATGTATTTGCAAAACCTGTTTCCATAGTCAACATTCACATTTTCTTTTTATCGATAAAATTAACAATCCACCTAATCCAAGCGTAAAACCATTTTTGTGAATTGTATGCCTTCTTCAAATTTCTAGCGATTCCATTCAGTTTCATTTTCACAGTTCTAGAACATTTGAATAAAAATAGGTAGATGGAAACCCACCTAGAGCTTTCTATTAATTTCACACTTCAACATTGTGATAGTAAGAAAAACAAAAAAATATTTAATATAAGGTCAAGCTTGTTGTTGTTGGGTTGTTGTTTTTTTGGCAGACCTCTATTTCTTAAATAAAAAAAAATGTGGTCTTCCTCTTGTATTTATTATGCTATCAAAGCCCTGATTATAAAATGACCTAGATGTCTGGTATCAAAACAGCATGTCTGATGTTTCTAACAACCCGATCTGTGTCAAAATCAATAAAGGGTTCCACGAGTTATAAATTTATTGGTTGGCCCAAAGTCGGCAATGAATACGTTGCATGGTCACTGGAAGCTTGGAGCGTGCAATGCTTCACTTCAATTCCCGCACATGTATTTGAACAGGAAATATGCACATTCAGCTATCTTAATGATAAAATCGTTGATAATAGTCGGACTGAAAAAGAAAATGGAAAGCACGGACCATAGAACTAAAATGGAATATAATAATCTTAAAGGCACATTGTGTAGAAATTAATTTTAAAATAATGCCTTTTAGTGGTAAACTAATAGAATGCTCCAAGTAAATGCATTTTGAAGCGCGTTCACTACGGTGCCTCAGAGAGACCACATGTCGCTATCCTACCACCATTTTCTTGAGTAGAGGTACAAGCAAAATGTCATCACAAAACGACTATTAGTATTCCCTTAAGTGACAAAGTAAGTGCACTGCATTTATTAAACGTGCTGTAGTCAATAATGTGGAGGAATTACGTTCGCTAAGTTTGTCCCCTTCAGGTATCCGTAGCAGAAAGATGGCTGTTTGTCAGATAGCATTGATTTGAAATCATTCATTCACTCATGTCTAGGTACAATTTAATATGTGGACAAGTAGACTTGGGGCACTTCCAGAGCTGGGCACTTGACCCTTTTTTGCCGGTCCATCCTCGACCCTCCCCTTTTGTGCAAACCACCTAAATTCAACCATCATTTCTTTAGTGTACCCCCATGAGATTATGCCGAGTCTTAACTGTTTGAACAATGTTGTTATATTCCATCAGCAATGTTCTCGCCCCTAGCCGCCCCCCCCCCTGTTGGCATTGTGACTCGGCGAATCAAGGCTCTTTTAATAGTTGTGGTACACACGCTTAAATCCAGGTGAAGATAAATTGAGTAAACTGATTCAAATCAGATGATCTGGAACTAAAACTCAGACTTTCCTATCTCAGCGTAGATCAACTCAGACTTCAGGATTAGAGTAGACTCTAGAGTTTGATGAAACTGCTTTGTGAAACAGACCCCTGATGCAGGCACAGGCAGTCCCACTCTGAGGTCCGCTGATTTGTGTGGTGGATGTCATTCTATTTCATTCATAAATATCAAATCAAATCTAATTTCATGTATAGCACTTTTCATACAAATGCAACCTAAAGTGCTGTACAGTAAAAAACATCCAAAACACAACGTGAAAAGAACACTTCCTCCCTCCCTCCCAACATACACAGACACATATCCACAAGCACTCTTGCACTCACACACACACACACACCAACACACCCCCACACACACACACGTTGGGAGAAACGATATAAAATATGAAATTTGAGATCAGCGTGCATCAAACCCTCTGAATTATTGTAGAAATCAATTAATTTAATGCATTATTATTATTATTATCACCTTTAATATATTTTTAAAAGTACCCCCTGTCCGCAGCACAACTAGTGTGTGTGCAGGGGTGTGTGGGTTGTCACACAAGGACGCATGATCGGGGGTGGAAGATGATCTCCAAGTGCCCACTTCGCAGCAGCCAAATTTACATCATCCCACAGCGGCGCAAACGCCCATTTCTAACTGCACCCATCAACAAAAATACCAAAAGGAAGAAAACTCTACAAATGCGCACAGTTCGACCGCACTTTAGACTTGCGCTGGGCACGAAAATTGGGCCCCAAGTCTGCTGTAAAGCCTCTGTGACAATTCCCTCTTTGTTTTGGATTATTTTCACTTTAGACAAAGCAAACCATACTTTTAGAGTTAATTCTTTAAATCCTCACTAAGCGGATGTCTCTGGAGATAGGCCGTATTGACCTTTGAAGTTTTGTGAAGTTTGAAAGATCAATGATTTCTTTTCTACAATCTTGTGGTCACATCCGCACACGTGGATGTTTAATAAATGAGAAGCTACTCACTGCTTTGTTGTGGCTCAATGGTCTGAATTCATCTGACACTTTTTAATTGTTGTTGTAATTATCTAATGCAAGGCTCTTACTGGTTTGCTTGGTTAAATCCAGGAGGTAACTGTATAATATGTACTGGAATATCGTCAAGGGAACTCAAGTGCTAATGCTGAGATATGAATGGCTTTAACCATTGTTCCGCTTTGTTAGCACTTTGATTCAGCTGACTTGTCAGAACATATTAGTGGCACGTTAGCTCTGGAGGTCACCGCAGGCAAAGTCCTCTGTCATCCAAATAGAGCATTAACAGAGATGGGGGTCAGGAGATGGAAGAAAGAAAGGATCGGTCACAATGCTGACGAAAAGGGTTTTTTTGGATATCGCCACTTTTTTAATATACTTAGAGTGTGTTGTCAGCTTTTTGTAGCAATTTGTTGACGTGGCATGAGAACACATTGAAATAGCTACGAAGGATAAGATGAAGAATGAAGACATTAGTGTTGCAACACGTCTTGACCAATCGCATGTGGCTTTAACCCGAGCTGGCAAAAGTACTCACGTTCGCTACTCAAGTAGAAGTACAGTGGGTACTGAAAGTATTCAGACCCATTGAAATGTTTCACTTTCTGTGTTATTGCATCCATTTGCCAAAATCTAAAAAAGTTCATTTTATTTCTTATTAATGTACACTCAGCACCCCATCTTGACAGAAAAATCTGAAATGTTGAAATTTTTGCAAATTTATTAAAAAAGAAAAACTGAAATATCTTATGGTCAAAAGTATTCAGACGATTACATATTTTATTGAGTAGAAGCACCTTTTTGAGCAAGTACAGCCATGAGTCTTCTTGGGAATGATGTAATAAGTTTTTCACACCTGGATTTGGGGATACCCCACCTTTATTCTTTGCAGATCCTCTCCAGTTCTGTCAGGTTGGATTGTGAACAGTGGTGGACAGCCATTTTCAAGTCTCTCCAGAGATATTCAATCGGGTTCAGGTCAGGACTCTGGCTGGGCCAGTCAAGAGCGCTCAGAGTTGTTCTGAAGCCACTCCTTTGTTTTTTTAATTGTGCATTGTCCTGTCAAAAGGTGGACCTTTGGCCCAGTCTGAGGTCCTGAGCACTCTGGAAGAGGTTTTCCTCCAGGATGTCTCCGTACTTCGCTGCGTTCATCTTTCCTTCAATTGCAACCAGTCGTCCTGTCCCTTCAGCTGAAAAACAACCCCCACAAAATGCTCCCACCACCACGTTTCACTATAGGGATTGTATTTGGCAGTTAATGAGCAGTGCCTGGGTCTCTTCACACACACCGCTTAGAATTAACACCACAAAGTTAAATCTTGCTCTCATCAGACCGCAGCATCTTATTTCTCTAAAGGCCTACATAGACCAAACCGACGTCGGAGGTCGTGAAACGTCGTGGCGTCTGAATGCGCCGTCTGATTGGTGTAGCGGCCACCGTCGTAGTGCCGTAACTCGTCATTAAGCGTCTTGGGGGCGTTTACGCATGTTGAATCGGCGTCGCCAGTCGTGACATTTGGTCACTCTGATTGGCTGTTAGCTAGCGAATCAGTGCACTGGGCACGAACGGGAAGTGACAAATGCGGATATACAGTGAGCACCCCTTTGCTGCCTTAACCTTACAAATACAAGCGCGAGGGTTGACAATTTAAGTATTTCACAATACCGTGTCAAGAATGTGATGGTTTACTTTGCGTGGGAGTTCATCATGAGCGAAGAATATAGCTGAATGCATTGTTTACATTTTTATAATCCGCCCCCGGCCAACATCTTTCTGGTTGGATTTTTCTAGCAATGAGAAATAGTGACTACCGCCGGCGATGGTATGGAAGGGTATTACATCTTATGCACGCGAAGGTACTTTAATGGTCAGCGTCGCTGTCTGTCGTTGCGGTGTATTCCTCCGGCGTGACGTGCCGACAGCCGGCCGGACACCACAGGGGGTAAGCGTCTGTCACTGTTGGCCAACGTCGTTTTGGTCTATCTAGGCCTTTAATCTGGGAGTCCTTCATGTGTTTTTCGGCAAACTCTATGCAGGCGAGGCTTCCGTCGGGCCACTCTGGCATAAAGCGCCAACCGGTAGAGGGCCGCAGTGATAGTTGACTTTGTGGAACTTTCTCCCATCTCCCTACTGCATCTCTGGAGCTCAGCCACACTGATCTTTGGGTTCTTATTAGCTCTCTCATCAAGGCTCTTCTCTTGAATTTTGGCAAATGGCTGCAATGACACAGAAAGTGAAAAATGTCAAGGGGTCTGATTACTTTCCATAATCACTGTATAGATATTGAGGTTTAAAAAGACCTTAGTAGAAGTTCAAATATCAACTCCAGCTTTTTGCCATATTTTCCAGACTATAAGCCGTTACTTTTTTCTTAGGTTTTGAACCATGCGGCTAATATAAAGGTCCGGCTATTCTGTGGATTTTTCTTCCACCGCTAGGGACACTCTAACCGGAATTACAACACAATTGCTATTAACAGGATGTGACTGTATGTGGATCGAGTTCAACAGGCGAGGGCGCTACGCACTAGGTTATGAATTAGGTGGTATGTGGAAGTACAGCAATAAATGGTGGATTTTAACTGACAAACTGGACTGGCAGCGGGCAGTGAAATGAAGATAAGTACTGTTTATTTCTCTTTCTGTTCCGTTTGAATCAGCAGAGTTGCTGCCGTGTTAAAAGGCAATGTTAGGAAATAATCTGTTCAGGTCCATACATGTACATTTATAGTTCAAAATCATTCTGTAAATGCAGTAAATATCTAATTTTTCAACATAGATACATGTGGCTTATATAAAGGTGCGGCTTATATATCATTTATTCATTATTGTTTTTTTAAAATAGAGTGGGTGAGGCTTACATAAAGGTGCGACTTATAGTCCGGAAATACGGTACTCAAGTATTTTGAAAAAAAAGTAATTCAAGGAGAAAAAATGTTTTGATGCAGAAACCAAGTCAAACATTTTCTTTTCATTATGTTCTATGTGCCAAGTGGGCATTCCGTCTGACTGACGAACCGGTCCATCTGTCCGTCACTGATTGATGCCCGTTTTGCTGACGTTAGACGATAAACGGGAAACTTCCAAAAATGACGAACTAAGCACAGATGGAAGTGAATTTTCCTCCATCTATGTTATCATCACTAACATGGTCAAGTCAGACCTCACGATCCATCATTGACGGACTCCCCGTTTTGCTGACGAGAGACGGAAACGCGACCCGCCTGTTTCGCATGCATTGTTCTGAAGGCATTGACTGTATATGTACAGTAGGGGGGGTATGCACCAAAATGAGAATCATGAGTTAGGCTGGCTGTAGGGCAAGAACTAATTAGGCGCTAAGAGGTAATAAAGTAGCTTTGAAAAAAGAGGCAGTTTTACAGAGAAGTTCCCAATTCTATAGAACGCACCGCTAGTGTGTATCATACATTTATTGAAAAAAAAAAACTGAGAACCTCTCAAATAAGTGAAGTCATGATTTTTTTTTTCCTTCAGGACCCCCCGAAACCCACCACGTACAGGTCAAGCGCCGCCACCCCTACCACCACCCCCGCCCTATGAGAGATAAAGTCCTGGCACTGTACTTGTACAAAAATGATGATGAAATTAATATTGCGATATGGATATTATTCTCCCACTCCATTTGGAAACATGGTTTACTTAATACCATTCTGCAAAACGTTTTATTATTAAGGTTGTATTCTTTTTTTCTTTTTTTTTGTTTTACTTTGTTTGATCTCTGAGTCCCAATGAATCAACAGCTGGTTGAAGCATGTTTGATAGCAACACAAGTCACTTGAATGGGCCCTGCCCTGCTACGCAGTGCATTCCTTTGCAAGATGTCTGCCGGCAAATCAACTCATTGATTAGTGTCTTCATAAAATAAAGCTGACCTGATAGCATGTAAGGCCGTGTTGTCAGGTGAGGGAGGAAGGGATTTTAGAATTCAAGCTACGTAGGATCATTCAACAGCTGCTTGTTGAAATAACAGAGACTGAAATGACAGCGCCACATGGTTCATATTACCCACTTGGGCTTTTAATAGGCTAGCTTGACTGCAGTGAGAAAAGATTAGTTTTGGGGTACAGTAGCCTGATCGCATACCATAGATGAGCGTGTTTAAAAAGATGTGCTGATGGAAGAATATATCGTCTTGCATGTTTTGCAAAAAGCCAGAAGGAAAATAATGTCAGATATTTTAACACTGTATCCACTTTGCGCAAGAAGTTCCTGAAGGGTCCCTGTGTTTCTCTGTAAAATGTTAGTGCTTGTGACACTTTATTGAATAAATCAGCTTCCAGTTGCACTCACGATCAATTACGTGGGTGGCGATGTTTGAGCCATGTTGTTGCTATAGTAGAGCTCGATTCCACATGTGGCTGGTAAGGATTTTGGATCAAAAAATATTTGTCTGAATGATTTATATTTAAGTGAGGCTAAGGATGTGAGAATGATGACGCGGAATTATTACTCTTGGCATTTTGCAGCGAACCGGAAAACCAACTACCTTTTTGGTGTTTATACACCATACATTTTACTCTAAAAAGACTAGATTTGGTCCCAGTAAGCAGGGTAAAATTTGAAGGTAATATATTCAGCGTAAAATTTGCGCAAAAGGAGAATTTTATGCAAAATATTTTGCTCTCAAATTTTACTCTGTTTACTTGGACCGAATCTAGTCTTCTTAGAGTAAAATCTAATAAATTTGTTGTGTTGAAGAAATCAATCTATTCCAAACATGAGATTTTAGCGAGTGTTTGTATTTTCATTTAATCTTCAATACATTTACATTACAATTTGCATATTTGTTCTCTCTAGCACCATTTTCTAAAATATGTTGTTGTTTTTTTTACACTGTACAGATATTTTCTATGTACTCCTGGCTTTGTTTTGCTCATTTCACACAAGGTACTATTAACTACTACTAACTGAGGTTTCTTTCTTATTTAGGGACCTTTAAAGAATACGAAAGTGCATTCTAATCGTAATCGTAAATAATGTTATGTTGCCAAGGCTTATTTCATCATTTATTTTCAGACTTCTTCAAAGAAATGCAGTTAGCGTTATTAATATCGACCCGTAGGCGAGTAAATTATCATTTTTATCATTATAATTATCATTATTGCAGATTTTGTCTCAATATTATTCTAGACTCCACTGAGACAAACAAGTATTGTATTGAATGTAAACTATTTCATTATCACAAAAAACAACAAGAAACAGAAAACCTTTCGGTCTGAAACACAATTAATCTTTCTTTGAGCCTGACAGCCTCAGCTGTGGCTTCTGTCTGTCTCTCCAATCATGAATAGGACTATATAATGACTTTTTGAACAGACTGCACTGGCTATGCATGCATTAAGCACCCCAGCAGAAAGAACGAAAAAAGTCCCGCCTGCTCTGTTTCTCTCTTAGCACCTGGATAAACATTAATGCATACAAAGCAGATTCCCCACCAACCATCTGCTTCTACTACACCCTGAAAGGCTTCTCAGTTCTTGCTTCATTTGGTTGACCCACCAACCTGTTGGACTCATCTTGTGAACCACAGGCAAATGCCTCATTACATAGTTCGGTCTCATATGATATCATACAAAACAACTTACAGACATGAAAAAAAGGCCCGCAGGTGATGGGAACAGCACTGCACTATATTCGTAGACGGTGCGCTACACTCGAGCGTCAAAAGAGGTGGATCCGGATTTCCGTGTTGACGCAAGCCTTGATGCGCTTGTTTGGGAATTTGGTTCATCTCTCTGTACCATACTGGGCGTTCCAGCGAACGGAGGGCGGCTCCTTTGACGTGCGCGAGGTGCACTAGACAATTTCTTGGCTGAAAAGTAGACTAAAGTTTATGCTTGCTGGAACCATGTTTAAGTTGTAACGCAATTTTGGTGAATCAGATCAGGGCACAGGCAAACAGATTCTGAGCTCCGTAGATATGTGTGGTGGATATCGTCATACTTCATAACTATGACAATTGTGTGGGACAATCCCTCTGAATCATTGTCAGTTCATTGAACGAATTATTATCATTATTATCTTTATTATATAAAACATTGTACCTCCGAAATAGCCACTGTTCAGGAGACCCCAAAAATGGCAAATTTGTTCCACCATTATCGTTGCATCATGAAAGAAATAAAGCCATTTTCAACACATTAGATTGGTCAATAATGTGTAAAAGTAACACCCATGAGTCTGGATGACTAATAGTATAGATTCACCAAATATGACTTATGAGGTTTTGTCTCAATCCCAGCGATATATTTTTTAATTCATTTTACAGGCCATAGTGGAGCTATTGAGGGTGGCGGGGTCATACACAGATGTATAATTGGGGTGGAAGGTATTCCCCCAAGTGCCCACTTCACATATCGGCCATCTCCCAAGCAACCGTAAATCATCCACTTGAGGAGGTTTGCATGCAGTTCCTTATAAACATATTTTACGCACCTCGATCTGTCACAGGACACAACCAAATCAGTGTGTCCTTCCGCCATGTCAAGCGCGCCTCTCACGCATGGCATTTAAAGCGAATGAAACTAGCCGCTTCGATTGGCGGTGAATGAAGTTGGCTGTGTTTTTTTTTTTTTTTAAATGCTCCACAATGTGCTCGCTTGCACAGATCTGCCCCTACACAGAATTAGCCGGCGTCTCGCTCCAGACTTGATGAAAATAGAGCCCTTTGTGTAAGGATGCTACTAATTAATCTATTTAGGACAGGGAATCCTGTTTCTCTCAATTCATCAGCTGCATCCGGTCCTGAGCTGCAGTCGCTATTTTCCCCCATGTCAACAGTTATGACCTTCCATGACAGAACAACTTTTACTCCAGTGAGCAGCTGCTGCTTACTAATCGCAACCAGCTGAACATCTATCAGCCAATAATGAAAGAAATGACATCATGTTATGCCCTTCACTACTGTAATTCAATGAATGCTACATTCTGTCACACATTCTCACTATTGCCTTTGTAACAAGGCCCACTCACTATAAGCACTGGAAGTGCAAGTGCCTCAAATTGGTGGTCGTCTAAGAAAGCCATTCCCAAAAACTGTGACGTCGAACATAATGTCCCATGAGACATTATCAGCGGCATAGTTTCACAGATTTTTTCTAAAAATTATGATTTACTCATTACAAATACAGTATGTCTTTGTTCGTCTGTCTATACCCGTGACATATAGCGGAAGGCAGAACAATGAAATATCGTATTTTCCATCCTATATGGCACACTTTTTTACAAGCCGAACTTTTGTTGAAAAATTAGATATTTACTGCATTTACAGAACGATTTTGAACTGTAAATGTACATGTATGCACATGAACATATTCTTTCCTAACACTGCCTTTTAACACGGCAGCAACTTTGCTGATTAAAATGGAACAGAACCAAGAGAAAATAAACAGTACTTATCTTAATTTTACTGCTGCTGCCACTCCAGTTTGTCAGCTATACTTCCGCATACCATGTAATTCATAACCTGGTGCATAGCGTCCTCGCCTGTTGAAGTTCTCCACCTGCAGTCACATCCTGTTAATGGCAATTGTAATGTATTGTAATTCCAGTTAGAGCGCCCCCTAACGGTGGAAGAAAAATCCACAGAATAGGCACACCTTGATATAAACGGTTCAAAACCTAGGAAAAAAGTAGCGGCTTATAGTCCTGAAACTACGGTATGTGTCCATTTGATGCCATAAAGTACAATAGTCCTCTGCATACCCCAGTTGCCATTCATACCACAGAATCAGTCACGGCTTCTTGTGAGTATACTGTATCAGCTTGTGTGCAATTAAATGGTCTGAGATTTCACACTAAATAAAATTGTGGGTAAATTGAGACAAGATCATCGTTGTTTCAGAACTTCTTGTCACGAAAAAGAGCATTCGCGGGCATTTGCGCCGTTGTACGTCATTGTGGGATGGAACGCAGCTGAATCCCGGGCCAATCAAAGCGGCTCCTGATTGTGGTTGGCATTGTGGAAGCAGAAATTGATTCGCTGGGTCCGTGCATGAGTTTGACTTGCGCAAAGTGCATTTATAGAGGTAAAACGCAAGATTTCCACTTGCAGATGAGGTACCCAGCCCTGCATGTGACCTGGGCAATTGGAGACCGCCTTGCATCCCTGATGCGTCTGTTTGAGTACCATGTTTCAGGTACCAGTGCTAGGTTTTGTGAGACTTCCAGGATAAAACCTGGCTAAACAAATGGAGCCTTCATATGCAGGGGGATATATTCCCTATTTGGCAAACAAATCCATGGAGCCTCGCCACATGTGTCATCAAAATGTAAATGTTGAGGCAATTGTTTTGATATTGTCATTGATTGGTGTGGGCATAGGTGGAGATTTGTAAATGAATTTTGGTGACGATTGGTCAGAGTTTTCCAACATTAAGTAACATTAAGCTTTTTTTTTACTTCGGGGGTTGGGGGATTTACAGGAAGTCGCAGGTGGGTTGTCATTTACTGAAGACCAGAGGGGGTTTTGTTAGAGTGTGTGACAGCTCACTTCCTACCTCAGCCTGGTTCCTAGCTCAGATTGTATTTGTGCTTGTAAATGAAAGACTACAGTCCTGTTTTGACTCCTCGTTTTAAAAAGCAGAGGTGTCAAGTAACAAAGTAAAAACAGTTTGTTACCTTACTTAAAGGGACACAGTTCTGTTGTCTAAAACGGTGACCGATCGCCACCAAAATGCAAATGCACATTACTACTCTTGTCCACTTTAACCTGTGAAAGTATAAAAGTGTTCTGCACAATAATTTGGATTTATTGACATAAAAGGTGATCTCATCATGATCACCTCCACAAAATCAAAAATACCGTGGCGATTGCTCCTCCACTTTCACAAGCTGAAGCGGACAAGAGCATGAATGCGCACACGAACCCCGACACACGAACATTTAGAGACGCTAAACTCGTGTCTCAGGAGGGAGAGAGACGAGGCTTGCAGCAGTAGCAGGCAGATTGGAGCCCCCGGCTCCCCTCCCCGGCTAAAGGTAGGATTGGGACGGCTAATAGGAGCAACTAGATTCAGGCCATTAAAACAAAAGGCGTAAGCACAACAACATTAGCTCCTTACTGTCCGCCCAGCGTGTGGAGGTGAAGATGAACCTCTGTCTTCATGTCGCCTCGCAAGCAGTCGCGTGCGGTGTCCCTGCTTGCTTGCTTGATTGCAGCCGCGACCTGCCTGAATGAAGCGACGTGAGAGTGATAAAAGCCCTCATCGAACAGCGAACAAGATGTTTCGGTGAGGCTGACTGCACAGCCAAGTGTGGCCGCATTGGAACGTGCCATTTCGGCTGTTACCTTCCAAATTGGACGGCGCGTTCTAAGTCGAAAAACTGGGTCCATTCCTCATCCAAATAAATGTGCACGTCTACTCATTCCCACTTCAGTCTCTGTAAATATCCTGACTGGTATTTAATGCCTCGCCCGTTCTAACCGTGATCAGCAAAGAAGCAGTATTTTGGTTTTTTTTCAAGCAAAGAAGCAGTGTGCGCTCATCCCAGCCTAAATCTATGTAGCTCTGCTGACTTCCACATTTCCTCATTCTTATATAAATCAGCCATGGAGAGGTTAATCCTTTTGATCTGTTGAAGTGGGCATTAGTAGAGATGTCCACATAAATTTTGGTGCCAATTGATTGCCATTTTTGGAAGTTATAAGCAATAAAAGTAGAGGGTTTGAAATTGGTTCCTCGCGTGACTCCGGCCAAACATGGATAGAATGCTAGGGGGTGCGGCCATTCTCCTCATTAACAAGGGGCGTTATTCATTGGGTTACTTATTTACTAATTTCTCCAAAATGAATGGATAAAAGAGAAAGTGGCAACTCTTTTCATTTTCCTGATAAAAAAATGAACTTGTTAGTGAACACATGGCATACAGTCGTGAATAAAAGACTTATTTAAGCGATCTACAATCGTTTTGGTGACTTTAAAGTTATCTTACCGTATCTTTCTTGTATGCTACATGTAGCATTGTAGCTCGGTGGAAATGATGTGTACTAAGCGCACAATTTCCTCCCAAAATGCGACTTATACTCCAGTGCGACTTATATATGTTATTTTCCTCTTATGCATTTTATGGCTGTTGCGACTTATAGTCCGTAAAATACGGTACCCTTCTTTTTCTTCTTGGGCATAGGCTCTTGTGTTGAATTCTCACTGGGCCTTTTCCCCATTGCAAAGGAACTTTCCAAATACGTCTGTTTATTTTAATCATTTGCTAGCTTGTGCATTTAATATTAGTGTTATGCGACGGACAAGACGTGACATGCGTTAAGAGTCAGTCATAGATGGATGAAACAGAGAGAATCTGGTCACTTCAAAATAAAATATTTTTCAGCCTAGGATAATATATAAACCGTAAGTGCTGTACTTTATTCTCTTTTTCTTTCATCTGTGTGCACCGCCGTGTCCCGGTCCAAAGTGTCCTGCGGCCCAGAACTGGTCCGTGGCCCAGTGGTTGTGGACCCCTGGAATAGACTACTGTATATCTCCCGGCTGTTCTGTGTATGCCTTGGGATACCCTGGAAAGAGCTGGATGAAGTGGATGTGGAGATGCTAAAGCGTCTGCCCCTGCGAACCAACCCTGGATAAGCAGAAGAAAATGTATGTATGGATGGAGGGATATAATGTTAACTATATCAAACAAATTGGGTCCAGGTTATTTTGGCCTGTATTTCTGAATGGTTGAAAGGGTGCTTGTCATCCAGCCTGTCCATCAGAATTCATTGTGGACATAGTTGTTTTTAAACCGTTCTTGCAAAATGGCTTAAGTCCAACATGAGAGGGAACATTTGTTGGGCTGCTACTGTAAAGTATGTAAGCTTTTAAATTGAATGGAAAGTACTTGGGCTGGAAGGGCACACTACCTTGATCGTTTCTCCACTCATACACTGTCGCACTCTTGGCAACGCAACTGCCCACGCTCCCCTCGGGCACAGGCACATGCATAAACACTCATAGACATACTTAAAGCCCACTCAATAGCCAACTCATATTCAGATGCAACTATCCATCTGTCCACGCTCCACACATTCACCAGTACTCGTCCATCCCTCCCCTCTACACGCACATTCCTTGTGTGTATTGTCACCAAATGACAATGACAACGTTGGTGTTTGTGCGTGCACCTTTAAATAAAGTGAATGCCTGGGGATTGAAGGGGACTGGGAATATAAATATACAGATGCTAGATTAACAAACCCTCTGGTTGCCATCATCGTGATTGTTGTTCTGCAAGTGATTTAGAGGTCAGATGGCAGAAACAAATCAACTAAAGTTGAGTTACCTCACATACACACACACATTATATATACATACACACATACATATACACTGGAGGTCAAAATTTGAGAATTTATAAAGAACTGTTTTTTTCTGGAATGAAGTTATCTACACTCAACAATTGAAAGATTGTTTTATTATGGCTGTACCATGCAAGTAAAACATTTTACAAAATAATCAAGGCATTTGAACAAAAACCGTGCAGAAGAAAACTCAATGATCAAAATAAGAGAACAACGACCGTAGCATGGAAAAATATAAAATTTTCCGAAGGTTACAACAGTCAGCAATTAATAGGAATTGTAGAGACCTTTGCTTTGAATGACTTCAGCACATCTGCGGCCACAGGACATCACTAGTCTCTCACACTGCTCTGGTGTGATTTTTGTCCACTCTTCTTACAGTCTTTTGGGTTTCTTGGCCATAACTTTGTCACCAAGGATTTTCCAGAGGTTCTCTATTGGGTTCAGATCAGGACATTTGGGCAAAAGCTGGGCTGGCGCTCATGGGAAATGTAGTTGACTTCGGGCAAAACACTACCGCTCTTGTCCATATGGCTCTTGACCATATGGCGCCGCCATAATCACCAAAATCTGTTGCTTTAATCCAGGTCTGGGTGGGGATCCCTCAGGAGACAGTTCGCCGTCTCATCGTGAGCATACTAAAACGTCGTAGGGAGGTCATACAGACACAAGGAGGCCACATACACTACCGAGCTTCATTTTTCCTTGTCCTGAAGTATTTCCACTTGACTTGGACCAGATTGTATTCTGGGTTTCCACTTTTATTTTGCGTAGGATTCCAAAACCAGACCTTTATGGGATAATTTAATTTTACATTCATCATTATTTTGTTCTCAACACATTCCACTGTGTGATTTAATAAAGATTTTCAACTGGAACATTTCTTTAATTGATATCTAGGATGTATTATTTTTGTCTCCCCTTTTTTTGAGCAGTTTATAACATTTAGCACAAAACTGGACCTCTTCTCCCCCTATAAATAGGCATTTAAACTTTAAATATGAGGAACAAAACACTTAAGAATAATATTCAGACCCATTATAGCAGTTTTACTTACTTTTCAGCAGTCATGTGAGCTTTAATTCGACACTTGAGCTGACATGCGGCTGTTTTGATCTTTGCGTGGTTGTGCCATAGGTTATTGTCTCCCTGGGGAAACAAGTTGAAGTGCACACATACCATTTCATTGAAAGGCTTATGGAATGACTAGGAATATTTAATTATAATCTTGGAAATGAATTAGTAAATGTTTCCAATGTTTCCATGTACCTCCTGCAATGTGTTCCCGTACCCATTGCTTGGGAAACACTGGAGTAGAGGGTATCGCAGGATCTTTTCTGTTGATTTGATGACCCTCTACAACTTCTAAAAAAATAAAAATTAAAACATTTTAAAAAAAGGTTCCAACTCATTCACTGCCAGACATTTGCAGACCCTCCTTTACCCTAACGTTTGACAAAAACTATGAATAAATTCCTGGGATTGAATGGCTGGACTGTGAAAAGACAAATATGTCCTTGGCAATGAATGAGTTTTAACTCATTCAAAGTGACAATGAAACACCAGGAAACAAAACAGCACTAAAAGTAATAAAACGTGAGCGTGACGATCCAACAAATGCTGAAAGAAACCAGGAAACTGAGGCCATGTCCACACCGAAACCGAGCCGACTTCGTTCATAACTTCAACATAATCACCATACACAGAAGCGCTTCAAGAAACCTGTGCGTTTCTTGAAGCGCTTCTGTGTTTGTTAGGCTATAATATATACAGTGTAGGCCAAGTCTGAAGTGTCACTGTAACATAGCAACAGTTAGTCACCAGAAAATAGAAGAAGCCCGAGCATAAAAGAAAAACAATCAGTGAAAAAGAATGGGTGCAATAAGCATGTTGGTAAAATGCCTCTGGTATCCAAAGATAAATTCTGATCTCTTGGCTCAGTCTTGCCTGACTATGCTTAACATATGATTCTAATGGACGCTCTATTGCAGCCCAGATAGCAAAATTGGTGTGGCCCATCAACCTGCACTTGACCCACATACCTCAAAGAATGACGGTTCTTTAGTGGTCCACATCTGGTGTGCCCAATGTGGGCCACACAAGGCCCATATTTCAGCCAAATCATATTGCCATAGCTGGCCCTATATGATGGACTAGAACAGGTTCCTGATATCAGCCTTAATTCAACCTTAACTAAGCCACTTCATTCATGAGCCATATTTGACCGAGATTTTATTTGGTTTTTATTTAAAAGCCTCAACAACTACAGTGTTATAAGCAGATCTGTATTTTCAGAACTTGAGAACCACCGCAAATAAACTGGAAAACTGCACTCTTTTTAAGCACTGAACACTGAGTCCAAACTGGGACGCAGCATGCTCTTGAACAGCATTTATCCATCCATCATATTGATGCGTCTCCATGGCCTCTTTTCTTATCCTCTCCTTCCTGCCACCATCCCAATGAGGAGCCAGATGTAGCCAATTTTGGATTTGGCATCCATTTCCTGGTCTTTGGCCCCAGATGTGTGGCCCAGGCGGTTGACTACTAAAAATAATAATTCAACTAAAATTGATACTGTGGTGTCAGATCAATTGTTTCCCAAATGTTTACAGCTTTGTACAAAGAAACATTTTGTTTTCTTTTTTAACTGATGTAAGTAAACAAGAATGGACAGTGTGTTAAGAAAACAGACATTTGTGCATGTCATTAACAATGTACGGTCAATAAAAATAACCCTTGAAGATTCTTAAAGTAACACACACAAAAGGCAAACATTATCCTAAACATAAAATAAATGCATTTACTCACCTCGTCTTTGCTGGATGTTTCGCTGGTGTGTGCATGTCAGAGATGGGAAATTCAGGTCTATCCATCCATCCATTATCTATACCGCTTCTCCTCACAAGGGTCGCGGGGCGTGCTGGAGCCTATCCCAGCTGTCTTCGGGCAGTAGGCGAGGGACACCCTGAATTGGTTGCCAGCCAATCGCAGGGCACACAAAGACAAGCATCCGCACTCACAATCACAACTAGGGGCAGTTTAGAGAGTCCAATCTACTTACCATGCATGTTTTTGGAATGTGGGAGGAAACCGGAGTACCCGGAGAAAACCCACGCAGCACGGGGAGAACACGCAAACTCCACACAGGAAGGGCCGGGGCCAGGATCGAACCCATGACCTCTGAACTGTGAGGCGGACGTGCTAACCAGTCGACCACCGTGCCGCCTTGGGAGAAGCCTTACTATACATATTGATTTCTGGGCCAGAGTCTTCACTCAACAACTGGCCCACATCTTGTTTGCCACAATCAAGACAGTGCCTCCTTTGCCACTCAAGTCAAGTCAAGTCAAATGTATTTATATAGCCCTTCATCACAGGAAAGTCTCAAAGGGCTTCACATATGCACCAGATCATATACAGGACATCCCCTGATCTTAATCCCCAGGAGGGCAAGGAAAAACTCAAAAACCCCCATCTGGGGAAAAGTGAGAAACCTTGAGAAGGGACCACAGATGGGGGAATCCACCTTCCAGGATGATCAGGCTGCAATGGATGCCGAGTGGGCAGCACATTATAGCATTTGTTAAAGTGATGTGAAAGTTAATCAAATGAAGGGCTGCAGGAAGATGACATCGGTGAAGTGAGCAGGGGCCCAATGGTCAATGTAGAAATCTCCATAGCAGCGCCTCCGAGGATGTGGTCAGCCGCCGATCTTGTAGCATTCAGTTGCTGTTGACCGTAGGTTTCGGATCGGAACATATGGTATCACTAAGTCGACGAGATAGGAAGGTGCTAAGCCGGGCCGTATTTTGTAGGTAAGTAGCAAAACCTTGAAATCGCATCTCAAGTGGACTGGATCTGGCGTACAGATCGCAAAAGCTCTGAAATAAGTGACAGCAGTGATTTAGACGACGCACTTGTGGATTTTAAACCAGTGGAATCAGTCGAATGTGACATATGGTCAATGACGATATTGACGGCTTTGTAACAGAATAGACGATGGTAATTACCACTCGATTTTTTTTTTTTTTAATAAAAATATTGCTTCTCTTCCACATAATAGTAAACTCCGGCCCGTGTCAAAGCCACGTGTCTAAGCTCTCAAATTCTTACGGAATTATGTTTCTATTTGCTACAGGGGCTGAGATCAATTATTTTTTAAGTGTTACATTTCCGGGAAAAATTCAAGTTTCTGAGATCAATTATTTTTTAAGTGTTACATTTCCGGGAAAAATTCAGGTTTTAGAGGCTGATTCCTAAGTCGACCTTAGGTTTTGGAGAGATGTTGAGCCAGGCGCTTTAAGCCTTAATGGGTTAAAGTGCTCTTGATTAAAAGTTCCTCCAGTTACTCTTTTTCCTTGTTTCTGTATTCTGTATTTTTTATTTATTTTTGTCCATAGCGAGTTTTGAACTGACATCCCATCAGTCATCCCACCAGGCCCTAATTGCTCAATTCTCACATAATGTTCCGCTCTCCTCCGATTTACATTTTCATTAACAAAGTCTTCTACTTTTCACTTCCTTAAGCCGGCACGTTTACATGTCTTACTTAATATAATGTACAGATTAGTGTCTACTTTCTAATCACCTTGAAACAGCACTGTGCCATTGCCCACCACTGGACACAATTGGACACTTCTCAGTATTCTGTTTTCTCCCAAGGGGGCACTTTGTTTGAAAGAGTTAATTTACCAGTGAGCCCTAATGCCTGTGCACTCAGCTTCTTCACAAGTTATTTATTATTCTTTCTACTGCTCACAAATAAAGTTGGCCTTGCCTTGCCTTGCTGAAGGGGATTGTATTACAAACTGTTCGCACCGCTAACACTGCTTCATCCTTGACTGTAGAAAGAAAAATACACCTCTTTGGTTAGACATGTACTTTCTCCCTGCGGCTCCTCAGTCAAGGGTGTAGGTGTAGTGTACAAGTGGTAATAAAAGCAGGAGACTATTTGCCTTGGATGGAGGGAAGTGAGTCACCAAAGAATATCAAGTCAGACAGATACGCTTTGCCCTTCAGCAGGCCTCAGTGTGAAGTTAAGAGACCTACAGTATGTGTGGCTTTAATGCAAATGTACACTCAACCTGTTAGACATGCATGTATAGAAGGCCACTTTAATGGATAAATCATAAGTCTTCCAGTGGGTGGGTAATGGCTGGTGTTGCCATATTAATGAACGCTTATACTGTTTTGAGATCCGGCATTTCTCTGTGGTAGCGAGTCTCAGAGCTGCGCAGGGAATTCTTTAATGCTGCTGTGTGTGCCACTGCCACAATTTTCTGTAGGTCAAATTTTTTACATCACAGCATTTTTTTGTCCCTTATATTGTACACAAGGGCTGGGCAATTAAATTTTCAGTGGGGCCATGCAAGATATTGGGAAATATGTCGAGGGCCACTCCAACATGCTAAACAATTGGGTTCCATATTTAACGTAGTTATAAAAATAATAAAATTGTACTGTTTTAATGAGATACTGCTTGTGTAAATGTGCTGCATGTCGTTATAATTAGAGAATTAATCCATCCATCCAATCAGGACCTGTACATCTCCATGAACCTGGGGTGTGCAGGTCGGATTACAGCTAACTCTTCTCACCCTGGCCACAGCCTGTTCAAACATTCAGCCAAAAGGCTAAGGTCCATTCGGACCACAACCTCATAAGGGGAGCTCGATTATGTATTCGGGAGAAAGCCAACAAACTAAACGAATGGGAAACAGAAGCCTCGCCGCGCGGCCATTGAAGCCTCACTGCGAAAATAGTCGATTACATATACGGAAAAAATGGGCTTCCGACTATGCTTAGTCTGCCTATTTTTTAAAGGTTCACATCTATCATTTATCGCCTACAAAATGGGTATCCGTCATAGGCGGATAGACGGACCGGTCTGTCGGATAGGCGGAATGCCCAACTCTGGTTGATTGATTCATAAAGCTGCAGCATCATGTAGCGAATTATGGTGCTTTTACATGAAAAATGTATTTAGCATCAGTGAGTCTGATTTATTCACCAAGTTTAAATAAACTTGCCAGTCGTCATTGTTGCCCTATGAGTGTGATCATATGCGATGCAGTGCCATTGATGGTTCTACTTGCTGTTTCCCACTACTGGTTTCTATAGTGACAACACATGAACTGATGATTATGGCCTCATACTGCATGTCGAAAAAGGCTGTTAAACTCGCTAAATCAGCCTGACGTTAGGCTAGTGTATGATTGACCTCTTGCGCCCATCTCTAATGCCAATTGCTGGTTGTTGTTCTCTTATCTAGACTCCTAGTCAAGTCTCCCAAAATGTCACTATTATATGTTCAGTAGTTATAGTGACCATGAAAAGCAATAAATAAATGCCCCCCCCCCTTTTTTTCCAAGATAGATCAGTTTTATTCAACATGTGTACAATTTGTTCTTGTAATTCCTTTTCTCCCTCATACTCAAAATTGCAGTTCAAAGCCCTGTAATGCTGACTAGAATCCATAAAGTCTCTGATTCTACATGCAACTGCATTTTTGCCAGCAGCTTCAAATGCCACCAATTTTCTATAAGCAAGACCATTGAGATTATGCTTGAATTTCAGTAACTGATCATTTAATGTATCAGTTAGTCTTTTTAGGGGATAACATGGTTTCAGAAAGGAACACTCATACTTTTTCAACAATCTCTGCAGCACAAATCCAACATCTACATTGAATATTCATGCTTGGGGAATAGTGAGCAATTTGGTTTCAGCAACATCTTAGTGCATAATATTCGGTTAAATACTCAAGTGAAGTGCCTCGTTGAACAGACATAATTTGTTTTCCTGTTAATATTTAACAGGTTTTTTATTGCTTTGGTTCAAATTAAACAAACACAAGGGTGAATGTCAGATTTGGAAGGCGGCAAATTAAATAAATGTGTATAATTTTATTGAAAGTACCAGGCCATGACTTGGACTGATACATTTTGAAAATTTGTGAGGTTATTTACTTAGCAGCTCTCAAGGCAAGTGTGTTTTCCCATAACGGATAGTTATCACTTTCACACAATAGTAAGCTCCCCAGTATAACAACTACCATGTTGATATTGTATCATATTTTATTATTTCCTTCTCAGAAGCATTCAATCTTAATTTGAATTCAGCAACAGGTTCAGTGTTGCTGGGTAATTTGTGGGTTTGTTGTTAGGTTACTTAGTTACAAAAGGGCTTTCTATAAAACTTAGCAAGAGTGAAAGCACCTGTGCCAAGAAAAAAGCTATGACATCTGAATAAAGGTGTCCGATGAATTTATTGTCACTTTTTGCTATGAACTTCCTGACCAAACAGAGCAAGCAAATGGTTGCCAATCACGGCCGACCTGTTTTCTGAATCTGAGCCGTGATTGGTGATTTTGTGATCCGACTTGTAACGAGAAAATAAGAATCTTCAAATGCGACCTGGGATGTATACATAAATATATAAATAATGTATGTATGCAAACTATGTGTGCATAATGCAAACAATCCACACGATGCAAATGTGTGAAGAAGTAGTGCAAAGTATCTTCTTTAATTTGTTATGTTTTGACACACTGAGTCAGTATGCACTATACTTTTTATATTTGACTCAATTGTCAAATCTGTTCAAATTAGAAACAAACCAAGTGATGTAGGGCCGCACAATTTATCCCCAAAAATATCATCATTGCCATAATGGCCTGTACAATATGCATATCGCAAAGCTGTGCAATACAGTTTCATATAGAATTGTATGCTTTTATTTAAATGCGACCAATCAGATGAAAAATTATGAAAGCTAGGCTCCAAAATCATGAAAAATAGAGATGTCCTGTCAGCTATTAGACACTGTGGGCCTTAATGTACAAAAAACACGCCTCACTTCACCTGTCACTCAATACGTTCGTACACTTCTATGTGCTCAAATGTCTATAGTGTGAGCCACAGTCTGAAAGATGTGTGCCACTGTGTTTAATAAACAGTTAACTTTTTCTCAAGTGTCTCCGTTGTGTGGACCCACACATGGCGTGAGTGAGGAAGCCGTGCATTGGACGGCCCCGTCGCCAGTCTGTGAGTTAGCTCACCAAAACTGTCTGCGGGATCGCTCCTTGTGTCGTGTGTGGGTCCACACAACAGAAACAATGGAGCCCAAATGACACTTAAAGTGGAAGTCAACGCAAACATTTTTTTTCAAGAATATATTCTATGCAAGCCCACTAGTTGAAACAGGGCATGCTGATAAATATTGAATACATTTTAATCCACTCGTTTTTAGCCATCTCCAGGGGTGGCCATTTCGTCTTCTGTCGACTGAAATGACATCACAACTCCTCACAACAACCAATCACGACTCAAATTCAGAAAACACGTCAGCTGTGATTGGTCGTTGTGAGCAGTTGTGATGTCATTTTCAGTCGACAGAAGACAAAATGGCCGCCCCCAGAGATGGCTAAAAACGAGTGTATTAACACTTATTCCACAAATGCAATATTTAACAGAATGCCCTGTTTAAACTAGTGGGCTTGCATAGAACATATTCTTGAAAAACAAATGTTTGCGTTGACTTCCTGTTTAAGGTAACAAATTTGGTTAATGACACACACCACGTTTGCTAATCAGCTACTGGCTTTGCAGTTAGCAAACGTAGCATGAGTTAAATGCTATGTATACTTTCCAGTATTTCCCCCCTACTGTCTGTTCCTTTTTTCATCATTTTGATTGTGTGTGCGCGCTACGTCCAGTCTCTCATCATAAGTAGAAAGGCACTGTCTTCCTATTGGTCAACACCGAAGAACCAATCGAAGGACGATGTAGGACATTTCACACTATGTGTGTAAAAATTTTGACATGCCAGACTTTCGTTGTGGTGGTCATGAAGCGTCCCAGATGCCAAATGACCAATCTCTGAGTATGTCACACTACACAAGCTACGATGCGTCAAGACAACTCAAAATTGGCTACGAGACGCTACGTTTGTCTGCGACATATCAGTCGGCCCAAAATCGGGCTAAATTCGTACTGTCTGACGTCGGCATAAGGTAGGCAAAACTTTCACACGATGGTATTTGAGGGGAAAAATGCCTCATAGCTTGGTTTGCACTTGATTTTTGTATTTCATATTATTCAAAACAGATTGTCCAATAGTTGTATTTCGTGTGATCTCATATGGTCAAATGGGCAACACGGCCAATCAGATTAATTAATACAGTATTTAACATGTTTTGGTTGGCAGTATCTGTAGGCAGCTAGAGTGATGGGCTCCACGTGACTTTTCAGGGTTTCCCCCAGTGCTCGATAACCCTGGCGGGCCGCACCAGGCTTTTCTCCACTAATGGATAATTAGCTAGCCACTCAGACCTCCGCTGCCAAGCCTCTCTACTGCCAACACCAGATCCATAACACACAAAACGGGTGAACTGGAACTACAATTGACAGGAAATTGCTAAGTTGCCTTTGTTAATCATAGTAACCTGGCTACACGCACAGATTCCCCACGCTTCAATGCAACTGCACTTGAGGCTAACCGCGGCACAAAGTGAAGTTTCATTGTGAGATTATGATGTCCAGTAATGCGCACTACAACTAACGACAGCTTTATTGCACACTTACGACCCTTGTGAGGATAAATGGTTCCGAAAATGGAGGGATGAATACCAAATGCTATAACGCTGCACTGCGTCGTTCCTGTCGTAATAGTAATTAATACTTGTTGGAATACTTAACGGCCACGGCTCGTTGAAGTGCAGCTATATTATGTGATATTTTTAATCAATTGTTGTTAATATTTTGGTTCTCAAAAATGTCTTCACATGAAAATGACCATAAGCATTGAAATGGGGTCTTGCATTTATTTTTTAAAAATGTGTGTGCGTATGTTTGTGTGCAGTGTGCATTGTTGAAACTGCACTTCCGATGGTACTAATTTAACATCTAGAGTGTTCATTTTAACACCGGCAAAGTTTATATATTCATCCACTGTACCCGGTGTTAAAGTAACATTTACCAAAGTGTTAAATATGCAGCACCCAATAATGTGTTACAGCAACAAAATGTAGTGTCGACAGTGCAGTCATAATGGCACTATTGAGTTTTTACAGTGACACTAATGAGTGTTAATGCCAACAGTATACAGTGTGGTGAAAAACTAGACCATGCTTCACAACCCTAAAGGAAACACATTACAGGCTTTCAATTTAAATCAATTTTCTTTTATTAAATCCATTTCGGACAGCTCACGCAAAAAACAGTAGGGCACAATGTATGTTCTTTCATCATTTTCATGTGAAAATTGCTCATGGTGTCACTAATAGAATCAAATTTTCCTCAATTCTAAATGCATTCAGGTAATCATCAAACACATACAGTAGTAATAATCTTTGTGGTCAAAAGAAATGGCTTATTGTCATTAAGATGTTAGCAATTTTCTTGAAAGCAGGGAATTAATTTTCAGTACCCACACATACACACATCCCATTCTGCATTCAGTTCCATAGTTTTTCACCAAGGAGGTAGTGGCAACAATAGACATTACATATTTAACAAGAACCCAACACCTCATCTTGATACAGAGGTAGCATCTCTCGTTGCTTTCATTTTGACACTTTGACAACTGGCAAATGTTTCATCATAGACATGAAGAATTACCTGATGGCTGTTCAGATGTTGAATGGTCTTGCAGGATCTTTGGGCCACCTTCAAAATCACATAGCAGCAAAAACAGACAGAAAAACATCAACAACAAAACAAAAAACCTCAAGTCCATTTCCTGTAGGCCGACAATGGCCAAATGAGAAAACCAGACAGGCTTGTGCAACTCAGTACTCACATACTGGAACTAGTTGGAGAGGCCTTGACTTCCAGATTGCAGGAAGAACACTTGGCAAGCAGCCGGCACCAGGGCACACACAACTTGTTAGCAGGTTTGTGTGTGGTAGAGGGCTCATACAACTTTGCACATGCACAGGATTTAATATGAACCGTAATTCAAGCAGAGTGAAAAGCAAAGTTACCGAAATAAATTTGAATGAACATCCCTCTCGCTGCCAACTGTGCAGCCAATAGGACCACGTGACATCACAGAAAACACCACTAGATTGGCCAACTTGGCCCATGTGACCGACACACTGCTATACTTTAAAATAGTGTAAAGATGTAAACATATGGTGTCTTTTTATTATTCGCTAATTAATTTTAGCCATTTTAAACAATATGAAACAGAAAACTCAAGTGGAACCCAAGTTATGAGGCTTTTTTTTTTTTTTTTCATCAAAGACCACCTTTGCCTACCTTAAGGAAGGTTGATTCCGTCTTGCGAGCAAGGAGGAATATGAAACTGAATTTAACAATATAAGCATCAAATCTTAGACTGCAAAGGCTTTTGTATTACTGAGTGGTGTTAATGAATCAATATCATTCATCAAAGTTAAAAAAAAATGTGTTTTTATCTTCAGACACATCATTCTTGATCTTGACATAATTTCAGCAACAATAAGGGAATGATGGGCAACAGAAAAGGGGAAGTGGATTTTAGTACAGCCCACTAATCAGCCCTTATGCATGTGCCATGGTCACAAGGCGGCCAAACTTAATCTCAGCTACTTGGTGATATCTGTATATTAACATGGCAGGGAGGTCATTGTTGTTCGGTCCTCAGTTATGGTTTCATAAAGTAGAATGCATACATGTCCAGAATTTTGTTCAGCAGTGGTGGAAGTGAGAACAAATCTAAATTAAAAAGTAGTGTTTAGAATTTTATCAAATATGTGTATGTTGTGTCATGGTGCTCTTAGATATGAATTGAATAAATAAGACACCAATGGCAGTCTGCAAAGCGGTGTCAGGGACAATCACTCTGATTGGCTGTCAGACAGGAAATGCAAATCAGTCTATGAGATAGATGAATTTGTAAAATGGTATACAATTTATTTCAGTTCTTTAAACCAAGGATTGCTCACACTTTCAGTGTGTTGAGATATATTGCCCCCCTTTAGGAGAGTTGCGCTCAACAGTTTTCAATCTCCAAGCAAGGTAACCAGAACCACTCTGGTAATCCTAAAAATGTTCCTGTAGATTACAGTAAACATAAAGTTAATATGGAACATTATTTGGAGAACGCACAGTTCTTGTGAAGTGTCACATCCTACAATGGCGGCAAACTAATGCCTTTTTTTTTTAACGATTCCAGCACTCGTCCTGTCCAACACACACGCTCATTTACAAGTCAACTCGTTTTCAAAAGATCACAATGTGTGAAGTACTTACCAAAACAGTGTGATAAATGAAGAAATCAAAAAGTGTCGTTGACTTGACCACGATGCTTCGCGTGTAGACATATGAACGGTATGTCGGTGGCTGTCATGGCCGGCAGTCGGGCCTGTAAGGTTGATTTTTGACCCAACATAAAACATTACTGGCATATAACCCAACATATAGTTAATTTAAACCAACAATTGGCTTAATTTTTAAGAAATAACCAAGAATTTTGACCCAACACAAACAATCCCAAAATTTTGTTAGTGAAATAACCCAACTGTTTTTAGAGTGTATCCTCGAACTTGGAACACGGCACAATTTGCAGTGTGCATATGCACTTGTGTGAGTTTTCTCGAGCTACACTGGCTTTCTTCCACATTCGGAAAACATGTTAGGTTTACTCTGAATTGGCAGGTGTGAATATGAGTGTGAATACTTTTCCCGATGTGCATTGTGAGCAGTTCAGGGTGTACCTGGTCTCCCACCTGAAATCAGCTGGCATAGGCTTCAGCTCACTCTGATGAGAACGAGCAGGATAGAAAATGAATGGTTGGATCATTTCTTACATCTAGAATGACAATATTGATGTAAAAACACACACACACACACACACAAATGTTGGTGATTATTATTGACCTTGTTTTACATGTCAACAGAAATATAACAACATTATTCTGAATAGTAAGTCAAATCCAAACAGATGCTGCTGCAAAATATACCAGTGTATGGTGAAATCCAGAGGAATGTCTATATGGCTTGTCTTATGAGATATTTTTTTCTCCTTTTGGATTGTTGTATCACCCATATTGTTCTGCCTTAGTTTCAGGGAGTGAATTCTCCCTCCTTTAAGTGTAATGCACTAAATATGGAAAGTGTTTCCACTTGAGTTGCTTTTCAAGTTGCCCTTTCACCCACCAACCAACGCATAATGGAGGCTGCACAGCTGACTCCAGACTGATGGCAACTTTTCCTATTCCGTACTTTTTCCACCAAGTCAGACGTGCGTCGGCTCCACGTGGCTGCTTTTAAGGGGATTATTAATTTTTAATACCTGTAGCAAACACATTCTGCCTGAAAAATGTGGTACAGACTTCTAGCCAGAACTTTTTGATTCATGTGATTATTTCATTTTAGCCTTTTCATCTGCTGATGTTATAACTCTGAATTAAATGCATTGCAAAGAGGCCACTTAATTTTAATTTCCTTGTTTCAAGAATGTGAATGTTAAGGAGCTTTTTAGCTGGTTGCATTTCTCCCCTATAGCCAAAACCAATCTCAGTAATCTCGATTCAAGGTTTGGAGATGACGGCAAAATAATTAGGATGTAGGGTCAATGTAGGGTTTTCATGAAATAGTACCAGAACTGAAATGAAGAACTGTATCCCCATATGTTGGAGTACATACAGTATACTATTACTGTTATTACCTGGAATTGTTCTTTTTCCGAATCTGGCCTATGTTGTGAGGGTGTCCTCTTTCCTTACTTGAATTACGTTGAGATGCTGTCAGCCAGCCAAACAGTTTGACTGGTTGAGCCTTGATGATGGAAACCTCGAATGGAAGATGAGAGAGATAGTGTGAATCTGTAGTCAGGCAGACAGACTGATAAACAGTATGGCAGAAAACCAGACAGCCAAATGGAAACACGTTGGTGGTCTCAGGCTTGCCGCCAGAGGACCGTGTTACTCAGACGGAAAATAGGGAGGGGGAGGTGAAAGAGAAACATTGCTACGGGCGTGCACAAAACTCCTGCACCTCTTAATTCTCTCTTGGCCTCTGTCACTGTTACCCTCTCTCAACTTTAAAGATTTTCTTCATTCTCTCACATATTTTACCCGTCTCTATTTTGCAGTACTTTAAAGACCTTTTTCCTCTTTCATATAATCCGTTCCTCTTTCCCCTCCCACCTGTCCGCACTGTCAGAGAGACAGACAGGGGCACTTTTCGAATGAGTCAGTTGTGATTGAGCGATTATGAGAGCCATTAAGCGGGCGCTCCGTTGGCTCTGATCCATAAATTGTTACAGCCAAAGGCTTCCCGGGCTTGGATGAAGCGCCACTGCCTGCTATCTTGTGTATGTTATTTATTTTTTGCTGTTTTCTACTCAACATTTACTGCATATGTATGCCACTGTGCTCCCGAATCTCTGCCTGTATGCCAAGAACAAGTGAGGCATGAATGAAAGCTTTTACTGGTGAATCAAATTATCCACAGTGGGCAGCTGTGAAGATATGAAATAAGACTCTGAGCTGACTCAATGAAGAATCCATTCCGGATCTCAGTTTGAGCCAAGGCACAGTTATCATGAGAGCTCAGCTCCCAGCGGTATGTGCCTAACCTCTGTAGCAGCTGGATGTGTCAAGTGGTGCTTTGTGAACTGCCACGCTTCACCCAGCCTTCCCTCCACCAGTAGCGCACTTGTTGACATAGGAGAATGAGTGCTTTGTGTGTATTCTGCAAGCAAAGTCGACCCTACTAACTTGACAGTCTCACACTCATCCATACACAATACACACTCATTTCCTGCCCAATGAAGTTGGTTTTGGATGACATGCAAATCACTCCATAACTTCTCCCTTGTGGAAAAAGAGTGTGCTGCTCTTGCTTGGCAGGCGCTAGCCTACTCCTTCTATCGTGTCTGGATGGAAACTCTTGAACTTCTAGTCTGCACTACACACTTTGTGCATGCAACTGATGCCTGTTCCTTTTTTACTGCCACTGGATGCAAAGTAAGATTCCCTTAGAGGCCCCAGTCGTCTGGCCAAAGCATCAATTCTTCTTGCTGCTGTTCCGCAGCAAATTCACTTTTCCCAAATCTCGCTATCTTGTTTTCAAGTCAGACTCAGGACCATTATGAACATATACTTGGAGTAGCATCTTTTGTCTGAAAATAGATGCGGTAATGAAATGCAGACCGACTGAAAATGTAGAAGACAAGGCTAACTGAGAGGAGGACACCTAAAACAGGAAATCAGGGGTCGAGTAGCACACCCAGGGGGACACCTAGCAGGATGTAGGAGGGTCAAAGCTATTAGGCAGCAGTTTGATATCTCCTCCGTGTAGAACTTGTTTAGACGCTCCTGGTTACTGAGGCCCTGCAGGGAAATTGGCCTCATTTCCTTGGCTCCTTCCTCTTCAATTCAGACTCTAGGGTGTGAGTCTATGCTTTGTGATGTAATTTGGAATCTAGTTTGGCCCAAGTAATCTGGAAACCGCAAAGAGATGAGAATAAATTGAAATACAATTAACAGAATCTTGGGACATTACTGTGCTGCCAGATGTTTTCAAAGTAGAAATGGCAAATGAGGCAATTTTAAGGACTTGGGATTTTGAACAAGAGGATTATGATTCAAGTCTTGCTGTAGACAAAAAAAAGAAAAATGGTGAGACGCTAGTCTGCTTCTTAGCTCAAGGTGGCGCAGCATCAGTGTCTCCTCATCAACTCTGACATCTTTCCTTGAATGTCACTGAAGCTGTGTCCAAATTCCGAGGCGGGGTCCTCCAAAGGCCAATTCACAGGCTGGGTCTTTTGATGCCTTCGAAGGTTCCTCATGTAGCCTCTGTGGACCGCATAAACTGTGGCAGATTTGGACAGGTGGAATAGCTGTGTACAAATCAATAGGCCGCGTCCTCCAACATCCAATATGGTGGACACGTGACATCACTTCCGGCAGAACAAGATCGCACCGGCTGGTGTCCAAATTCACGCAGCCTTCTAGAACCAACCTTCAAATCTGGCCACGTTTCCATGGAGACGGGCCCTGAGTGAATGCTATGAAAATGTAACCTTCGCAGGCTTCTTTGCATCGCTTTTCTTCTACGCTGTTCTGCAATCTTCTTCGACGCTTAAAACATTTGGACTTTGCAGTTTACTTACAAATGTAAGTACTGTATATGTTTTTGGATTTAAATCTTAAAACCTCACTTTTAAGATAAGATAAGAATGCCTTTATTGATCCCACAGTGGGGAAATTTTCGTTGTTACAGTAGCAAAGATATAGGTCACACAGGGGCGGCGGCATAATGTGGCCATTAATGTATAACATTGACGGCAAACATTTAGAATCAAACCTATGTAGATATACGCAGTAACATGTGTATATACACATGTGTATACACACCAACCTACATCTACATAAAAAATATGAGGAACACTCATTTCGGCCTGTACATAGTACAGAGGAAAAAATACTCTAAGTGACAGTGCTGCAGTGCTGTAGTGAAATGTAAGGAACAGCATTGGATAAAAATAAAACTAGACTAACAGTAGTGGGGAATGTTGAGTATTGCACGGTATTACAGTAGTGGGGAATATTGGGTATTGCACGATACGAGCTCAGGTGCAGGACTGCACAATTGCACTAATGACCGCCAGTTTGTAGAGACTACACAATGTTCTTGTTAAAGAGTCTGACAGCAGCAGGCAAGAAGGAACGGCGGAATCTCTCCTTTGCACAGCGAGGGTGTAACAGTCTGTCACTGAAGGTGCTGTGGAGTGCTGTTAGGGTGCCCTGGAGGGGGTGGTCCGGGTTGCCCAGCATTGATGACAGCTTGGCCAACATCCTCCTGTCCCCCACCGAGTCCACAGAGTCCAGGGAGCAGCCCAGGACAGAGCCGGCCCTCTTGACCAGTTTGTCCAGCCGCTTCTTGTCCCGGGCCGAGACGCCGCCTGCCCAGGTGACCACTCCCTGGAAGATGACCGATGCAACCACCGAGTCATAAAAATTCCTGAGGAGTGTCCCCTGAACCCCAAAAGACCTCAGTCTCCTGAGTAGGAAGAGTCTGCTCTGACTCTTCCTATAGAGGGCGTCTGTGTTGTCGCACCAGTCCAGTTTATTGTTCAGATGAACACCCAGGTACTTGTAAGTTGAGACTCTCTCAACATCTGTTCCCCGGATATTCACTGGTGCAGGTGAAGAGTGCTGGCGCCTACCGAAATCCACCACCATTTCTTTGGATTTCCCCGCATTGATCAGGAGGCGGTTCTGCTGGCACCAATCCACAAAACCCTGAGTAAGTTCTCTGTACTCCCGATCATCTCCGCCTGTGATGAGGCCGACAATCGCAGAGTCGTCAGAGAACTTCTGCAGGTGACAGGTAGGGGTGTTGTAGTTGAAGTCCGAGGTGTAGAGGGTGAACAGGAAGGGAGCCAAGACAGTTCCCTGTGGGGCCCCCGTGCTGCAGAGGAGCACGTCAGACACACAGTCCTGTGTTCTCACATACTGTGGCCGGTTTGTGAGGTAGTCCTGGATCCATGTGGTGAGGTGGTGCGCCACCCCCGCCCGCTCCAGCTTGTCTCCCAGTAGGGTGGGCTGGATGGTGTTGAAAGCACTGGAGAAATCAAAGAACATGATCCTCACAGTGCTCCCCGCCTTCTCCAGGTGGGAGAGTGAAGTGTGGAGGAGGTAGATGATGGCATCATCCACACTGATGCCAGGCTGGTATGCGAACTGGAGTGGGTCCATTGAGGAGCTCACCAGGGGGCGCAGGTGGACAAGGACCAGTCTCTCCAGGGTCTTCATCAGGTGAGACGTCAGCGCCACCGGTCTGAAGCTGTTGAGCTCCTTCGGGTGGGGGGTCTTTGGCACCGGGACCAGGCAGGATGTTTTCCATAGCTGGGGGACCCTGCCCAGCTTCAGGCTCAGGTTGAACATGTGCTGGACAATTCCACACAGCTGGTCTGCGCAGGATTTGAGGAGCTGGGGGCTGATGCCATCTGGACCCGCTGCCTTCCTCGCCTTCATCTTCTTCAGCTGGTTCCTCACCTGAGATGTTGTGAAGGCCAAGGCTGGACAGGAAGGAGTGGTGGCTATCTGGTGTAGCTGGGAGCTGGAGTCTGTGGAGAAAAGAGGGGAGGGGGTGACACGCCCAGCAGGAGGAGTAGGTGGAGACTGCAGCAGGAGAGACTGAGTGGAGGCAGGCATCTGATCGAACCTATTGAAAAAGAGATTCAGCTCATTTGCCCACTGCAGGTCCCCCTCAGTCCGGGTCTTGGGTTGTCCGTGGCCTGAGATGGTCTTCAGGCCCCTCCAGACTCCCCTGGCGTTATTCTGCAGCAGCTGCTCCTCCATCCTCTTCCTGTAGGACCTTTTCCCCTCTCTGATCCTCCTCCTCAGCTGGCGCTGCACAGTCCTCCGCTCCTCTATGTTGCCTGACGCAAAAGCCCTCCTCTTCTCCTTCAGGAGAGCTTTTATGTCTGGTGTGATCCAGGTTAACATAAAACACATTGGGAAACAATTGTTCAGGAGTTTAGATTCGGATGATTTTCGATTTCGATATCGTCCACGCTATCTACCTAGTAACTCTAGTATTGAATGGCTATGGTTATGGTTCAAACATTTTTAAATGTCATCATTTTGCATGTTAGCAGAGCCGACCCTCCCTACACGCAGGACACACACTTTGAGTAGCATGTGTGTGTGCGTGACCTGCAAAACATTTTACTATGACCCACCCCCAGAAAACATGACATAAAACATTAATAATAAACAAAATAGAACTACAGTAGAAATAGAATTACATGACCATGGAGAAATGGATTGAAGTGTATTATCTGCATGTTACCAATAATGCCAGGATTTCTCTGACAAATGTTTGCATTCTTTTTATTTTATTTTATTTTTTTGCATGCAATTTCTTTGTTTGTGTTTATTTACTATAGGACTATAGGACTATGCTAGAAAGCTGTCAAGTGCCCCGGCAGCACTAGAAAAGTCTGCTGCCTTGCCAGCCCTGCAAAGCCACCACTTCCCCAGTGACCCGGTGGACGATGTAGTGGACGGTGAATCATTGCAATCCCACACCATCAGTCCTGGTTCAGAATGTTCAACCACACTCCAAAAACGGGCTCGTGTTCATGGGAAAGTCTGTTCAGAGATCTCCTCAATTAAAGTAACGGTCCAACACTGGCTCACCCACGTTTACTCTGCAATATGGATGTATTGGCTATTTTTATTTTATTTTTTTAAATATAAAACATAAACCCAAAGCAATGTGTATTTTATGTTTTTTTATTTTATCTTTTTTAGCCCAGGGGTGTCAAACTCATTGTTGCCGTCGGCCACATCACAGTTACAGTGTCCACCGGAGGGCCGTTACGACTGTGAACCCATATAAATATCGTCTTATATTATCAAAAAAAAAAAAAAAAATCACGGATAACTTTTGAAAAGTTTTGAAATCAGAAGCCAGTAAATAGTTTGTGCAACTATTTTTCAATTTATTTCAAAGGAGGGATTGGTGACAAATGCAATATATCATCTGTAGTGAGTAGGGGTGTAACGGTACGCTAAATCACATTTCGGTTCGGTTCGTTTTTTGTGAAACTTCGGTTCGGTATATTTTCGGTGTAAAAAACAGATTTTTGTAAATTTAAATGTTACATATTTTAGAAAAAATTAATAAAAGCGAACCATTTGGGTGATATTCTACGAAATTACACCAGAATAAAAAATACACGGGAATTAAGATCTCTTCATTTTGTAAATTATTAAGACACTGAAATCTTTAAACACTCAGAAGCAACAGCCTATGACACATCTAAGTATTCAAGTTAAAGCCAAGTTGTCATTACAGTACATGTATACACTTTTTGTGATAAAAAAATACAAACAATAACAGTTACAATTATTGCAAACTTTATTAAAACTCTTTTTATAATGAAAAAAATACAGTAACTTTAAAAAGCCATAATGAAATTGTATACTCTTTTTAGGCATTGAAATGTTTGAACGTTCAACAGCATATTGTAACGAATTGGGTTATCTGTGTTGTGGTCGGATTTGTGTGTTGCTGAGTTGTGATGTTTCCGAGGTTCATGAATGCATCGCACAGCAAGCGAGTGGAGCAGCGGAGAAAGAAGAGCGCGAGCAGTTGTACTTGGATTAATAAAAACGTTAGAATTAAACCACGTCTGACGGCGTGTTCCTGGAAGACGCTACAATATGATAAATCTCGATATTTAAGTTTGACGTTTTGGGCTAAAAAGACTGCTTGCTTCCTCGTCTAAGAAACATTCACAGTCGGATGATGCCGTGCATGTTAAGACCTGCTAGCCGCCGATTTCATGTAGCAGTGTCGGCACACAATTTTCGGACTTCCTCCACGTACCTTTCCCCATCTGCGATTTTAACAGGCCAGCCAGAATGTTCCCAAACAGGAGACCGCAGTGTACGGGGGGACCTTCGAGCTCTGGCTCTTTTCTGGCTCTCTTTTGTGCCGCCACCCTCCTCTCCCGCGAGCAACAATCAATAGCATCTGTGCGTAAGGTCACGCTAATAAGTGGACCGAACCCAACATGCCATACCGAAACGTATTAATACACCCACGTGTACCGTTACACCCCTAGCAGTGTAACACCCCCCGGCCTTGAGTTTGACACCTGTGTTCTAGCCCCCTCCAACCTATACCATTGGTCGTGCTGTGAAGGGTATTTGTTGTATGAAAAAAGAAGTATTTGGTCACATACACTAATTAGGGACAATAAAGCCATTATCAAAACTTACAACTATTTTTGTAGTTTGTATACAGTCTTTTCTATATCTTTGATTATTAGTTAAAAAATACTTTAACAAAGTTAACTTGTGCTGAATTTACGTTTTTGAGATCCTATTCGCTCGATTTTAAGTAGATCGGTAACAATCAATGTATGTCTTTAATAGCCTGTCACTACTGATTATAGAATGGAAAAGTAGAGAGACCTAGCTAGAACTTACTTGTGCGCAAAGGGACAACGCGCCGATGAGAGAGCGTTTGGCTCTCTTCGCTTCTTCAAAAAGTGTCTAAACAACAAAGTGAAATAAACTAAAAATATTTTCGGGGTTCATGACTCAAAATAAAAGAGGACAGCAGCCTATGAATTTGGATGGACACAAAAAATAACTACTTATTTTTGCCGTGACCAAAGCGGTAATCGACCACGCGATTGCTGCATTTGAAAGGACACAAAGTGTGTCCTACTGCCGGCGAGATGTGCAAACATTCAAAGCAGTCCAGAAACGTCAGAAATGTCCCTGATAACTGCTCTGAGGGATATGGTTAGGGTTCGGCTGATAATGCCGATGACAGCCTATTTTCAGTGACAAAAAAACAGAAATAAAAAGCGTTGTGAAAAGAGACAGAAGAGGATGAAGACTCATGTGCAGTGCGTGACTCACGACAAAAGAACCAATTCCTGGCAGATTACACATCAGGCTAGAATAACCGATTCACGACAGGCCAAGAAGTCCTCGCTACGGCAATTGACTAATTGAGCCTTTTCACTGCAAAATAGCCCTAGCAGAAGAGCTGCCGATCACAAGTAAATAACCACTGCCCAAAAAAAAAATTGTCCAGCAAGAGTCAATTCTGCCTGGACCATCAAAGCAGAACACTCCACCGGAAACATGGAACACATTCGTCTTCTTCTTCATTTCCGGCTGCCTGGGCAAGAGCAGAGCAATGCAGGCGTTACGAATGTCTGCTGCATAGCAGCCTTCACGCTAAATATCATGTTTTAACAACAAGGTAAAGGATGTTTTATTCAAAATACTTAATAAGTGTTACCAATACAGCGACTCTGAACAAAAATACATTTTATATTATTTTTAATCTTATACTCTTAGCTAACTGGCATATTCATAAATATTGACACATTAATCAGAAATTTAGTGTTTATATGCAATACAAAAATAAAAAATATTGCAACTATTGGTCAATCTGCAAATTTCAAAACACAATTTTGTAAAATTGTATTTGAGTATTTTTATTTCTTTACCTCTATGTTTGTCACCTCCTTGCTGTTGTGTTTATGTGTTCCGAGTTCCAAAATAAAATTTGAAAATAAATACAGTGAAAAAACGCGGCCTTTGCTCAAGGGGCCGCCCACATGGAAACGAAGGCCAGATTTAAAGGCTGGATGCGAAGGCCGCACGTGTCTGTGTGAATTTAGACACTACATGCGGTCGAGTCGCGCCAGAAGTGACTGTCACACGGCCGAAAATTTGGCCTTTGGAGGATGCAGCCTGTGAATTTGGACACAGGGTCTGTGTGTTGTTGGTTTCTCTGTGTGGTTTGCAACAAAATATACGGACACAAACATCATTAGGCTGGAAAAAAAAAGATAGATAGAACAAGATGAATTGCTCTAATTTTGTGTAATCCTACAAAAAAGCCACCATAAGCATACTGCAAAAGCTATTCAACAATTTCTGAAGGTAACAAAATTGAATATTCTTCAGTAGCAGAGTCAGTTGCCAGGATTTGAGTTATAACTTCTCTCCATTGCATTTGCTGTGTTTTCACTTGCATTGTGCAGACCATTTGTTGCTGAGGATCAAAGGTTTCAGAGGTCACGTCAGTTTGACAGAGCTAATGACGATGGGTTGCATCACCGAAATACATGTCCACAGGTGCGGACTTTCTTTACAATATATGATACTGCAGAAGATCGGACCTTCTTGTTCACAGTGTATGAAAAAGCCATTGTTGAAATGGCCATAAGGTGATTGATCGGCAAGATTGAAAATGGTATTAAGGAAGTAGATTGGGTTACCAGTACCCTTCCCACCTTCATATTCTGTCTCTTCAATTGTGTGTATTATCAAGGCAACAGCAGCAATACAGAAGCTTTCCCAGCTGACTTGCGACGAGAGGTGGTGTACACTCTGTTCTCCTGTCAATCATATGGCACATATACAGTACAACCATTCACAATCACATTCACACTAGGTTTGCACGATATTGGAAAAACATGCGATATGGATGTTGACTACAGCGATATTATTGCGATATTTAACATGTACCTGTAGGAATGACATTTCTATTATCCAATGAAAGATGTACATGTTTTTCATGCAGCAAAATAAGCAAATTCAATGTGTTCTTAGCTAATTAATTGTAATTCCCCTAAATAATGTCCAACAATTGGGTGGCAATGCGCCAGTGTGCATCTGACTGGTCACATTCAGATATAAGCATACAATTCCAGAAGAAAATTATTGCGTGTCTTTGTGATATGCATATTGCATAGGCCATTATGGCGATATCCAGAGCTATAGGCATTTTATGAAAAAATTGCGGTCCGTTTATCACCTACAGCCGGGGTACCCTTTTGCCGTCTGTTTATCCGCCATTGTGTCCAATCGCCTGTAGGCCGGTCTTTAATCTTTAATCGCTGGGAGATATTTGAAACGAAAGACTCACAGCTTCACTGCGGACGGGCTAAATGCATCTCCTTTTAGCACCTTCCAGGACCTTGCCTTCGCTGACAGGATACACACTTCCGAAATGTGATCAAATGACCTTGTATTGTATATTACTAACAATGAAATTCTTCAATGTGAAGACATTGAACACATTAATTATTTCTCACAGTATCTATCATCATTGATCTAACAAGGTCAGAAACCCATGACTATCAATATGAAACACTATTTCTATTTTCATGTGATCACTTCTACAATATTCCTCGGAAATCTCAATGTCCTATCACCGGTGAGCTATTACTCATGCGGTCCTTGGGGGCTGGGCATTGGTGACCCCTGATCTAAAGTATCCATGTAAAATAGCAGAACATACCAAATTACAGAATTCCATTTTTACAAGCCCGAGTGGTGATCACTGCCTTGAGCTGTAATCGGGTTCATTCACCAAATGTGCTGATCCAAACAGTGTTCAGTGGCATTAGCACTGACACGGCAAAGGTTAGGTCAGCACAGTGTGGACGGTGACAGGATAATTTACAGGGGCATGCATTTCTACTTTCTGAGTTTCCATGGTAAAACACAACACTGAATCATCAATGTGATGTTTTCTATCCTTTAATAAATAATGTGCAAATCACTAGGCAAAATCCTGGTGATTTCATCAATTGTATGTTGAAGAGTACCTCCTGTTTCCTTTACAGAAAGGCAATATGTTCCAAAGGTTGTTGCCTTCAAGTCTTCCCTGTATGAATCGAACTGTATGAATTGCATGAAACCCATGTCTTTGAGGCAATAGGTAAACGGAAGCCCCAAATCGCAAACGGAACCGTATACAATGATAGACGGACCGACCTATAGGCGATTACTAACAGCTGATCCACACTGCACATAGGAGCCATGGCTCTAAACCAGTACAAACCGTGCATCCATGCCCAGATAGCACAAGAAACGCACAGAGGCTTTTGAATACAAACAAACAAGGCAAGTCCGTGAAATAAGATTGATGTTTTGATACTTGGATTGCTTTTAAATCTGTTGTGTGCCTCTCAGTATTCATACAAGCAAAGATAGAAGTAAATACAATTCCAAGCCACAAAGCAGTATAAATAATAAAATAAATCTATTTGTTTCCCATCTGAGCCTCTTAAAAAGCATCTTCTGTAGATCACATTTTCCCACTGTAATTCAGATTTTACAACCTTGGATTGCAGACACTCAAAGCGTGCAGTAAACGGACAGTAAAACACAGTAAACGTATTCTAAAATGGAACTACTTAAACACTAAACCAGGCTTGAGAATGGTGTCGTAAAATTGTTTGTTTTGCCTACTGTTTTGTTTTGTGGTGCAAGATTGTTACACTTGTTGATGCTTGGTGATGAGATTGAAGTTTGACTACCCCATTTAGTTTTGTGCCACTGATTTGGAAGCAAGCATGGAAAAAACATTGTTTTATCTGTGTATATCTAAGTTTTAGAGTGTGGACATGTTTGTTTCCACTCTGCTGCTCTGTAATCGGGCTCTGACGTTCTCTTGCTTGCACTCAGTGGGTAAAGAATCAGCAAATAGTGTTAATCGACTAGTCCAAACAAGCCGCCGCCCTGGCTCAGATGCTCAGCTCCGGTATCTGTACCATGGTCGGATTTGCAGCAAGCGCCAGAGTTTGTGGATGGTCATAATGGGCTCCATTCCGTCAGATTTAATCAGCTTTGCTCTTAGAAACAGAGGGATTACTGGGCCTTTGGTGTATAAAGGCCACCGGACCTGGCGGACTCTTAACACCGCAGTATTGTTTTGGTGTGAAATATGCTAATCCCAATTAGCAGCGGTGTGCAGCGGGGAATGTCACATACCACAAGTCCACATAAGTCACAGACTGGGGAGAATGTGTTTGGAAGAGAGTCAAAGACAGTGGCTGTGGTTCCCTTAGTCTTACACTGTGAAATTAACAAAACATTGCAAACACGTCCATAGGGCCCGGGTATTGAATATCTTTTAATAACGTGGGTAACCCCTTGAGATGAAACATCTCGTTTGCGAGGGGGGTCCCACATGAGAAATACAACAAACAGGACAATCCATAATAGTGACCAAAGGGGAATCAAAAAACTCTAAATTTCGTAGTGTGCAATTGGATAAATGCGGAGCAAAATATTATTCCAAACCAATAAAGGAAATTAAAATGAATGCATTTAAAAAAGAAACCGAAACCATCTGTGATCTAAAGCAGGGGTGCCCAAGTCCGATCCTCGAGGGCCCCTCCCTATCCAGCCTATTTTACATGTGTCCCTCCTCCAACAAACCTGATTCAAATGATCAGGCTTTTGCAAAGCTTGCTGATGAGCTGATCGTTGGAATCAAGTGTGTTGAAGGAGGGAAACATGTAAAACAGGCTGAATCTATGAATAGTATCGTTCAATTATTATAGTGTCATATAATTCAATAGAGCAGTCTGAGAAAATACAGGCAAGGCCATTAATATAAATTTTTAAAAAGTGGACCCAAGGTCGATCCATGAGGAACACCTCTAAAAACATCCAGGAAATTGGTTCTCAAGAAACGGGATCAAAGACCCCTGACGTACAGTATAATCCAGTCAGCCACAACCATCAAGACCTGATTCATCATTGATTCGCATCTAATCAACACAAATTCACTCAGGTCACACCTCAGGCCAAAGGATAATCTTATATGATAGTTTTGTACGGTTGTCTTACCACATTATTTGAGTTGTTTATTTTTACTTCCTCTCTCTACGCGAAGAGTATTTTAAAAAGTGTATTTTAATCAGTGAAGTGTGTTGTAAAATACATACAATAGGCACTTTTTTTAAATGGTCTCATTTACGGCTGCTCGATTAAGCGATTTTGAACCGTAACCGAATTTTCTGGATAAAACTATGTTAAAAACGTTCAAATCGGCACATTCGATTTAGTTATTTTTGGTGTATCTAAGCCACCGTAGTATCCTCTGCATTTCCGCTTCCTCCCACGAGTGCGCAGTCCGAAACAATGACAACATCCATGGCTATACCGGCGATTCTGCTATTTGCTCAGGCAAGTGAGCGTTTAGTTAATAAATCGGGCAAAAATAGATCTGTAGTGTAGTGTGTGTGCCCAGCATGTACAATACAACCCGTGAGCAAGTTATTCAACGTCTGAAAGGCTTCCCTTTTTTCTCCTCTACAACGGACCTCTGGTCCAGTCGGACTATGCATCCGTACTTAAGATTGATAGTGCATTGTATTATTGAGTGACAGTTTTGCAGTAATCATTGATTTATGTTTAAGTAAGACCAGGGAGAAAGGTGAAAGGCTAGTCACTAGCTGGTTGGCAAAATGACTTGCTGACAGACTGTTTGGTTTACAGACTTGACTGTCTACCATCTCTCATATTGATGATTTCGTGTCAGATGGTATATGTACTTTCTTCTTCCATTATCGGTTTAATCAAGAAGACATCTGAAATCTATTGTCTAAGTAAAATGCTGTTAATCCCAATGGATTGTTCTGTGTGTATTAAGTTAAATTGACTGGCCTTTTTGAGTTCAAAGAAAGAAAAAATAAGTTTAAATAAAAGACATTAAAAATACTTCATTTTTCATTATTTTTTATTTTACAAAGAAATTGTAATCGTAAAATCGTGTTTGAGAGAAAATAATCGGAATTTTCTTATTAGGCAAAATCGAACTCCCTATATTGCAGATTTTCACCTAGCTCAGGTGGGTCTGGTACATATCCCCCTCAATAAATGGCGGTTCACTGTACATGGTATGAGCCTAGGAACCACAAGTAGATTGGGACTCTGGGAACACAGTCTTGTAGTAAGTTGATAATGAACTAAGAGCTCTTCAATATGATGACCCCCTCATATCTGAAAATTATTATTCCCAGCTCACATTTCGAAATTCAGTCATTTGAAAACCAATTCAAACACAATTATGCTTGTGTTCTAAAATAAACTACATTAATCCATCCATCCATTACCTGAACCAATTATCCCCACGACGATCGCGGGCTTGCTGGAGCCCAGAGATGGGGAAATCCAGGTCCAGAAAGTAAAAACCCTGCCACAGTTTGGCGTTAGCCACAGGTGCTTCTACTCTAACCAGCAGGTAAACAACAAGTTGATTAGAAGCACCTGTGGCTCAAGACAAACCTTTGCAGGGTATTTACATTCTGAGCCTATCCCAGCTGTTTCCGGGCAGTAGGCGGAGTACACCCTGAACTGGTTGCCAGCCAATCGCAGGGCACACAGGGACGAACAACCATTCACACTTACAATCACATCTAGGAAAAATTTTGAGTGCTCTATAGTCTACCAGGCACGGGGCAAACATGCAAACTCCACACAGGAAGGCCAGACCCTAAGGTACATTAATGTTTAGTAGTAGTAGTAATAGTAGTAGTAGTAGTATTTTAACTGAAGGCCAATAAATTTTCCTTTGGTTAAATGCTGAATTTATTAATTAATTTAATATATATATATATATATATATATATATATATATATATATATATATATATATATATATATATATATATATACATATATATATATATATATATATATATATATATATATATATATATATATTTTTTTTTTTTTGGACACAATTTTCAGCATTCCAGTTCTGTACCACACCTCAGTGGTTTTGAAACAAAACATTCAAGACGTGCTTTAAGTGCAGACTCCTCCATTTTTGAAGGGACCAAAAGTAATTGGACATGAAGGCATGGAGTTTCCCTTCGATTGCATGTTGAGCAATTAACCTTTTCCATATCGTCAGAGCTTCTTGTTTGTAACCCCTCCACTAAAAGGCCACACTCAGTACCAAGTTTGTCACTTGTCAATTGAAATAAAAAATAAAAGGAGTAACATGTGGCTAAAACCCCATCGTGCAGTGCCAACAAAAAAAGACAGCCTGGATTAGTCTCCTGCATCTTGACTTGAGAAATTTTATTAATGGAAAATGTAAGATAATAGTTTTTTCCAATGCTATGACCTTAATTTCATGAGTTTACCACACTCTTGTGGTTAATTCATAGTGTCTCGATCACCCAGGATACCTACTGGTGGGCTGGCGCTGCTGTGCCTCCACATTGTCATATACATCTTCAGTGCTCGTTGAAAACATTTTACTATTGCTGGTTCCAGCAGCACGCAGTTGCAGGTGGCATTTGTCTGTATACAATAGTCTTTGTGTGCCTTAAAAATGCTGTACTTGTTTAGATGTCATGGCAATAACTTCAGCAAAAAAGAGTGTTGGTAGTCAATTTATACACTAGTATGCTGTTTGGAAACAGCTTGCCCATGTCTCATACAAACATTAAAACCGATGTTCTTTAAATATTTAATGCTTCCTATCGTATTTTAGGAATTGCTCGCTTGGCTGTCAACATGATAAAAGAAAAGTAGCCTTTTACTGTTAGCAAACAATTTAGAGACGCTAATTTATTATTTAACAGTTATGTCTTGGCACCACGCGTGTGTGAGTGTGTGTGTGTGTGTGTGCGTGTGTGTGGGTGTGTGTGGGGGTGTGTGTGTGTGTGTGTCCGTGCCTGCATGGGGACATTTGAATAAGTCTGGGTTGATGAATAGGGAATATTAACAATTAATGATTGACTGTAGTCCACTGGTTGGTGATTTTTCCATTCATTATTATGCATCTGTTTGCCATCAAAATGGATTCAATAATAATAATAATAATAATAATAATAATAATAATGATAATAAATATATCTAAAATGAAAATGACTTGAAATGTGGGGCTTTTATAAATTGTGGCATTTTCTATTGTTAAGATTGCAGACTACTTCAATTTCTAGTTTCAACAGTGTTTTATGTCACCGTAATCGTTCTTGGTCTCTGTGATTGGCTTGCACGCCGTTCTGGGTATACTACCCAAAGACAGCTGGGATAGGCTCAAGCACACCGACTCTCATGAGGATAAGCGGTTCGGATAATGGATGGATGTTCTTGGTCTTGGATGACATTTGTTTGCTGTCAGTGACTTGACTGGCTGAAGTCTGAAGAAAGGTTATAGCCAATATTTGAAATACAGGCACATAGTTACATTTCATTCAAAATATGGCTGCCATAAACGATTTGATAGCCGACTAATCACCAACAGTAGTCGACTAATGGGATCACATGGAAATCGCGGCATATCTCACCAGCAAGCAGCTGCTCTTATAATAATGTAACCATCATTATCTTACACCTTGAATTATTTAAAGTATTTCATCGCTGTCCTGTGAAAAACACTTATCTCCAATTTTGGAAACTTTTTTAAATTAATTAAAAAATCTAATCTAATAATTAGATTAAACTTTGCCGCTTGTACCAGCATTCCTGACATGTTTACAAACGAGGGAGCTACTTAACCCATTAAGGCCTAAAGCGCCTGGCTCAACAGCTCCCCAAAAGGTCGTCTTTGGAATTACCCTTGAGAACCTGAAGTTTTCCCTGAAATTCAACACCTACAAAATAATTAATGTCTCAGCACCCGTAGCAGGCAGAAACATAATTCCAAAAGAATTTGAGAGCTTAGACGTGTGGCTTTCACACAGACTCATGTTAATTCATCTTTACTGTTTCAATTGAAGAGGTAAAAATAAAGTGTCAGTGCAAGAGAAGCACTACGTTTAACTAAAAAAAAAATCGAGTACCATCCTCTTTTCTGTTACAGAGACGTCGATATTGTCATTATCTACAAACATATATCTTAACCATATATCATGTTCGACTGGTTCTACTGGTTCAAAGTCCACAATCTCGTCATCTATATCACTGCCATTTTAGAGCTCCCGCGATCAACGGTGTCCGCCATTACTGCTCGAAAAAATTCCGGATAGCCTCCGACTACTCACGACACCATCACATGTCTTGCTCTGATGCATTTCATTGGTTAAGAGTCAGAGAATTAAATAATAAATAGAAAATGACGTATACGCTCTCCCGGCTTTAAGGGTCGAAAGATGCAACAGCGCTCCCGGCTCTAGTGGTAGAAACGGGGTTATGTGCTCCCATCCTGAATGGGTTAACTTGAAGCCTTAACATTTTTAGCTGGATATTTTTAGTACATTTTAAAATGGAACGAAAGCTTATACACTATGCAGAGATGCACTAATACTATGAAAATATCGATAAATACAAAAGGAAATTCTTAAATTGCACTGTGCTAGAGAGAAATAAAATCAAGATTTTTATTGGTTTTCAATTTTGTGTTTATTTAGGGGCTTAGCCTAACATTCTGTTTTCCTCCACTACTATGCATAATTTAAAAGTAGTAAATTGATCTCCACAAACAAAATATGGCATGCACCTGAAATGGAAAAAAACAATCTTTTTAGCACTATTAACGAAGTAGGTTCTATGTTTTATTATGTGATGCCGTTGAGGGGATGTCCCCGTCCTTCGAAAGCGCTTCCGTCCTTACATTACATCGGTCCCCCAACCCACCGCCGACGCCCCCCCTTCCAAAAAAAAAAAAAAACCCAAGCATCTGTGCATGACATTATTTCAAGCTCATTAGCTGGCTAACGTCCTATGTACATCCACTTAGCGGCTGGGAGTATTGTGAGTGGATTAAATTGTTTATAACCTTTTTTTACTAAGATAGCATAGCAACCACCGCCATGATGGTGATGATGATGAATGCGGACCGGAGCAAGCCAGGGGACATCATGAGAATATTTAAGATTGCGTAATAACACAATACTATTGAGTTTTGTTGCACGTTTTCACTTTTTTCTGTTTTTTCACAATAAAAATAATTATTGCAAAATAAGGCAATGTTATTTTAGGAGGAGAACGAACTTCCGGGTCATAGCTTTCAGTGTTCTCTTTTCTTTTTTGAAATGAGCGTCCACTTGAGGGCAGACTATGCCCGTGAGCACAATACTGCAGGGAGGGAACACACATGAAAAAGAGCACTCCAGTGTTGTGCAGGCTTAGCAGGCAATGTTGCTTTTAAAAAGAGCTCAACACAACATGTCAGCCAGTACTTGACGATTAGGGACAATTAGAGGGAGGGACGAAACCTCTGTCCTTGCTTACTCCGTCCTTTTTAAAAGAGCTCTCATCCTCCGTCCGACCGTCCAATAAATGGGCGATGGACGGTCCGTTCCGTCCCTGGGACGGAATGCCCACCTCTAATGGCGAATATCCTGCTTGTGAATGCTACACTTGTGACTGTGTGTGCACTTCCTGCTTCAATGTCAACCGTGGGCATACAAAAACTGTGTTTTGGTTGTTAATAAACGTGAGTTCACTGACTAATACCACCATAACCCAGAGTGGATGCAATATGTTAGCAGACTAAACATGACATTGTGTTACAAAATGTAAACGGTAGCCTGTGTGTGCTAATGTTAGCTTCCAAACACAACTGTCCCAATGTCTGTCCCCTAATGAAATCAGTCATCAGCCACAAGGCGCTTCCTTTTTAGATGCTCATTTATCACCACGGTTCTGCCATGAAAGGCAGGTTTGCATCGTATTAAGAATTAAGAAGCGGGAGTTGAGGAAGTTTTGTGAGAAAAACAGAGCGCCAAATAAATAAAATACACAAATACATGACCCGTTGACTATTAAATTAGTTGTCAATGATTTTGATCATCAACATCGTTGTGACTAGTTAACTAATGGAAGCCCTAATTCAAACCCCCGGTGCCAAATGACTTTGCCTGTGGAGCTGTAAACAATCTGCAGCATAAAGATGGTCATTAGAGCATTCTTGTCTGGGAGGGAATCCTAGATAGCGCTGTTCGATTTCCTTGTTCGCCTATGCGAGTTGTGCAGTTCTGCAGACAGAGGGATTTGAGACACTGAAGGGAAAAATCTAATAAAACTGGAACATAGTGACCCTGAGAAAAGCAAGCACTGCACTAAAATTACAACTGAGCAGGAGTTGTGAACTTGAGACACATACAAAAAAACGGGGGAGCGGGGGTAGACAAGACATTCAGGTGTGATTTTTTTTTTTCATTGAAACACAGAGTGGATATACAGAGTCTGGACATACCTGTTGAATTCAACGTTGTTTTGATGTAAGCTGATACAACTGATACCAAAATGAACCATGTAAAACTTTTTTTTTAATTATTAAAATACAAATTCCCTTCTATCCATTAATTTTCTATACCATTGGTCTGCATTAGGATCCTGGGGCAGCTGGAAGCTAACCCAGTTGACTTTGGGCAAAAGGCATGGCAGATTGGTGACAGTCAATTATATCGCACATATCGTCGCTGTCCAGCGGAAACTTCATGTGTCCAAATATGGTCAATTTTGGTTTTTTCACAATTCGATTCTAATGGGCCATTCCTACTTCGTCTGTATCTATGCAATTCTAACCAATTTAAAGCGGGGAAAATAGCAAATACACAAATAAAATCAGTTACTCTGCCGCTCTCGAACGCAATTTATATTTGAGTGTTGCAAAATTATGGCAATACTACTTCCGTTTCCTCATTATGTGGAAGTCGTGTGGCGAAATGGTCGCCTCTATTTACTGTCTGGATGTTCTTTTTTGTGTGTTTTGTTTTGACAATAACAAGTGAAAATAGTAAGTTTTGCTGGATTCATTTGGCTTGTTTGTTTAATATGGATCGATGCGATGCTTCGTTGCAGAAGGACCAGAGGACAGAGCTAAGTCTCCGTTTCATTTTAATATCCACTTTATAGACGCGGTTAGTTGGCTCATTGTTTTATTTACTGCATCACTCATGGCTTTAAACCTTTAAGAAGGCGTTTTGTGAAGGTGTTGTAGCCTAAAAGAAATGTTTGTATAGGTCAGACGTTTGCTGTTGTGACATTTTCAAACTCTTTTCGCACGATGGGGGCTTCACATGAGCGCGAACTTTGAAGTACTCGGCTGCCGCCGGCTAAATGTTTGCTCAAGTGTGAAAGTAGTTTCAGAAAATGCCAGATGAAGTCTAAGTAATTAAACATCTGTAGAGACGGGAGCAGGGGCGGAGCCATCACACCCAGATTGACAGACTGCCCACCCAATGAGATTCATGAAAAAAATATATACTTTTAGAATTTTTGTAAATTATTAAATTATTTTTGAATTTGTGTTTTTTATTTTATTGAATATTAAGTTGTTGTGGTTGTTTACGGCAGTGTTTTTCAAACTATGTATTTGAAAAACAGATATTGTCAGGTGTGCCATGAGAAAATTTCTCATTTGTGTGCCTGTGCGATCTAGCGCCTGGCAGCATAACCATGTAGTTATTACATTGTCGTACTCTTCCATAACAGCAGGTAGCTAATTGTCTTTGTTGAGAGACAAGCGAATTAGTGACGCATGTTTATCCAAATAGGCCAGGCAGGTTTCACACTGAGTAAATTGAAACATTATAAAATACTTTTTTCTTTGTGTTTATTTAATTCCTATTCAAGACGTTATAACATAACGTCATTCTTCAATGTTAAAAAAATGCTTATATATAACAATATAACACTTATTGTTAAAATAAGCTTTTTTTTTTACTATTTCAGCTGGTGGTGCGCCGCGGGAGTTTTTCAATGAAATAAATGTGCCTTGACTCAAAAAAGTTTGAAAAACACTAGTCTAAGGAAGATCTGAACTTCATATTATTCAGTTGATCATTTTATTTGAATATACGTTGTGTCGAGATAGGAGGCTTGTGCTCAGTGAGAGAAATATTCAGGCCCACCCTGATTTTTCCAGGCACACCCATTAGCCACGTTCTGGCTCCGCCCCTGGACGGGAGGCATCTTGCTTCTAGACTTCTTGCTAATAGCAATCTTGTGCTAATTAGCTAATCACGTTATTGTGAGGAGTTGATGAAAAAGGTTGAAAAAATGGCCGCAGTCGGCTGCATCTAAAAAGAAAAAAGTATTACAGCGACACCGATAAAAAGACTCCAGAGAAAGAAAAAGAAAGCATTTATCAGCTGAAAAGAATGCAAGCAAAGCAGGAGCTGAGCAGCTGAGTGTCTACACACTACGCAGGCAGGAAGCAGTTAGGACTTCATCACGGGGAAAAAGTGCAAGGTCATAGACTGGTAAGTCAATCACTGGACCGCAACTTTTACCTCCTGAAGAGGAGATTGAAAGGAGAACCCCACGTAACAAACGAGAACTGAAAGAGGCTGCAGTAAATGCCTGGAAAAGCATTTCAGATGAAGACTGCAACAATGTCTGGTGAAGTCAACAGGCTTGATGTAGTCATTGCAAGTAAGGGTTATGCCACCAATTATTAAATGTTATTCACTAATTTAATACATCGAGATGTAAATACCCTGAAATAAAATCTGGGTTTCTGAACTTTTGTCTGATATTCATCTTCTGATCTGAAACCCGACTGTCTTCATTAAAGCACCTAAAAAAAAACACTTAATGAATTGACCTTGCTGTTCCAACACTTTGGGAGTGGACTATAGTTGCATAAAGAAATTACATGGAAAAAAAAGGTAATTTTGCTAAATAGACTCAGGCTGGATGAAGAAGTCAGAAACAGACACAACTGAGACTTTAGTCTCAAAGAGGAAACCCCGTTAGAGTTTATGCCACCTGCGTGTGAGTGTAAAAGCTCACAAAGCCTTTAGACTTTAGAGTGCTAAAACATTGAGGGTGAAAATTGTAGGTTGATCTGATGGGTGGTTGTGCATAGGCAGTCTTTTATATGGGTAATTAGAACAAACTGAAGTTGTATTAACGTTGACAAATGCCTAACCAAAAAGACAGCCTTCGGTACAAAAAAAATATATAATCAAAAGGCGCATCTACAAAATATTAGTTTAAGGGTGTGCACAAGCTGGAAAAGTATTTTTTTCCAAATTACGTAGGACAGATTTTTATTCAGATGCACATGTTTTATTTTCACTGTGTTTGTAGTGTTATTATTAGTTAAAATATTCCAACATGAGGTACAGCCTTACTGAGCTCTGTTCTGAGACATTGTGAACTATTTGTATCCAAGGACTGGCTGCCTGTACCCACAAGCATTACCTATACATAGAATGTTGGATTTAAAAAAAAAAGAAAAGTGTGCACTTCAATTAGGGACACTCTTTGTTTGATTCCACACCTTGTTTGCTAATGCTGATCTGAATCTGTAGATTATCTTGTAATTGCTTTCTTTTGACATTGTTATAATCCAAGCGAACCAAAATTCATGTGCCATATGGGATTACACATCTGGCAGGTGTGTCAACAGCAACGTGTTCACCTTCCCTTTGGTCGAAGATGGAAACCGGAATATATAAAGTTGTAACAATATTTGTGGTTTTACTTTGAATCAAAATATCAAATGAGTTGAAATGGCAAATACAGAGGTAGCAAAAGGCCGACAGTCAAACCATATATAATGCCAGAGTTATCGTACTGACCAATGCATCAAACGTATGGCAAGGTTTTACATCATTGCATGACATTATAGCATTGTTTTATAGCAGTTGTTCTAGATTATTTTATCCTGTGTATAATATGTTTTTCTCTTCCGTCCTACCACAAACTAGGAACAGCTTTTAGAGCTTTTTGTGGTGACTGCATGCATAGTTGGCAATCCAGACTTCAAGGGAAAAAAGGCTGATTGTTCTTATTGTTCTTGTTCAATTTGTCTGTTATGGAACATTATTTAACTGCTTTCATAAACCTGACGCCAAAGAAACAGACAGTGGTCAGACAGGCTCTGACAGTCTCTCAAATTCGATGTACAGAAGATACGGAAAGATGATTTCACCGTCTCTTGCACGAATAAGGAAAGATGATTTCATTGTCTCTTGCATAAAAGAGGTTCTTTACACAATGTTGTGCATCATCAACTATGCACAGTTAAGTCCAGAAATATTTGGACAACTATCCATTTGGAAATAAAATAATCAAGATTTAATTAAAATATAGACCTTTGGCTTTGATTCAAAGACGGGTATGATTTTGCCCATTTATTATGACAAAGGATATGTACTGACAGGAACAAAAGTGATTTTGCAGTGAGACGGAGGCAAAGATGAAAGATGTTGCGTAGCAGTTGAGCGAACATGATCAGAGCGCATTGCCCGATTCACAGTCCATCTTGTTCCTACTATCAACAGTATTGCGAATTATAATTGTGACACTTGCTTCTAATGCCCAGATTGTAAATGCCACACTTTAATTCTACCTTTTCATTCAAATTTGAATTTGTAATGCATTTTTATCTCTTGATTATTCTCTGTTTAGTGGTGTATTTAAAAACATTTTTTTAAAAATCTGTCGTTTTTCAAATACTTTTTACACTCAAGTGTATACAGTATAAGCAGTTTAGTAACACTGCAGCACTGCATGCTTTCCTGTGTTATTTAGGCTTCATTAACTAGTTGAAATGTTTCTGATTTTTGAAACGGAGCATACCCTTTGCCCTTAAATATATTATTGGCACCATTCATTGAGTTAACAAAATGTTCACTTAAATACCTGTGCTAAAATAGCATCACTCTTCATAAAAATTACTTTTTAAAATATGAATGTGAAGGGCTGCCACAAACGATTATTTTGCTAGTCCACTAATCACTAACAGTAGTCGCGATTGGTCGACTAATCGGATAATACAGCATATAAATCGCGGCAAATCGCAGCAGCAAGCTGCTGCTCTTATCATAAACATCTTTCGCTTACAGCTTGAATTCTTTATGTACAAACTAATCATAAAGACAATCAAGATGATTGTAGATTCAACTTGTATTAAACTTAAGCCAACATTCCTGACATGTTTATAAATGAGGGAGCAACTTGATGGCGATACTCTGGCCTTAAAATTTTTAACTGTAATTCTTTAGAGCATTTTAAAATTGAACCAAAACTATACATATACCATGCAGATTTGCACTAATAAAGTGAAATTATCTATGAATACAAAAAAAATACTTACTACCTGCTACTATACTATACTGTAATTTAGAAGTATTGTATAGATGACGTACTAGTATGTAACAGTCAACATTTAAATTAGTTTGACCCAATTAGCATAATAAATTTGTAATTTATCAGAAGCAAATTGATTTAACTTTGTTTACTATGTGTAAATATTACTTTAAAAACAAAACAAAAAAGGCTCCAGACAGAGGTCTAAATGTATAGATGAATAGTATGTCTGTTATTCTGTCAAAATTGGCATTTTACTCCAAGCAGTTTACTACTTTGACAATTTATAAGTGCATAGTTAACTCGTTTGTTTATACAAAGAAACCGTACTTTAATTTATACATTTGCACTTTAATTTTTTTTTTTAATAATTAATTCAATAAATGTTGTTGGGTCCAAAATGAGCGGCACGGTGGTCGACTGGTTAGCACGTCCGCCTCACAGTTCAGAGGTCGTGGGTTCGATCCCGGCTCCGGCCTCCCTGTGTGGAGTTTGCATGTTCTCCCCGTGCCTGCGTGGGTTTTCTCCGGGCACTCCGGTTTCCTCCCACATTCCAAAAACATGCATGGTAAGTTGATTGGATACTCTAAATTGCCCCTAGGTGTGATTGTGAGTGCGGATGTTTGTCTCTGTGTGCCCTGCGATTGGCTGGCAACCAGTTCAGGGTGTCCCCCGCCTACTGCCCAAAGACAGCTGGGATAGGCTCCAGCACGCCCCGCGACCCTTGTGAGGAGAAGCGGTACAGATAATGGATGGATGGATGGGTCCAAAATGAACTTAAATTATTATAGCGTTTCAAAGAATTTTGTCCTAATATTTTTTACATGTTTAAACCTGTTCTTATTTTGTAGCAAAACATAAATAATCGTTTGAATAATCGTCATTTCAATTGTTTCCAAAATAATCGTGATTCATATTTTTTTCATAATCGAGCAGCCCTAATTAAAATAACTATTAAAGTTATTCTGTCTTTGTGTCCCAAGTTTTTTCTGTCTTTAGTATACTTGTATAATATTACTTGACATCTTCTCAAATGATGCTGGAAACAATACAAGTCAACTGTTTTACCAAACAGTGCATAATTATCTGGGACCTCTTTCCATGATTCCACAAAACAAGCAGTCACATGCTTCATCTGAAAAGTGTACCTACTCTGTACAAACAACTTAATAAATCCGTTTAGCAGAGACTCTGAGGGCCTGCCAAAGAATTTACTGTTCGCCACTTGGTGAAGAAACAAAGTACACACAACTCTGCAGAAAATGGCTTGCTCAAGACTCAAGGATCTGAGGCACCAATACTGTGGTGCTCTTTCAAGGGGCCCCTAGACTCCCATTAATCTTATATCAGCTTGCGTCCTCATCAGCACACATTGTGTGCAACTTCAGCAGCACAATGATGTAACACAGAAACGTTTCTGCAAATGGTGATAATCCCCACTAGGGTCGCTTGTAACCTACGGTCCGTTTCACAAAGCAGGTTTAGTGAAAATTCAGAATCTGCTAAAAAATGAGGTATACTCTGTCTTTTCCGTTTCAAAAAGGGAGGTAACTCTAGCCGGTTTCAGAGAGAGAGAGGTAACTTAAAGGGAAGTGAACTCAAACATATTTTATTCAATCATATGTTCTATGCAGGCCCACTAGTTGAAACAAGGCAATATGATTAATTTGAAATATTATTTAAGCAGCAAAATCCATCCGTTTTTAGCCATCTCAGGGGGCGGCCATTTTGTCACTGTCGACTGAAAATTACATCACAGATCCTCAGGGCTCAGATAACGACCAATCACGGCTCACCTGTTTTCTGATGCTGCTGCATGATTGGTCGTTATCTGAGTCCTGAGGGTGTGTGATGTCATTTTCAGTCGACAGGTAATGAGTAATGTCATGCACGGACGTTTTTTTGGGGGAGCGATGGAGTGACGGAACGTAAGGACGGAAGCGCTTTAAAAGGACGAGGACGGACGGGGTTGGAGAATGATTACTTTTATGAATAAGGACGGAGGGACGATGACGGAAGGGTGCCCAGGTTGCGGACGGAGGACGGACCAGTAAAATAGGTTAAAGTGCCCATTTCTGCTTACAAATTTAATTTGTAGGATGAAAAACTCAGTTAAGCAATGGCACTACCAGAGCCTTGTCCTTGCATCTCTATGTAGAAGTATTTTGTACTATAGACCCTGTAGAGTGAATTCAGAGATTTGTTTCTACGTGCAATATATACTGTATGTTTGAAAATAACTGCTACAAATATGTTCAAAGCCTGAGAACAATGTCGTACTGAATTGTTGAAATATGGCGTTAAAGTCTTTTTCATCATTGCAGTTGTCCAGATTCTTAGGGCATGTCTAAAATCAACGCTCTTGTACTTTCTGCCATGAGTCAGCACTGCCCCACTATATAAGTAATGAGCGCCTTCAGTCCATCAGTGGCCACATGGAGCAATTGTCAGTTCTTTAGTGTTTATGCCAAGGCCCACTTCGACCACTACAGCATGCGCTTAGCAAGCCAGCTATGAATACAACCCGAAAAAAAATCAACCCAAACATATTTTTTGGCCCACTAGTTGAAACACGGCATTCTGATTAATTTTGTGGAACATAAATTAAGATGCAAAATGCGCTCGTTTTTAGCCATCTCCGGGGGCGGCCATTTTGTCTTCTGTTGACCGAAAATGACATCGTAACTGCTCACAACGACCAATCACGGCTGACCTGTTTTCTGAATCTGAGTCGTGATTGGTCGTTGTGAGCAGTTGTGATGTCATTTTCAGTCGACAGAAGACAAAATGGCCGCCCCCGGAGATGGCTAAAAACGAGTGGATTAACACTTATTCCACAAACGAAATATTTATCAGCATGCCCTGTTCAACTAGAACTTGCATAGAACATATTCTTGAAAAAAAAATGTTTGCATTGACTTCCACTTCAAGTGTCATTTGGGCTCTATTGTTTCTGTTGTGTGTACCCACACACGACACAAGGAGCGATCCCGCAGACAGTTTTGGTGAGCTAACTCACAGACTGGCGACGGGGCCGTCCAATGCACGGCTGCCTCACTCACGCCATGTGTGGGTCCACACAACGGAGACACTTGAGAAAAAGTTAACTGTTTATTAAACACAGTGGCACACGGCTTTCAGACTGTGGCTCACACTATAGACATTTGAGCACATAGAAGTGTACGAACGTATTGAGTGACAGGTGAAGTGAGGCGTGTTTTCTGTACATTAAGGCCCACAGTGTCTAATAGCTGACAGGACATCTCTATTTTTCATGATTTTAGAGCCTCGTTTTCATCATTTTTCATCTGAACGGTCGCATTTAAATAAAAGCATACAATTCTATATGAAACTGTATTGCACAGCTTTGCGATATGCATATTGTACAGGCCATTATCGCAATGACGATATTTTGGGGGATAAATTGTGCGGCCCTACATCACTCGGTTTGTTTCTAATTTGAACAGATTTGACAATTGAGTCAAATATAAAAAGTATAGTGCAAACTGACTCAGTGTGTCTAAGCATAACAAATTAAAGCAGATACTTTGCACTACTAATTCACATATTTGCATTGTGTGGATTGTTTGCATTATGCACACATAGTTTGCATACATAACGTTATTTGTATATTTATGTATACATCCCAGGTCGCATTTGAAGATTCTTATTTCCTCGTTACAAGTCGGATCACAAAATGTTACCCTACCACTATCACTTGCTGGCAGTGCTGCTGAAATGGTCCTGCCCATTCAAAGGTCATATGGGTTTGTCTGAGCAGATCACAGTCAATGTATTTTGAGCATTCCACTGCTCTTTTTCACTTCCATTTGCCTGTTGCCTTGGCCGCCTGGGTTGCTAATTGATATGTGGTTGAGCAAAAGTCTCTACAGTGGAGGTTTGCAGGGTACCGGTATATGCGTGTTTGAAGATCATTCTGTTTTTCATCTGAAGCATTATGAGGTGAAATTTTGCCTTTCTGCGTTGTTTTGTGCTCAAACAACTGAAATCCTTGTTTTATTTTTTGGGTGGGTGGATGTTCCTTTGACCACATGCTTGTATTGTGAGCAGAACATCATGTGGTCTGGCCTATTCTGAACAAATCAATCATTTCTTAACATCTTGATACATCTTGACTCCCCTCCAAAGCCCATCTCGTCTGTCCAACAGTGATGGCTGCGGCTGTGCCACTCTTTGATGCTTGAATATTTCTTCACCGTCATCATTATGTGTTTGCCTGGCGATGTATTGGAGGTATATAGGTGCTCAAAAAATGAGCCACAACCGACCAGAGAAAGCTAACAAATGGGGCGAATCAATGGAAAAATTCTCTAAAAACTGGGTCGCCGCTAAGCTGACCACATCGTGGGCCAAATAAATGAGACTGAACGAGCAAGCCACCGTGAGCGTTTTAAAATGGGAGAAAGGATCAATAGGCTAGCAAATGACACAGATCAATCCCAACAGTGACTGCTGTGGACACTATATTCACTCCCATAACGTAGATAATGGGGATTGTGTGTGAGGGACACTCAAATTAAAGAAGTGAGGATGAATGGCCAGTCTCATCTGAGAGGCTTTTTAAAAACGATCACATCCGTCTCAATTGTCAGAAACCCTGCTCATAGGCTAGGTTCACACCGCAGGTCTTAATTCTCAATTCGGATTTTTTGAAAAAATCAGATTTTCTTTTTGTGTAAGCCGTCATATTACATTAGAAATGCGACCTCGGTCTTGTCTGCTGTATGAACACATGCGTCGTCAAAGTGGCCCGCGTGCGCAGAAGAACGACGAAGACGACGTCACATCCGACGTTGTGTTTGCGGAAGTAAATGTGGTCCAGCGTGTCGGGGCATTCAAGCGATTAGGTAGCAGGTAGAAATAAATACAGTACTTTGGGGGAAATTAAGAGGCGAGGCTTTAATATCTCTTTTCATGGAGACATCACTAACGATGACGTCACGTCTTAACCGTGCGTAAAAAATGAATTTATCTGAGCCGTGGCTGAATTACTACGATCACCATAAATGTCCCCTTTATGCTTCATGTTTCAAGGTGGATTAAATTAAGGTAAAATATAAAGTAAAAAGTGTTACTCAAAACAACTTTGTAGCTTCGATCCCCTGCTGCCAGCAGATTCCTTCTGCCTGCGCGGAGGACATTTTGGGCTCCGGATGACGTCAATGTCGGATATATGCGACCTGGCCGTTCAGACCGCGAACGCATTGGAAAAGATCGGATACGCATCCAATCTAGGAGTGTCCCAGGTCGCATTTGAAAAAATCGTAATTGAGCCATTCAGACTGTCATAAAAAAAATCAGGTACAGGTCGCATATGGGCAAAAAAATCCGATCTGGGTCGCATTTGCCTGCGGTGTGAAGCTAGCCATAGTGTTACTGCTATTTGCGTGCAGCCGAGATGGGTCAAATGCAGAGCTCAAATTTTGAGTGACAAAAAAAAGATGATTCTTCATGTTCTCCGATTGGAATTCATTTGAAGCTATGTAGCAACAGAAAAAAAAAAAAAAGATTTAATAACACGGCTTAACATGGAATGTAGCATATTCACTGTATAATATTTATTTGTGTCCAAATGAATATATTTTAATGGCGGTGTAGGTGGTGCTGAGATGGGGGACTCGAGGCATATGACTTGACTCGAGGCAGGCTTGAGTTGCTATTTTTAGGACTTGCGACTTGTTTGGCAAAATCACGGGACTGACTTGACTTGGTATCTATAAGTGACTCGACTAGACTTGGACCTCATGACTTGACAAGTCATCCTGTTTATAGTTTTAAATTTGCATTTGAACGCAGTTTGCCTTTTTATGAAGGAAAGCGAGAAAGAAAGAAAAAAATATATATATATTTTTTCATTCTTCAGGCCAACCTCGCAACCCACTTGTTAGTGTGATGTGGCAACGTAAACACCAACATCGTCGGAGCCAGGGGCGGAGCCAGAACGTGGCAAATGGTGGGCTTGTAAAAATCAGGGTGGGCCTGAATATTTCTCTCACTGAGCACAATCCTCCTGTCTCGACTCATCGTATTTTCAAATAAAATGACAAACTGAATAATATGAAGTTCAGATCTTCCTTAGACAACCACAATTATGCACTTCTTAATATTCAATAAAATGAAAAAACACACAAGGAAACACAAATTCAAAAATAATTTAACCTCCTCAGGCTTACTGGTCACATATGTGGACAGCGCTTTCTAGCTCTTGTGTCCACAAGCGTGTGCACTGTGGAACTGTGGGTGCTTTGGACTCATATGTGGGCACTTACATTGCCATCTTGTGGTCTCAGAAGAGTATTACATACTGCAGTCAAAATGCAGTACAATACAATACACAAAACTAAAAGACGATGCTTAGTTTTTCTTCTAATTAGGTTCCAATAAGCCCAAATAGCAAAAAGAAATAAAAAATGCATGTAAAAAAAACAGCTCGGGCCTTAGGAGATTAAAAGTAATTTACTAAAAATTTAAAAGTATATATTTCATGAATCTCACTGGGTGGGAAGTGTGCCAATCTGGGAGGGCCCGTAGACACCCAGGCCCACCCATGGCTCCGCCCCTGGTCGGAGCAACTCCGAGGATGACTAATATGAATTCATGTGCTATTTTGTCCATGACATTGACAAAAATAGGATGGAAAAACGCATGGTTTGAACCTCACGGGGTGAAGACACAACAACAACATCTATTCGTCATTATTACAAAACCCACAGAAAGGTAAGCCAACCTTAGATTAGCTAGCGATACGAATACTAGTTTGGGACCATTACAAAAATTGATTTTGAACATTTAGGTACAGCTAAGTAACGTAACTAGGTGTTGGATGGTTTGTGAAAACTGTCCGAACCGTTCGTTTTGACTGTGGCGTTGACATTCGCATATACAAAAGTTCCCCGCCCTCTATTTATTAACGAGGGAAAGTGCTGTGCCCTTCAAAATTAGAATCTATTCACCAAAACATAAGACACCGGTGTCACTGGCATGTTGCTAGCATAGAGCACCACAGAGTCTATGCAGAGTACTTCTCAGGTCGCGAGCGTACCCGCCATATTTGATGTGGCAGCGCCCCCTTAAACAAATGCACGTCAACTTCACTCAACTTCAAAACACGACAACCTACAAAGTGCACAAAGTTAATGCCTTTCATTCACTCATAACACACATCAATTAGATTTTGGTAACAGATTGGCACCTGAAACAAAGTATGTAGTTTTTAAAAATGATGATTATACACATTTACACCCTCATTCAGCATTTATCACTACATTAACGGTGCACCACTGATATAAACATTAGTATAAAAAAATAACGTGCATTCTTCTAAATAATTTAGGTGTAGATATCCATATTATAAAATTGTTTTTTTTAATTTCATTTTTAGTGATGTAAATGTTCATTACATTTTTAGAGATTATGTACTTTTTGTAGTAGGATCAGTGAAAAAAAATGATCACTCCAACATATGTTTTACTGAGCAAGATTTTATGACTTGACTTATAACTTGCTTGAACCAAGTAATGACTTGACTTGCTTGAAATTTGGTGGCGACTCGAGACTTGCACATAGGTGACTTGCTCCCACCTCTGAGGTAGTGTACACATACACATTGACTGGATCAGTTGGTACAGACTTGGATGCAAAAGAAACACTCAGCAACAGTAGAATACCAACCATTTTTAACACGTCATCACTACAAACATTACTTTACAATTCCTTTTTCTTTCTTTTTTTTACACAGTTTTTGTCACAGCCCACATTTATTGGCATCAATGGAAATTAAATCAGAATTTTCCCCCATTATTCTTTCAAATGCAAATTTACATAGAGTTAATGTGACGTCTTTCAGCCGCAGTCCCTCTTTGACAAAGCCTTGAATATAGAAAAAGTCTAACATCTTGAGTCACACTTTTTGAACTGTGGGAGGTTTTGCTGTTTCGATTCGGACTCAAAATGCTTTAGTTCCTATAATCTACATACTTTCCCAGTATGTACTAAAACCACTGAGAGAGGTCAAGATATTAAAACACAAGTATTTCCTTGGCTTTGCTATCAAATGACCTAACCTTTACAGCCTCTCTGCTGAATGATTGAGGCAAACTCTTATGTACTAGTGGTGAGTTTGAAGAAAGAATCCTCTCAGTGCATGGAGGGACGATGTTTTTTGTAACGCTTCTCCTAGCACATGACATTTTACTCTTGTAATGATTTTACAGCGCAGCACAGTAGATGGTTAGCAAATCCAGGAAGCATCTTTAAATCTTTTCTTTTTTTAACATGTGCTGCCATTTCAAGATCCAGCCAGTAACTCACATTAGCAGTTCCTATTTGGGACTCCCAACGTGGGCACAAAGAGTCTATTTATCGCTCTCCACTGAATTAACCACCAACCACACCTGTCAGTCATACTGGAGATGACTGACTTTTCACGAAACATAAACTAATTTAGCACCTCTGGTTCACAGTCAAGATGTTCTGGATTTGAATCAGACCCTCAGACCCTCCTGTATGTTTTAAGAAGCAGGTTTTTGGGATGTGAGACCATCTGCACAAATCCACGATGGCATGTGAGTAATATGGCTGCCTGAATGGTATCTCTTTTCCTTCCTCTATGTGTACCAAAAGCGGCAGAGATGCCACCAATAAACACTTAATATAGTCAAAACTGAATTTGACACAATCACATCTCTCTGCAGCAGGGATGTATTAACCGGCATACAACAGATGTCTATGCAGCATTTTTGATTTCTCTATCCATCCATTATCTATACCGCTTGTCCTCACAAGGGTCGCGGGCGTGCTGGAGCCTATCCCAGCTGTCTTCGGGCAGTAGGCGGGGGACACCCTGAATTGGTTGCCAGCCAATCGCAGGGCACACAAAGACAAACAAACACCCGTACTCACAATCACACCTAGGGGCAATTTAGAGCGTCCAATCAATTTACCATGCATGTTTTTGGAATGTGGGAGGAAACCAGAGTACCCGGAGAAAACCCACGCAGGCACAGGGACAACATGCAAACTCCACACAGGGAGGCCGGAGCCGGGATCGAACTCACGACCTCTGAACTGTGAGGCGGATGTGCTAACCAGTCGACCACCGCACCGCCATTCAACAACCAAGTCCAGACAAACTCAGATTATGAATATTGGTGCATGGCCAAATTGGCCATTTTATTTTCCCATACATTTCTCATACATTATCGTTGACTATCGTTGATGACATTATCGTTCATTATCCTTTATCTTTTTAGCGGACTCATTATTGCCATAGTCCATTCATATTTTACTTGCTTGATTTTACCTTGAGTGCGATGCCGGTGTCAGATAAGGCTAACTGGCGCTAGCATGTCAAAGACAAGAACTCCTCTAATTGTACACCATGGCTCCATCCGGGGGTGTTTAATAGGGTTAGCATGTATAATATCATTTAATTGTAAGAGTTGTACTGAGTCGAGTGGTCATTTATTTGAGCGAAGTTACGGTGCTCGCTCGCTGAACGCGAGCATAGCGCACGGCCGCGGGCCCTGCGAGCAATCTCCATTGAGTTAACAGCTTCTTCTTCGTTGGTTTAAATGCTTGTTCTACGTTGGTTTAATCGCTTCTTCTTCATGTTTGGAGGCGGAAGCTCGCTGCTTACATCCCGCACCATGCTGCGATTGGGTTTGTTTTGTCTTTCTTTTCTATGTCAAACGTTTTATCGAAGACATTTTCTATTGATATCGATCACGTGTCAATCGCGATACATATTGATATCGAATTATCGGTCCAACCCAACTACAAAGCAAGGTTCAAGTCAGCGGCAGTTTGTGTAATCAGACGTGTGCCTTGACAAGAATGAGAAACTAGATGTGTTTAATGCTCATTATTAATAAATGAATGAATGAGTAAACATAAAGACAGGGATCTGTGTCCTGCCAGCGATTCCGGAGCAACATAAAACACAACATATAGTCGATGTAGAAAAAAACTGTACCAGTAGTGTATTGAGGATGATGAAATATTTGGAAACAGTACCATTTTTTTTTTACTTCTGAAGTGTATATTTTTCTTTCTGATTTCATATTTTATGGAGAATGGTGTAAGATTAGAGAGAAAGGACTATAATTTGCATGCGGCGAAAGGCAGCGTGACTCCATTGTGACTCAAATAGCCAGAGACAAAGTGGTGATCAGAACAATACTTCTCGTTATTGTGAATTCACACATGGCTGAGGTAAATATTTGTAGTTGCAATCAATGCTCAATTGGCATTGGAACAGAAATGGTGCAGATGGAATTCAGGACCATGGACAGCATCTCCATACCCTGAGAGAAATAACAGCTTCCCCATTTGGATTCATTAGGAGAGCCAAAGTTATATGTTGTCATCACGATGACTCATCAGTCTGTCAGTGGGCTGCGACGCATCAAAGTCATTTCCGTACCTGCTTCATTACCCTCGGTAAGACTCTAGGTTACGCTGACTTCTTACAGACCAAGAAGTGGAAAGTGTCAAAGTGTCAGGAGGAAATAACAGAGATGTATAGAACCCAACTTTGTAGGTCACACATGACACTTACCTCAAAGTGGATCACTCAAGGGTAGTTTTATTACACTGTTATGTGACATTTAAGGTGGCATTTGATGTGAGATGTGATGCATGTGTGGAGGAGTTGCATTTAAAAAAAGGCTTTGTATGCACAATTACTGTAAGGACACTGTGTTGTACAGTAATTATATATTTTTGTGTGCATCTGCATGTTGTTGCCTGTAAGTTAGGTTCATGCAAAATTGCTCATTTGAAAGTTCAGAGCACTCAGTAGCGCTGGGAGCGAGGAGCGAGACACTCCAGTGAGAGTGAGGCACCGCAACACCAAGGACGACAGCGAACGCTACTTTATGGGACTAATTGATCAACTTCATTGAGTGCTTGACAATGACAATGACACTGTACTTTTCAGCAGCCCTCTTTGAAAGTAAATATGTTCTGCATGAAAACATGAGCGAGGGACTTGATTGTCACTATTATTTTTCCCTCTGACAACCTTGTGCAAGTGCAAGAGGCGTAGGTGTGCTCGTGACAAGGAGCTTGCTGTTCAGATGACAGCGCTACAATACTTGTCACTAAATAATGTCCTCCAGTCAAATTCACATTATTCAAATGTCTGGAAATGTCAGCGGAGATACCCTAAAACTTTTGATACTTCCTTTTTCCTTTTGATTCACTTGGAGCCACCGCTCGCTTTTCTCGCCACATTACAATGGAAAAGGGAGAACGCACGGGGCAAAAATGGCATAGTGCCGCTTGTGGCTGTGGAAAAATAGTGACCTTTTTCTGGATGTAGCCCAAGGTCTCACTGGGGTCAAAACAGCCCTGTCCTCTTCTGTATCCATATTGTACGCTATGGGACAGTGGCCCGCTCTGTACGCCCACCATTTTCACACAGCTACAATTTGAATGCGCTATACAATTCTGATTTACAAAGATTTTCAAGATTGAAAGACTTCCTCTTCACTCTGCGATGATAACATGTTTTGCACTGAGGGGCTGACGGTAACGAGTCCCCAGACTCCACTTCAATACAGCTGTGGAGACTTGGGAGACAAATTACATAACCAGTAATGACTTGACCGCAGGAAGAAATAAATTGTGCTTGGCTGCAAAACTGCAAATACTTCAGCACTACTGTATACTGTATGACATCCTTTTGGACAAAACAACTTTAATAACACTGTCTATAAAATCTTCTTGACTTTTCACTGCTTGTCACTGTTACTGTATCAGCACAAAACTATTGGAAAACACAGTGTGTCTACTCTAAAAACAGTTGGGTTCAAAATAACAAAAGTTGGGGTCAAAAAAGGACTGATCCACTACTTGGGTCAATGTGACCTAACTTTCTGCATTGTTTTGCAGGAAACAACCCCAAAAATGGGCAGTATTGTACAAAACAATCCCAAAATGAAATTGACCCAATTTGTGGATCGGTCCATTTTTTTTTTACCCCAAATTGTATTATTTATAACTCAACTGTTTTTATATTGTAGGGCCCGCAAAGTGATCACTGCTTAGTAGAGGACAGATCAATGATGCGAAGAACACACACTAAGACAAATAAAAAAACTCTCTCTACTGATGTCATCTGAATTTGGGTGCCTTCCTAGATAAATTATGTGTTTGCATTCATAACATAGTAATCCTAAATAAGACAAAGCATGATGTGTGTAGTGTGGCAATTCATTCACCTGACTTCCGTGCCGGCGGTGTGTGTTCTGCTAGGCCAGGGGTCGGCAACCTGCGGCCCTTTCATCCTTATGTTGCGGCTCTGCGTGTCTTGGGAAAATAAATTAGAAGTGTCCAATTGAAGTAGGGGTGGGCGATATGGGCAAAAAAAAAAATTATCTCAATTTTTTTTCAAAAAACTCGATAACGATGATTTGACGATATTCTACAAAAAATATTTTAAATCTGCACTTGCATCACAGACCAATTGTGGATAGACATCTCTTTTAAATTGCTAATACAGCTTCTGCAAAACATGATGATATTCTACGATAATATTTAACAAAGAACAAAAAATAATGTATAGACTTACATTGATTTTTGGGAATATGTATGTCATTTAAATGTCTGTGCTGTTATTCCATAATGATGTGACATTTTGAGCTGCAGTAAATACTGGTGTACCGCGAGAGCAATCCGAATGAGAAAAAAATGTATTTGATATGTGACGTGTGACGAAGTGTCACCCAGCGAGAGAAAAAAAAATATCATACATTCGCTAACGTATTCAGAATAAAGTTGAATAACAAAACTGCAATTTACAGAAAAGTGCATTTTCCCACTCATTCATCGCTGTGATATGGAGACTTGTGACTTTATTTGGGGGTATGCTGGCGTCACACTAATAAACAGGCGTAGTTTGTGAAACAACATGCCTCGGGAATACAGGCTGGTTATGAATGATGCGGACTACAAGCGTGTAAACTGAATGTGAACCGATCATCCAGGATGTCACGTTTGTCTTGCTCGTTTAAGTACTGAGTGTGTGTGTGTGTGAGTGGGTTTATATTTGTTGGCGGTCGCCAAGTTTTCCTCGTAATCCATATAGCTCGTGGTGCAATGGAATTGCTCTTCACGGTGACCGTTTTGGCACATCTAACAATGTTCTTCCCACCAACGTCAGTCTTGTCAACTCTAAACCATTTACAGACTACGGGCAACGTAAAAAAAAAAAAGCCTTGCCTCATCATTTGCCCCAGATACTGTATTTCTACCTCTGACCGAATCGCTCCACTGTTGAAATGCCCCGATTTCGCTACACGCTGCACCTCATTTACTTCCGTAAACACTACGTCAAGAATTGTTTTTGTCAAAATTGTCAAATTGAAGCACTGCTTTAGGGGCACAATTATGTTCAGAGTGTTCACACAAGAAAAGAGAATGAGGTTGCATTTATAGTATAACGCTTAAACACACAAAAAAAAATGTTTTTTCTTAAAGACGGCATCTTACAGTCCTGCGTAAAGATGAAAATGACTTCCCAGTCCTGAGTTGCAGACCTTCCGCCAACAGCACAATGCGTCGGTCACGTGAATCAATGCGGCAGTTGTCGCTCGCGCCGACGCGGGAGTAGCAAGAAGCCTAAAAAGAAGCCTATCACTAAGTAGGCTGAGATGAATTTTGGCCGCCTTGGGACCACGTGAAACGCATGAGGGCTGATTAGTGGGCTGGACTAAAATCCACTTCCGGCCATGCTTAGTCCAGCCATCTTTTAAAATTTTACCTGAGCCCTGAGCAGTTGTGATGTCATTATCAGTCAACAGAAGTGACAAAATGCTCCCGTCCCCCGTAGATGGCTAAAAGGGGGTTGATTATCTCTTATTCTACAAACGTAATATTTATCAGAATGCCTTGTTTCAACTAGTGGGCCTGCATAGAACATATGAAAAAAAATATGTTTGGGTTGACTTCGTCTTTAAGTTTCTCATTCATACCATGACTGTTGTGGCAAACGTTTTAACACTTGAATAGTCTCGTCCGGCATGGCAATTAAATTTGGCCGTCCAAACCACCCCAACACCCCGCACCCCCCCCGCATTGTTTTGCCACAGTGGCCTGAGCCAGCGGGAACATAGAAGCTTTCAATGTTCGATTATTCATATGTGACTATGGTACCACAAATGTACACTTACAATATTTTGCTTACCTAAGTTCCTCAGACAACTCAACACAGAGCTGGTTGGTTTGATATTTATTTTAATTTAATTTTTCTATATTTATGCTATAGATACAGCATATGTTATGGTTTTGAAGGGAGTGTTTGTCGGGATTGTCAAATGATGCTATTTTTCCAAGTACCTTGCTTTTACTGCTTGTTGCTCGCATAGCACGTTGCACAAACAAACAGGATTAATTTAATTTAGGAGGAAATTGAATAATAGTTAGGTTCATGATTCACTGCAGGAAATAACGCATATGATGGTTGGCCAGTGTTGTCACTCTGAAAAATAAATGGCACAAATCCAGTTGACAAAATGGCACCATTTTGAAATGTTGTTTGTTTACAATACTGTATTTATGATTGTCATTTTCTGTTCTTTCCTTCCAGGTTCATCTTGGTCTTCAGCTGCCTGGTCCTCTCGGTGTTCTCGACTATTCCAGCTCATCAGGACTTCTCCTCTTACTGTCTGCTCATTTTGGTACGAGAGTTTTGATACACTTTTCTCCATGTTGTAGTTCTCAGTTGAAAGTTGAATTTAACCCCAAAAACTAATCTTTGTCGTGATGAGGTAATAACATATCCAAATTATAGTTTGCCTTTAAAACCCTTGACTCGTGTAGTATTTACTTTTGAAATAATAGCAAAATTTTCATTTAAAAAAAAAAAAACGTTAACGTGTGTTTTTTCCTGAAGTAATGACATTATTGTGTGTACAGCAAGAGTAGCATATCATAGCATAAATAGCATTCCAGTGTTAATTGCTGTCCATCACTGTTGTCTAATTGATGCTGAGAAACGTACGGGTTCGGAGGTGTGTTTTAACTTATGTTCTGTCTAAGGGATGATCAAATACATTACCACTCTGTCCATTTCATTAACACAGTTTTTGCATTTGTTTTTATGCACTGCATGTGCATCTGATCTAATGAGAAATAGATGAGGTATGGGCAACTGTTGGTACGCATACTCAGGGTGATTAATTTATTTATTCTCACCCAAAAAAATGGGGGGTGCAGGGGGGCAGATTATAAACATGTTTCCTCTACTACAGTGTAGCCCTGCCTACTCACAGTTCGGCACCTGCGCATTCACTTATCTGTGGATTTTACTTTCAATATTTTTTAAAACTTTATTTGTATTTTTTGTTTTATGCTGGGGTTTTTTTTTTGGGGGGGGGGTATATATTAGATGTTTATTAGTGTTGTTTGAAAATGTTTTTTGAGTTAACAAAAAAAGGAAACCAATCCAGTGCATTTCAATTGCTTCCAATTACAGTATATGCATATTTTTCTATTTGTGGGCCAGCCCGGTCCTGTCCCCCACGAATAGCGGGGTTCCATTGTATAGTTTTAAGTTGCAATATTAACATTCCTCATTAGATAGCAGACATGGACTTGCACAGGGTCTTCTCCTGCCTGAAGCATTTTTGGCAGATTTTTTTCAGTGAGTGAAAAAAAACACAGTAGGCCTATGTGGTTCATTTTTGATTGTTCAAACCCTTTGTTGCTGAAAGCTGGATCTTTTATATCTTCAATACATTGAGAAATGTCTTTTGAAAATGGAAATATATTATGATACTATAATATGATGCTATGATGTAGAAATACAGACGTGCACGTATTTTGTCGATTTTCAAAATGACATTTTTGTCACACATCCAGTTAAAAAGTGTGTGGTCCTGCTGCATGTGGCCCACCAGTAGCACTGATGAAAAATTGTGGCCCCCTCCATCATTTAAGTTCCCCATCCCTGATTTAGATACTAGACTCTACAACTGAGGTATTTTTAAGTTATCCTAAGAAGCTCTGACTTATTCAGAACATATGAAGTGTCTTCTGCTAAGACTATTAATACATCATTTGTTGAACATCCTGTAGGAGTTTGTCATGATTGTGGTCTTTGGGTTGGAGTACATCATCCGCATCTGGTCAGCAGGATGCTGCTGTCGCTATCGAGGATGGCAAGGACGACTCCGCTTTGCCAGAAAGCCTTTCTGCGTCATTGGTGAGTTATTACAGCACCCCACCTCCACTTCCCACAATAATGTAATTGCCCAGTCAGTCTTACTATTTCCTCTCCCTTTTTTCAATGGCTGTTGCATCGTTTAGTCGCCTTATTCCTTCGCTCTGTGGCACGCTCGCAATATAATGTTCGGTCGTAGGCAATATTCCATTGCATGCGATTGACCAGCATTTGTACGTGTCATTGAGAGCTGTGGTCAAAGCTCATAAGAGAAGAATGCATTTACGCAATGAGTTTGCATCAATGGCCTTTTATTTTTCCAATATTTAGACACGAATCCCTCTGCTGCCTCTTGGAAAGAACAGTTGGAAAGACTGATGGAAGGGGAATAAGGCTCATGGGTTATATGTGACCCCACGTTGTGCACGCTAACATCGATGTGGTTGTTTATGATGTTGCTGATCTCGGGGGAATTGTGGAAACAGACAAGCAGCAATTTGCAGTGTGCAACAGTACAAGGCAGAGTGGCGAAGCTTGAACTTCAACACTGCTGCTGTTAAACAAATCATCTCTGTTTGAATGTCATTTATATGTTTTTTTTTTTTCCTCCTATTTAACTCTTTATACATCTTCTGTCACGCTCATCTTCACATGGGCAACGGGTGTGCTGGAGTTTAGCCCAGCTGACTCAGGGCAAGAGGTAGCCAGGACTGGTTGCCGGCCCATTTAACTGAATTAAGCACCCCTTATGGACACCCATTTTGGGGACAGAGGATGAGAAGTTTTTAAAAAGGATGGACTAAGCAAGGAAGGAAATGGGTTTTCGTCCGACCCTGTAATCGTCCCTAACTGGGTCAAGTGCCAACTGACCTGGTGTGTTGGGTTCTTTTAAAAAGAAAGACCACTGTTCTCTGCTGCGATACCACGGAGCTATCTTTATTAACTGTATGGGGCATAAGAAAAAGGAGGATAGCAATTTTGTTTTGTAAACTAACTGTTAACATTTATTACATACCTTATCCCTTTGTATGCAAAGCATGTCCTTGTCTGGGGCTTCTCTAGAGCGTAAAAATCTCTCCAAACCGTCATTCATTCTCATGCTAGCGCCGCCATACACTTACAGCTACGACCCGAAAGTGGAAGCCTTATTGCATTATAATACAAACGTTTTGCAATAAAACACAATACTAATGCTTTATAATGAAATATAGCCCTGGTGGGCTGGTGGGTTGCGTTGGCAGCTAAATGCTATCTTGGTTGACACAAATAAACAATTAAATCCACTCACGATACTTCCAGCCGGCAGGCGGATGTGAACAGGAAATTAGCCAGCTGATAAACTTGAAATAATGTGTCACCTCCCACACCGCTTATTCTGTATAGCAGGGGTGTCAAACTCATTTTTGTCGCGGGCCACATCATAGTTATGGAGTCCCTCGGAGGGCCGTTACGATTGTGAACCCATATAAATGCGTGATTGCCTTACCATATAGACACAACAAATGGATGGATAACTAGTTTTGAAATTAGAAGCCAGGAAAGGTTTGTTCAACTCATTTTCAATGTATTTTAAAGAAGGAATTGGGAACAAATGCTTGCAATATCTCATATGTTGTGTTAACCGTGAAGACAATTTCAAAGAAACATATCAAATCAACACAAGATTTGCCTTCGCAGGCCACATAAAATGATGTTGCGGGCCGGATCTGGCCCCCGAGCCTTAGGTTTGACACCTGTGTTGTATAGGTTCGCGGGGAGGTGCTGGAGCCTATCCCAGCCGACTATGGGCGAAAGGCGGACTACACCCTGAACTGGTCGCCAGCCAGTCACAGGGCATACACACACACACAGTCACTGAGTGGAAACCGATCCCACGCCTTCAGCAACCCACACTTGAAATAATGTTTATGAATTTTGAAACTACTGCCGTTAGCATCTCTCTCATTAACATCCTTTGCTCAATACTTTGTTGATGCACCGTTGGCAGATATTCAGTCCTGTAGAGTCTTTTTGAATATTATGCCACAAGCTTGGCACACATATTTTTGGACCCATTCCTCTTTGCAGCACCTCTCAAGCACCATCAGGTTTGAAGAGGTGCACAGCCATTTTCAGATCTCTCCAGAGACATTCTAGTTGGATTCAAGTCTGATTTATGTCCGCTCCACTGATACCTTGGCTGTGTGCTTAGAGTCGTTGCCTTGCTGAGAGATGATGATGATCCATCATCCCAGTATGAACACTCTGGAGCAGGTTTTCATCTTGGATGTCTCTGGAAAATACCCCCACAGCACAACATGCTTGCCACCACCATGGCACTGGCCTGGTAATGAGCAGTGCCTGGTTCCATCTAAACATGACATGTGACATAAATGCCAAAGCTAAAATACACCAGGTCATTTTGTCTCTCATGGTCTGAGAATCCTTCAAGTGTCTTCAGGTTTTTACTAAGGAGTTGCTTCCATCTGGCCACTCTTTCAAACAGGTCTGATTGTCATTACGGTGTGCGGTGTGTATACATTTGGGGTAAACATTAATTTCATCAGTTTTGGAAAAAGGCTAGAAAGTGCTGCAAATACTGTACTGTACACAGTGATGAATGCTAGAGGCTGCAACCTAAAATGTGGAAAAAGTCAAAGCGCCGTGGAAACTTTACAAGTGCCTAAAATGTAGGTCTGGTCTTTAAATGGCTATGGATTGTGAAAAAATATTTCCGTCAATAAATTCTTGATGACATGATGCTGTTGCCCTTACCCACACCAACAATTTCACAACTAGAAATGAAGGGAATCTAAAATATGATCGTATGCATTTTTCTTAATGTCAAAGGCTTTATCATTTGACAATTGAAATCTTTTCGGTTAGGATAAAATGTTAGAAAACACTTCGCCGCGTGGTTCTCTTATTTCAGTTGAGAGTTGTTGGTTGAGGGAGAAGTAGAGCATGCCGAAAATATATGATACATAATTACAGTAACCCCGGTGACTTAAGAGACTCACAGCAGCAATGGTAATGAGGCATTTGACACCGTCACCAAGATGGAGGAAGTCATGCGTGCCTTATCAAAACATATTACAGAAGTTAACCACTCAGAAGTTTTTGTGGTGGATGTAACATGAAATCACACGGCATGCCACATGATATGAATGATTCACCTGAAACATTCTGGTCTGTCAGTCAACCACAAATGAAAGATTGCATGGGTTAGGGCACGGATAAATAATGGCACTACACCATTCTGGAGTAGTAAACCTCAAACAGAATCATTTAGTGCTATGGATTTGTGCGTTCATGGATGTTTTCTCTGTCCATTTTTCTGTCAAGCATGGAGGGTATCCAGCGCGTGTTTACTCCAAGTGAAAATCCTGAAACCATACACTCTCTTGCATAGTGTTTCCACACAATGCATGCAGCAGGTTATAAATATTGGATGCATTCTAAGAACTAAACATCTCTTTTTTTGTGTGTGTACCCTGCAGACATCATAGTGCTGATTGCATCAGTTGCTGTGGTGTCAGCAGGCAGCCAAGGCAACATCTTTGCCACTTCAGTCCTGCGTAGCCTTCGTTTCCTACAGATCCTACGCATGGTGCGGATGGACCGCAGAGGGGGTACATGGAAGCTGCTCGGTTCTGTGGTCTACGCACACAGCAAGGTAGGCATGAGGACAAGTACAAAGTCATCGGCACAGGCACACACATTTCCTCTACTCTATACCATGATCTAACAATATCAGCATAGTGGTGTTCAAGTACAGTCACAGTTTTACTGCAGTACAGTACATATCCTGTATGCCAGCGGTCCCCAACAACAGACGGGTTCAGACAAGTGCTTTCGCGGACGAGCAACAATTCGTTGACGGAAAGGACGGCGGATGCACAAAAAAAGTTTTGCATTCATTTTAAAAGGCAGGTTTTTATGCATCTCTACAGAAAACTTTGATAACTAGAGAGTACTTCAAGATCTTATTAACATAGGGAGTACATTAATATAACAAAATGGCGGGAAAGTATGGAAAGAATAAACAAAGAAAATTATTAAAATTTTGTTTACTCAACAGTACAACAAATGTATAACTATAAAATAACCCAGTGAGCTACTAAAAATGGATCCCTCAGGAATAATGAATAAACCTTAAAATGTAAACACAATATTTAAGTTACGATCTTGCAAATGTGCAGGATCAAAAGATGACACAATGTTATGTTCAGTCTTGCATGATGTTGACACTTTTTTCCCTCCGCCCTCAGTGTTGCTGGTTTTAATTGGTGGGTGGAGTCCAAGAGTCGCACCTGTCGGCAATCAGCACTGGGCTCTATTTTGGTGCGGCTCCAGTGGAAGGAAGGTGTCGAAATATTGCATTCAATGCATTTTTTCTTGTTACCAGTGATTTGTTTTTCTAGCTTGTAAAGCTGCGTTCCTACTGCAGGGCGTGATGCCCAATTCCGTTTTTTTTGTTAAATCCGATCTTCTTATGTACTCATTGACATTACAAAAGCAAAAGTGACTTCTAAAGTGCACTCAACGCATCCATGATGTGACACGCATACACACAAAGTACGACGTCTGTTGGCTTGCGTTAACAAAAGAAAGTGACACAGTTCTTACGGAAGTAAATATGGTACCACGTTTAGGCGCTGATTTTATCCCTTATTGCCGGAGTAGCGAGGCGGGAGAAAGTGCATATAATTTGGGGATGTGAGGCAACGCTCCTCGATCTCCTTATTTCACGGAGCCGTCTAATGAATTAACTTTCAGCGTGGCTGAATTACAACTATTACCACAAATGTCCACTTCATGTTTCAAATGGGATTAATTTAAAGTCAAATGTTAAGACATCAAGTGTTAATCAATAAACTTGGCAGGATTACGGATGATGTCAGTAGTCTGCCGAGCGCACTCTCCCCCACCTGTGCGGAGGAAATACTGGCTTTTGATGACGTATAGGTCGGATGTGTGCGGAAGAGCGTTCATAACACAGACACATGGCAGAATTGGGACATTCACACGGCATACAAAAATCTGAAATGTGTTGCATATGATCAAAAAAATCATAATTGAGCTGCAGTATGAACTTAGGCTTCTGTCTCATTGTTGGTGTTTTTTGGGGGATCTTGTTTTCTATTTTATGTAGATCGATTCCGTTTTTGTTTGCGCCGCCTGTACCGAATTCCTTCCACTGTGGCTCCGCCCATCATTTTTTGTAGTTGGTTTTAGTCTCCACCATTCCACTATTACAGATGTTTTTCACGAGGGCCATTTGTCATAATTGTTTTTCAGTTTACTCTATGTTTGTGTCTTACTTGTGTTCTCATGTTTGAATAACAACTGTGTCCACTTGACAAATATTTACGTCTGCATGGCAGTCCATTCGTTGGCCAATAATTACAGATGATTGATTGCTGCTTGCTGCAAGGCCAGTTAGTTTTGGGGTTAGAGTTTATCTCTTATGTGGCCCCGTACCAAGGTACGGGCCGTGAACTGGTGTTTGGGGACCATTGCTGTAGACAATGCAAGGCTCAAAATAAGCTACAAAAAAAAAAAAAAAGTAAAAAAAAAAAAAAACCTTAAAGGACAAACAAACAAACAGCATTCAATAACTTTTGTATCGTTAAGATTGGCAATGAGAAGTGCTTCTGCTTTGAGCAGCTGATGGTATAAATGTCAACGGTGCAAGCGGGGCCCAGACTTCTTTAGCGTCCCATGAAGAAAGGGGGGAAAAAAACAACAGCTGTCCAGAATTCCCACAGACTCCTAATTTTGTAAATAGAATAGCTGGTGTCAGCCACGCTGACTGGCTGCTACGGGAGGAGGAAATAATAATTTGTCCAATCACCTAACAGTCACGATGTGTCTGGATGACGTGATGTGGATTGCGCAAAAAAGAAGTGTGTCCCACTGGAGTCAAGCGCTAGCTTGCTAGCTAGCTCCATCAGGGAAGCTGCAATGACCCTACTGACGGACAAATGGACTGATAGACTGACCAACTGACGATTACAATTCGCTTTGGCTTGAAAAATGACAGACTAACGAATGACGAACAGCTACTCAGGCTGCTAATGGATGACGAATGACGGAGCAGCAAATTTTTTTTAAATGCCCACCTCTGCAAATGACAATTTTAAAATGGGACGACTTGCAAAAATACATGGTGACAATAGCAGTTCTCTCGAGATCCCGTGCATGCGTCCAAGCACGTGCGTGCACTTGTGAGCTTGCGTGCGTTAGCCTTGCCTCTTCTCTGTAAGGGCTTACTGCCAAGAGCCTTCAGCTTGTGCATTCAGTGACTCATTGACAATTACTCTCTAATGTTTTAATTGGTAATCATGTTTCTCATTCTTTCAAATTAACATGAGAATGGTTCCCAATACCCATCACTATTTTTGACAGTCGGTGTTTCAGTTTTGCTATTCAGTATGTAATAATGAGGCTCAAAATGTTAATTTTGATGCAAAAACTGTGAAATTGTTCTTTACAATAATATTTTGTATACGCCCCCACTAGTTTAAACATGACATTTTGATTACAATTGCGTTTGGGGAATATGACTTAAGAAGTCAAATCCAGCGGTTTTCATCCATCTCCATCAGGGAGCGACCATTTTGTCACTTGCTGAAAATTACATCACAGTTGCTCAGGGCTCAGGTAACAACCAATCACAGCTCAGCTCTCTTCAGAAGCTGAGTTGTGATTGATTGTTACCTGACCCCTGAGCAACTGTGATGTCATTTTCAGTCAACAGCAAGTGACAAATGGCAAGTGATAAAAAACTGATTTTGCTGCTTAATTTGTATTCCACAAACACAATATTAATCAGAATGGACTAGTGGGGCTACATAAAACATATTATTGTAAAGACAATGTCGGGTTTGACTTCTACATTAACAACTGAATGTAGCTAAGAATGTGCATCAAAGCTTTTATGATTTTACTATGTTTCAAGCCAATTCCTTCCAATTCCTCCTAGTGCGTGCGCACACACCTACACGACTGATGCATGCCTCATGCAGAAGCCAATGCTGGCCACAGTTTCTTAGATATGGATTTTTTTTTTTCACTGCTATCAAACTGTAACATCAAAGTGAATAATCTACTGTATTCATTGAATATGCTTGCTGTGGTCAGTAATGTAAAATGTATGCGCTCTCCACAGACATAGCTGCTAAGGCATGAATTTCAATGCTTAACTGTGGTAGATTCAATATCGCATTCACTATTATAACATGATTTTTTTTTTTTTTTAAACATGATTTTCTGAATTCTATACAGTACACACATTGACTTACATCATTAAAATGATTCCAGAACTTGCTATATCTTTTTAATGTTCCCACAATCACAATGGGCTACAGCTGGTCACTACTCTGCATCGACATAAAAAAGATGACCGTACTCGTTAAAATGAACAGCACACAGAACTAGCAGGAAAGTCCAAAGAGTTCATCATGGAGCTATGGCAAACTTGACTAATTTAACAGTGACGAATGTTACCTGAAGCCAAAAATGCCCACAATGATGTTTCAACAGCTGAACATAACAAGCAGTGTACACTGTGGCGAGATTTTGGTAGATTCACAGTCCCTCACCGAAGACGATGGTTATGGCCAACGTCGAACCACCTAAGCAAACGCCTGTCATGAACTGGAACTGGATGGATACACTAGCATGATTGCTAGCATGATTGCTAGTGTATCCATCTGCTATCAGGAGTTAGGCCTACGGCTCCCCAACATTTACACCTTCAAGCTTGACTGACGTCTGCCATAGACCACATGGACAACGTGAATTCTTTCTCCGGTAGAATTTTAGGGTCAGATATGACAAAGATTGAATTTTATGGCCACAATAACCAGTAAAAATGGTGGTGCGCACAGTGCCTTGAAAAAGTAGTCATATCCCTTGAACTTTTTCACATTTTGACACCTTACAACACAGGTGTCAAACTCCAGTGCTGCAGGGCCACTATCCTGCATGATTGAGATGTTTCCCTCCTCCAACACACCTGATTCAAATGATCAGGATTGTTAACAGGTTCCTGCAGAGCTAGCTGATGAGCGTATAAAAAACATGTACTACATGTTGGATATTGGTCCTCGAGGACAGGAGTTTGGCACCTGTGCCTAACAATCACAAACTCCAGAGTTTTCTTTATTTTTTTTTGATTTTGTATTTTTTGAGATGTCATATGATCCGCCAACAAAAAGTAGCACAAATGTAAAGTGGAATGGAAATGGTACATGGTTTTCCAAATGTTAAGCAAATACAAATTTGAAAACTGTGGTGTGCATTTTGATTCCACAAACCCCACACCCGTAAATCCGCCCCCATTTTTTTAAATGAATTTTGTATTCAGTGTCACCATTGGATTTGTATCTATCTGGGTAGTGTGCTTCACTGTCACTGTGTTTTAACTTCAACCAGAGTTTGATAGTGTGGTTGTTTAAGTTCTTTGACCATTAAGGATAGGAGTGGCACTTGTGAAATGACTTAACTGAAAGGGCTCTACAGTATTTTTGTAGACTGTGCTCGGGCGTAAAAACTGGCACACGGTAGTTTACCGTGTTTGGGAATTTGGCAGACCGCACTGCGGACCGAGGGTGTTTTTGTTTTACACACCCCTGGCACACTTGACCACTTGGTGGCTGAAAGTAGATTCAACTTGACGCCTGCTGGAAGCAGGTCTGTGTTTTGTTGAATTTGATCGAACTGCAGGAAGACAGAGTCTGCGCTCCGCGGCTATTTGTGTTGGATGTTATCATTTTCATGACAACAGCATGAATGGAACGCTCTAAATCATTGTAGAAATGAATTCATACAACATATTATTATAATTTTTCATTTAAAGGAAATGAGAGGAGCTGCTTCCATTGGTGGCAAAGCTAGTTGGCTGTGTTCACGCCCACAATGGTGCAAAGCGCCGCCCGTTTGTGACTGCGCGCATCTGCCAAAATAGCAAATGAAGGAAAACTCCGCCCGTATGCGCAGTTAGACCACGCTTTGCGCTAGACTTGTGCTGGGCACAAAACTAAGTCCTAAGCTGTAACACTGCGTTCTGAATGCCTGCTGATCTTTGCCCACAGGAACTGGTTACTGCTTGGTACATTGGTTTCTTGGTTCTCATCTTCTCTTCATTCCTTGTCTACCTTGTGGAGAATAAGTTCAACAAGGAGTTTGCCACATACGCTGATGCCTTATGGTGGGGCACGGTGAGTTTTGAGGAATCTGTTGCCAGAGATGTATAAAAATTCAGTGCGCTTTTTGAACTCCTAACAAGCTATGAAGAGTTCCATAAATAACATTTGCCTTTGCCTTTTACCCTTTTGCCTTTTGCAAGTCCTCTCATCAGGAGGCCTTTACTTTGCATTTATTTAATTGGAAAAAGGATCACAAAGTATTCTACAGCATGTAACAACCAAAGTGCATGTTTGAACTGCATTTCTAAATCAGCAACATCTTTTCACAGATCACTCTGACAACCATCGGCTATGGGGACAAGACACCAAAGACATGGACAGGAAGAATGTTGTCTGCTGGGTTTGCGCTGTTGGGGATCTCTTTCTTTGCCTTACCTGCAGTAAGTGCAGACTTTTCAAGACCTTCTTTTTCATGACAGCTCCTACAGATCCCATCGATTTGGGCGTAATTTCCTATTAGCTAATGAAAGTACTCATGGTGATAACCTCAAGCAGGAGTGTCTGATACTCGCTTCGTTTTGTATGGATGCATATTTACGGCTCAAATGGTGATTAAAGCGGGGTCATTACAGCCACATAATTGGTCTGAGAGGAAACATACACACCTTTGATGGCCTGTTACGCTGCGGAGATCTCTTCCTAGGTAAATCAAGATTTACGGTGTAGCACATAGCAGGGTGCAGGTACGGCATGGCATCAATTGAATTGTAACAAGCTGATGAGACATTGAGATGAAGTAGACGAACAAATGAATCGACATGCTACAGACAAAGCACACAATATCAAGTGATTTTGTATTGTGAGCTGTCCAAGGTAAATCCATGTATAGCCTTGTCATGTATCACCTGCAAGGTGACTGAATGGGCAAAGGACAAAAGGAGACACACTCACTTTAAGAGATTGTAAAAACTCGACAGGGCACCTTTACCATATTCTATGTTTAGTTCAAATCATGCAAATTAAAGTGATACTGAAAGCAACGCTTCACAAACTTCCTTCCTTTCACACTAGGGTATTCTGGGCTCAGGTTTTGCTCTGAAGGTCCAAGAGCAGCACAGGCAGAAGCACTTTGAAAAGAGGAGGAACCCTGCAGCCTACCTCATCCAGGTACATTGAATATGCAGCATACATGACATCTCTGTGTGGCCAACATGAATCTTGCTGTTATTCAAAACAATAGACCACTATTATAATTAGCCACCCTCCCTTTAACCTCTGTGGACGCTTGTTATTCATCATACAATTTGATTAAGAAGAAAAAAAAAATCTCCTAGCATGTAATTTCACTCTATTAATCCGGGAGGTTGTTGCATTCTTTCCCCATTGTTTGCATGTCGGAATATGTCATTTTCACTCCCGCTGTGTCTGCTTTCACATATTTCCTCCTTTCCCAGCATCCCCAGTAGTGCATTCAATTGTCATTTCTGTATTCTTTTTCACATTGTCGTTCTGCATATACCACATCGTATTTTGCCCCTCATTTTCATCTGACACCGCTTCTTCTTCATCCCCTTCCACTGTGGCACTGAGCTTATCTGCCATTCCATATTCCTGCCGTGTTACGTTCCTCCTTTTCCTACCGTCATCGTGTCATCCTGTCCATTCACATGTTGTACCAGGCTGCGTGGCGTTATTACTCCACAGACAGCACCAGGCCATACCTGGATGCCACATGGCGGCACTATGAGAGCCTCCTGCCCTCCCACAGGCATGTATCCATGCCTGTCCTCCGCTCCAAGCCAAGACGTGTGACACCCCTGTGTTAGTGTTTTCACTAATCAGCTCTCTATTTTTTTTTTTTTGTCTTTTCTATCCCCCTCATTTTCTTCCTCATCTTTTGTCTCTCAACTCCCTGTTTTTAAATTCTTTTCTTTATGTTTATGGGTCTTCTCTCTCTACTTTTTCCTTCTTCTTCTTCTCCTTCTTCTTGGTTTTGTGTATTCTGCATGCAGTGTGTTTGGCGTAGTTATGCAGCTGATGAGCACTCGGTTTCCATTGCTACCTGGAAGCCTCACTTGAAAGCGTTGCATACCTGCAGCCCTACAAAGTAGGTACAATTATGGCAGCTGTTGCCTGTATTTGGTCACATGTCTTTTTCTGTACATGTACTGTAAAAAAAAAAGAAATGCCCTAAAAGTTAACCTATTCATTCCACACAATTTACAACATGTAAATCCAGTCACTTGAGAGATCAATAGCAGCCATCAGTTTATGGAATCAATACAGCAATTGTAGCATTTAGTTTCCCTGATGTACGCAATTATCAAGCCCACCCGAATTTCCGACCTTTAGTGCGTGCCCATGAGCTGTGAGCCATGCAGAGATCAATCGCTATAATGGCCTGACCTGCACGAGTGTACTCAATTTCGTGCCGTCTGCCATTTTACTTCACGACTGAGCCATCTCTAGATTTTTAATAGCTGTAACCATGTACGATATCTTACATTGCAGAGGGAATCCACGGACTTAAAACATGCTTTATTGCATACAGAATTTTTGAATGTGCCATTATAGCATTATTCAATGTAGAAATACAAATTTAAGCACACGGCTTGATATTCCCCTGATTTCCATTACAGTACAACTGTGTCTTAATGATGGAAGACGCTTGCAAACACAATACAGTGATTAGTTCATCCATTAGCTAATTAGTGATTAGATGAAAGGTTTTGTGACTCACTGATGCTTGTTCTATTTGTTTTCAAGTATGTCCTTATTTTCCCTGGACATAACAGTTATGTTTGTAGCATGCTTGATATTTGAACCTTGTATTCAACAATTAAGTTCACCGGGTGTTTTGTGGTGGATGTTTTGGTAAATCAAAGTTTGAGAAGGAGTGGTTTTGCTTCAAAGGTTAACCCAGTTAAAGTCTCTGTATGTATGTACAGTGCTTAACAGAATGATTAATCTATCACGCATTAACTTATTGACAGATCATTTTAAATTTTACACCAAATGGAACTGCCCAACAGTCAATTTGCAATGCAGAATTTAAGTCTAAAATAAAACACAAACAACTTACTCTGAATTCAGGATTCATTTGTAATAAATTAACAAAAGGGCAAAATAAAACTCCCAACTCCCTGAGCTTTTGTCTTTGGCAACTGTATAATACACACAAGTAAGTAAAAGCGCTGTGTTGCCGATCCTGCATTCAATGGGAAAAATAGACCTTATCAATGCACTGAACAATGATAATAATGATAATTTTCTCAGTCAATGAAAATGGGTAAATGTATAAAATAAGTATTTGCATCAAATACCGTTATGGGGAAAGTCGTCAGACCACCCAAAGCTGAGTTAGCAAATAAACAGTCAAATATAGTTAAATGTATTTGTTAATGATCCAAAATGTAGTATAACATCGAAAGGTGAATTTAATTTGACCTTCTGTAAACTTTTGAATGCACATTTGGAATACTTCTGTACATTGTGGACAATTTGTTCTCTAACAAGGAGTTTGAAGAGCAAAATTCACAGCAAGCGTTTGAGCCATGGATCGACCCACATTCCCAAGGATGTCCACTTTTATGGCTTTCTGTGACTCTTCCAGTGTTTCCATCTCTGTTGCAACCTGCTGATGACAACTCTGTCACACCGTAAGAGAGCACCCTGTTTAAAGCCTTGCATTGGCAAGCTACTGTTGATTGTTAGGTGTCGTCATGGTCTCATGGTGTCAAAATGTGAACAGCATGATGAAGAGGATTGTTCAAATATTGGTGCTGACAGAAGCAGGAAATAAGTATATTGGTTTGGTTCATAGATAAAGCACCTGCTGTAAATTTTGCCATTCAGCTTCTTCAAAAAGAGCTAGTTAAAAAACAGCAAGCTGTCCACAAAGTACTGAAACACAGAACAGTCGGACATGTGCATGTACAAGTTTTGAGAAGTAACCTGTGACACATTTTAGGGGAATCCTAGAATTTGGCCCAAAAGTTAATTAACTCACTTTTTGTGGGTAGTGTATATACAGTATGCACATCTGATGGTATATCCATTGGTATGTATGTATGTTAGTCCCCGAGGAATCTGCAGAGAAAAATGTTGATTCCCCGGCTTGAAAGTTGATTTTCCGTGGGCATTAAAAAAAAACACCTAAAACGAGCAGTTATAAAGCAAATTAATTTCGAATTCTCTTAGGGAATTATTTGCAAAACCAAAACACTCTGAAACATTGTGGTTTTGAAAAATCAACATCGATATTCTCTTTGTCCCTCTTGCGAAGATTTATTTGCAATACGTATATAAGTCCAAACATTTCACCAAACTATGGTTTTGAGGCAGAACAAGTGAATTTAAAGCAACAATTTAATCAAGGTGTGAAATGTCCACGTGACCTGGCTATTGTAAAACGTACTGCATACAAGAAGAAAAAAAAATTCAAGTGCAAAACATTGCATTTAACTATTTGTAAACAAAGTTAACAGAACAACTTCCAATGATTAAAGAAAACGATTAAAACTAAGTGTAAACTGTCCATTTACCCCTAGTGGCTATTGTAAACATTACTGCTTACAGTTGAAAAAATGCAAACAAACATTCAACCGATCAACAGGGACAGCTGTGAGTCTTGGACCCCGTCTATCTGACTGCGACATCTAGCTGCCGGGATCAAAACTACATGGAAATATATTATTCTGAATCTTGCCCTAGATTCCGTGCACTGATTTCCGCGGAAGGCTTTGATATCTGCGGTAAATTCGGTTATCGCGTAATCCTGGGGGAACTAGTATGTATGTTTGATCGATTGCTAATTGTACTGTGTCAAACCATGCTTTATGATTTGTTTTTAATGATGTTCACGTAATTAGAAATAAATGATGAAGTAGATTTTATTGCTACTCAATAGGCTCAAACCCGAAATGCATGAAATACACTATTGGGTCCTGTGAGTGCGATTGTTGAAATTGATGTGAACAAAGAACTTTTGAAATAATTAATACATATCTAATACAATTTCTGTCTTTTTCTCAACTGTCAACTGGCAACTCCAGAAAAGAACAAGGAGAACCAACTACAAGGTTTGTGATGGAAAAACACAATTCTTTTGTGGAAAAACATGGCTTGGAGTATCTATTTCTGTGTAGCCTTCTGTTTCCAAAGCAAATGTCTTTCAAATCAATTGAGATTCAAGATGCAAATTCATCATATACAGTATGCCCTGGCACAAATGTGGATGGCTACATATAAATGTTGCATTGTTTACATGGGTGAACCATTCAAATCAACCCAAACAATTTTTTTTCAAAGAATATGGTCTATGCAGCCACTCTAGTCTGAACATGGCATTGTGATTAATATTGCGGTTGTGAAATATGAGCTAAGCAGCAAAATCCACCCCTTTTTAGCCATCTCAGCGGGCGGCCATTTTGTCACTTCTGTTGATTGAAAATGACATCACACCTGCTCAGGGCTCAGATAACGACCAATCACGGCTCAGCTTCAGAAAACAGGTGAGCCGCAATTGGTCATTACCTGAGCCCTGAGCAGTTGTGATGTCATTTTGAGGTCTTGTCTACACGTAGTCGGGTTTTTTAACAACCGTATATCCCCCCCTCGCCTGCTTTGAAATACACATTAAAAAAACGCATCCACACGAAACTGCAGAAGTGCGTTTTCAAACGCATGCCAAGCTTCTAGATGGCAGTAGTTAGCCAAATACTGTCCATTCAGAAGGAACTTCCATCCTTTGAAGTCACTTCTACCAAACCAAAACACGGCGCCAAACTCGTTCAGGGGAACCGACAAGAGGTCAGAATTGCTTTTAAACCTTTCAACGAGAAGCAAATAAGTAAGCAAAAAACGCATCGAGAATGGCTATAACCAACGCAGCGCCGCGAGAATCCATGTTGACTCGCATGAAAACACAAGTCGCGCAAGTGACGTGAGAGCATTTTTGTCGCACAGTGACGACGTAAATCTCCGGATCTGACTGCCCACCGGATCCAGAGGTATCCGCAAATCTCCACTGTGGCTGGAGTCTTGCGTTTTCAATGAAAAAAATTCCGGATGATAGGGCTAACCGCAGGCTAATATCCGCCAAATCAAATGGAGCTGCTATTGGAAAACAATGCCTGTAATACACATGAAGAATTGTGTCATTGGAGCCCATATTGACTACCAGTTTGATATATACTTCTGGTATAACACATTTGATCAAATTATTTGGGCGTAAATCATCTCCTCATCGTCCTTCCAAAGTTTATCTCCAGGAATGCTATGGTTTGGTCATGCATATAATAATGACCTTTGTTTTTGTGTTTTTTTTTTAATATTGTCATTTCCAAATATATTCATCCATCCATGCGCCCCCCAAAAAGTTACATGCAGATAAGTCCCACTTCATTTATTGATTTATTCATTTTTAGATGAGCAACACATTTATTATGTTTTTTAAGTCATTCACTGCCATTGACAAATTTACTTGTCTTTTCACAGTCCAGCTATTCAATCCCGGGAATTTATTTATATTTTTTCATTTTTTTTCAAACGTTAGGGTAAAAGAAGGTCTGAAAATGTCTGGCAGTGAATGAGTTAAACAGCTCACTGGTGAGCTAGTCTTAGAACCGACCAGCAGGCTTCTCATCAGGTCCTTGGCGGCTACCATGTTGGTCACCCTTAGTCTAAAACATGAATTCAGCTTCCACCTATGTTTTATTTCACTTTTACAGTGCAGTAACCTTTTTGTTTTTTAGCTGCTATAGATCAGTGACTAGATAACATAAATTTAAGATGACAGTATGCTGAGTGCGGTCCCTAAGTAACTGTCACATTTGCTGGATGCAAACTGGTGAGTCAGTCACTTGTTTCTTTGTTCCACATCATCATCATGGGGACATCATCATAAAGTGTGTGAGTCACCAAACTAGCATTTTTAAAATTGTCGTCTCTTAATCTCATCTAATCCTAAATGCCTTGTTTTTGCTACTTCAAAATGTCTGAGGTCCACCAACTGTGTTGCTTGGAGCTTCATCGCTTGCCATAACTTCCTAAAAGGGAAGTACTTCAGGTGTCTTTTTGAAGTGCATTCGTTAAAATGTAGAAGAAAAATGGTAAAAATAAGGGCCAAAATAAAAAGGTGAACTGTGTTGACAGTTAGAATGTTTTAAAGTAACTACACATAGATCTCTCTGTCTCTTGCTCGCTCTCTCTCTCTCTCTGTCTCTCTCTCTCCCTCTAATAACACACACTTACTGTATGTCTGTCTGCCCTTTTTTTTTATTTATTTATTTATTTTTTTTTTTAGTAAAATGCATAGTAATAAACAGGAGCTTCTGAGGAGGTGTACCACTTGGAAACATAGGTATACCGCTGCTCTTTCCATGACATGTTTTTGGGAATGCTGACTACACTGTGTACCAAATTAGTGAGCATTTGCAATTTTTGTTAATTATACTAAATAGTCAATGCAATTGACAGTTTTTTTGTTGTTGATTTATTATGAACAAATAACACAAAATACAGGGATTGGGGAAAATTGGCATTTTACGGAACAACCGAGACATAACTGCAAAATTACTCCAATTCTAGTGTATTCAAATTATGAAGCTGATGACTATACCATCAATCTTCTATACCGCTTATCCTCATCTGGGTCACAGGTGTGCTCAATCCTATCCCAGCTGACTTTGGGCGAGAGGCAGGGTACACCCTCACTGGTCGCTAGGCAATCACAGGGCAAATTGCATGCGCACTTTGTGTAGAGTGTCTCGCGAGCACGACCTAGGAATTGGCACACACGTCTTATACAATTCAAGAGATACGGTATTTAATACGCGTCTGCAAACGACAATCCTCCTCCTTATCACTCCTTGGTTTGGTCACATTAGGCCTCACGCAATACAGTGAAGTAAAATATTTGTACAGTGAAGTAAAATATTTGTACAAAGCACTACATGAATCTGATGCATTATTATTATCTTACCTGTAGCTTCTCTGTGTGCATGACCTCCGGTGTGAACCAAACGAGGACTGATGAAGAGGTGGGAGCATGGTCCGTTATATCGCACCCGATTTTATCAATTTTGCATGAGGAATTTGTAAGGCGCATGCATTCATGTCCACAATATACAAAAGGCACTGACCTACTGAGGTGCACATGCGTGTTTCTAACTCATGGGCAACATATAATAGAAATAAAAATGTTACCCGGTTCCTTTGATGATACACTGGACAGCAGTTTATGACAGAATTGTTTATTGAAACTATCACTACAGGATTTATTGGGGTCTACCTACACTACCCCCCAACAATACAACAGTGATTAATCTTCAAATATTTTTTGTTTTTTGGCATCAAAGTTGCTTTTTTAGAATTGTTTTGGTGTTTTTAAATAAGAAAAGTACTGTTTATGTATCTGATGTGTCAAAAAAGCAAAAATATTGGGGTCAAAGTTGAAATTGATGAGTTTATAGTTTATATATAAAAATCTTTTCACAAAAGCCTTGATTTCTCTGTTTTTTCTAGAAACAGGATTTTCAGGACATGTCAAATGCTAGAAATAAACTTTTTTTTTCTTATGAAAGAAGAGAATCTAATCTTTCCTTTGGTTCCATGTCTATATAGTCATAAAACACAATATTCTGTGGGCCTTCAAAGATGGGTCAAAATCCTCGAAAATGGCTGCCACTGAGGAGCTTTGCTGTTCTGCGAATGGCTGGCATTGAATGAGTTAAAGTGGAAGTCGACCCGAACATATTTTTTTCCAGAATATGTTCTAAGCAGGCCCACTAGTCTAGACACAGCATTTTGATTAATATTGCGTGTGTGGAATATGAAAAATCCACCGGTTTTTAACTAGCTCAGGGGGAGGCCATTTTGCCACTTCTGTTGACTGAAGATGACTTTGAAGTTGCTCAGGGCTCAGATAACGACCAATCATGGCTCAGCTTCAGAAAACAGGTGAGCCGTGATTGGTCGTTATCTGAGCCCTGAGCAACTGCGATGTCATCTTCAGTTGACAAAAGTGACAAAATGGCCGACCCCTGAGATGGTCAAAAATGGATGGATTTTACAACTTAACTCATATTCCACAAACGCAATATTAATCAGAATGCCGTATTTCAACTCGTGAGCCTGCATAGAACATATTCTAGAAAAATATATGTTTGGGTTGACTTCCCTCTTTAACCTTTCCCTTTAACAACACTCAGTAAGTGTTGGACAGAAATTACTGAAGCTTTGTAGGTAGAATTATTTCCCATTCTTGCGTGATGTACAACTTTGCGCTGATACCCTTTAGATGGTTCTTTTCATCTTGAGCCTGGAGGAAACAACAGCGATGATTTCCCAAAATAATTGTAAATTTGGACTCATCAGACCACAGCACATGCTTCCAATTTGCATCAGTCCATCTTAAATTATCTCAGGCACAGAGAATCCTGCCTTTCTGGGTGTTGTTAATATGTGGCTTTCACTATGCATGGTAGGGTTAACTTGCATTTGTAGATGCAGTGACGAAGTGTGTTAACTGACAATGGTTTTCTGAGGTGTTCCTCAGCCCATATGGTGTTATCCTTTAGACAATGATGTTGGTTTTATCGTTTAATGATATTATTGCGTGTGTGTTTGTGTGTGTGTATGTGCGTGCAAATTCAAAATAAGAGAATATTTGCAGAAAAAAAAAACGTTCATTAGTTTGAACATTAATATAGTCTCTTTGATGTGAAATTAATTTTTATGCTATTACCCAGAGCTAGGCAACCGACAGGCGGGTCCAAGAGGGGTACAGCTAAGGGCTCCTCAAAGGGGACGTATTTAGTCTGGCCGCGGTGAGGCGTCCATTACGCATTGGCCACGGTGAGTCTTTTTGTAAGCTACTGGGTCCTAAAAGGGGCCGCGTTTAGTTGGCCGCGGTCAGGCGTCCATTTCACTTGGCCGCGGGGGCTTGGAAGTTGGTCGACGGAAGCGTGTTTAAAATAATAGACGGACCGGCCAAAAGGCAATTTCTATTTGATCCGGCTTGACAAAAAGGCGGATAGACAAACAGCGGAAGGCTACCCAGGCTGTAGATGGATGGCAATAAACAGACCAGCAAATTTTAGTAAAATGCCTACCTCTGCTATTATCTTTGCAATAACCAGCATCTTGATATAACACACCTGTGAGGTGGGATGGATTATCTTGACAAAGGAGAAATGCTCACTAACACAAATTTAAGCAGAGTTGTGAACAATATTTGAGGGAAATGGCCTTTTGTGTATGTAGACAAAGGGACACACACACACACACACACACACCCATACCAATCTGGGCCTGCATGTTGAAGCAATGCACGCTGGTCCCTCCCATTGCAGCTCTCCACCGAAACATTATTACCTTAGTCACTGATCATGAATGACACTATGGACAGTAGAACAATTGTTCAAACAAGCACTTTACGAAATCTTTTGACTAAAACATACACACTCCATATAACTTCATGTCAGTGTAAGTATCGTTGTTCTCACACTTACTCTCCTCTGTTTCACTATTCGTTCTCTTTTCATTTTACAGCCAGAAACTCAGCTTCAAGGAGCGGGTGAGGATGGCTAGCCCAAGAGGTCAGAGCATCAAGAACAGGCAGGCACCCTCAGTGAATGACCGTCGTTCTCCAGTGGCAGAGGCTGCTACAGAGGGCACGAGCCCTGCCAAGGTGCAGAAGAGCTGGAGTTTCAATGACCGCACACGCTTCAGACCCTCACTGCGCCTTAAAAGCCAGTCGCGATCCACCACTGAGGGTAAGTGGCTGTCGAGTTTTGATCGCTTGAGTGACTGTTGTTGCGTCTGCTCTCATACGAATCACATTCTTGACATATTTTCAGGTAGAGCTACAAATGATTTTGTATGTGTGAAATATCATAGCAGTGACTTCACAGGGTTTTTCCCGCATTCAAAATTGCGAGGCGGCCGCCTCCAGCTAATTTTGTGAACGCCCCCAGGCCAGAACAATTTATATCGCTCAACACAGTGTTAAAGCTCCAGCTGTGTTGATTGAATGACTGATTTGTACCTGCAGTTGCAGCGTTACGCCACTATGGGGGCGCTATACCTTATCAACAGCAGTGCACTCGAAAGACCAGAAGCAACTCTCGTCGAAGAAACAGATCGAATCTTGTTTTCCCACCGCTAGTTGGTGCTATCAGCGTACTCATTTTCCCTGGCGGATGGTACATTTTTGATTTAGTCTTTTGGGCAAAAATGCTTATTATTAGTTTTAGTCACATTACATTTGAGTCATTCCTATTCGTGATAGTTTGAGTCTAGTTTTAGTCGCCGAAAACAAAAAAAAAAAAGGTTTTAGTATAGTTTTAGTCAATTTTAGTTTTAAAGATTTCCACCCAATAGCAAACTTTCTGACTTTCTGATCTACTAAGGACTTTGCATTACACACAGATACTGTAAAGTGGTAACAGTGGAATCAATGCTCATTACTCCAAAATAAGCCGATAACGACAACATTTTCTTTGGCAATTGCTGGCTTCATTTCCGCCTAGTTTGTGGCCACATTTACCGTTACTACACTATAAATCAATGTTTGAAAATAATATTGAAACTTTTTAAGTTGAAAAGTAAAAAAAAAGATTTTGGTTGTCTGCCATAGGTGGGTTATCTCTTAGAATCGCATGCTGTAGAATTGCTTAAAAGTGCATATGGAATTAAGTCCTTTGATGTTTTTCTTTAAGAAAAGAACCTGTTGAATATATCAATACAATGGTAATTATTTTTCTTCCCCCCACAGTTTTGACTTTCTGCTGTCTACAATGCATCGTGTTGTTCTTTCTGATTGGTAAAATCTGTATTGCGCAAGATTATTGTATATTGGTCAAAATTAAAAACAAAGAAACGAAAACATCTCAAAAAACGTATGTGCTAGAAGAAAGTAAAGACATGTTTTAAATCAACATCAAAATATATTTAGGGACACAAAGCCATCTCTGATTAAATTGGCTATAAACCAGTGCAATTATACTGAAAATGTCCTTCATTTTCGCCTTTGTCAATTGATATCATACATGAGCTTTCATGTTTCATTTTGAATATACAGTATACAGAAGAAGCAAGCTCAAAAAGTCGGTTGAGAATTGTAGTATACTTTACTTAATTACACAATACTTTTTTTCCATCCTGCACTCAACAAAATCTGTGTAGTAAAAAGAAAGCTAAAATGAATACTAAAACTACCGTAATAAAAACTCAACTGAAATGAATCGTTTTCATAAAAAAATAAATATATAACAAACCTGCTCTAAAAATGAGTTAAAACTAACAGAATACAGAAAAAAAAGTTGAAGAAAAATAAAAATGAACATTAATGAAAAATCCCAAACTATTATAACCCTGATACTCATCTCGGTCTAAGCAACCAACAACAAAATATCTATAAGGTGAAGAAAAGCTTGTCATCATATTAGAAGCCTCGTCTCAAGGCAGATCTTCCAAATAACACGACTGCAATAAATACAATAAGTCCCAAATCGTTTTGTATTTGTACAGTGTGTTGATGATTCAAATTAACATGTATATGTTTGTCTTTTTCTTTTCCCCCTTTCCTAAACAGCAGACTCTAACATGGCAGGAGAGGATGGTTTTGATGAGAAGGGCTGTCACTGTGAGATCTCAGTGGAGGACTTGCTGCCTTCTGTCAAGTCTGCCATCAGAGCGATTAGGTCAGCAAAATATACAGAAAAACATGTTTTTTCTTCATTTGCTTCATTGAACCGATCCAAGTTTCTTTTGTCGTTTTTTTTTTTCATGCAAATACATTTTGGTTGCAACCGATTGCAACAATTAAACAATTTAAACCTTGATTTAAAATAAGTTAAATGGCACTCTCCACTACCTGAATACATTGAACTCAACCCTCAATATTACAACAGTAATCCTGACTGATTATAAGCCCGATGATGTGTGTTGCTTTCGTCGTACAGTTCTTGTGCCATTTGTTTAAAGTAGCGTCCAACAAAGAGTCGTGTAACAATTACTGTTCAAATTAAATAAATAATAAATGAATAAAATGCACTGAATGCATGATGAAAGGTCATTGTTTTTGGGTGCATTTTATAGCGTACACCTCAAACCAGAGGCTAAGTTTGTCCTAACCGGTAAAAACAAGTCCACAGCTTGAGTATCCATTGAAAAATCTGCTGTTGCTTCACACATTACTATCCTACGGCTTTATTGTAATCATTTGAGATTTACTACTGTCTGTCCTTGCCAGGTATGTTCTTTTTGTTTCCACTTGGGCACTCAGAGGCGCTTGCTTTTTGCTAAAAATACCAGTAAATTTGGCCTTGATGTTTTACAGGTGCAAAAACAGAAAACAATATTTTTCAGTAGGGATGTTTTACGTGGGTCTGTGTGTGCCCTGCGGCTGGCTGGCGATCAGTTCAGGGTGTAGTCCGCCTTTTGCCCATAGTCAGCTGGGATAGGCTCCAGCACCTACCCGCAACCGTGTACAGGATAAGTGCTGTGGAAGATGACACATGTTTTTGTGGGCCCTGCCCAAAAGGGCAACATGGGTCCCTCTTCCAATTGGCTCACCACCTGTGGTCTGGTTAGGGTTGGGTGCAATGTGAGCTGGGCGACGGCCGAGGCCAGTGACCTCGACGGTCCGATCCCAGGCTACAGAACCTGCCTCGAGGGATGTGGAACGTCACCTCTCTGGTGACTCTGCCTTTGGAGTTGCCCATTGAGCGAGCTGCCAAATAGGTGCGGGTAGAGGTGGGCGATATATATCGTTATCGATATCATCGTCAATCTTGCTTTCACGATGTGTAATTTTACATTATCGAGTATTAATACTGCCTCTAAAAGCGTAACGACTCGAGTCAGTCGACTGCCGCAAAGTATGAGGAAATGCTGCATTGACGGCAGAGGAGGAGGAAATGATAATCATTCGCCAAATCAGCGGGCAAGACCAGGTCATGTGACTCTGTCCGCACTGCAGCCGAGCTGTTTCAAACACAGACCTTTCATGTTTATTTGACTAGACTTTACACCGATCTGATCGAGTGTATTGAAATTGGTTGATATTTTGCATTTTATGCAAAATCGGCGATCGAGTGTAATGTCATAGTTTGTGCGATCGATCGATGATGTCATTGGTCAGATACGTGAAATAAGACATTACAGAAAACACAACCCCGTTCACTCCGGTGTCGTTCTGTGCTGCCATTGTTTATAGTGAGCCTGAAAGCGAATCTATTTTTAGTCTAGTCTCAAGTTGTGGGAGCAGAAAGACCGCGCTGGTTGGCGGAAGTTTCTCCAGGGCCACCCTTAGTTACGGGCTTACCTGGGCTTGAGCACAGGGGCCTACGGAAGTCGGGGGCCTCTCAGAATTATTTAAAAAAAAAAAAAAGATGTCTATTTTTCTGTCAATCACGTTAGAATCTTGCCATGAGTTGACCAAGCCGCAGTCGATTCTATGCGCCGTGGCCGTAGAGGGTCACTTGCTGCTGCAGTACACAAAGCCTGCTGTAGGGGGCCTATCGGAAGGCATTCAAGCGGAAGTCAACCCAAACATATTTTTTTCAAGAATATGTTCCCAGTAGGCCCACTAGTTGAAACACAGAATTCTGATTCATTTTGCGTTTGTGGAATATAAATTGAGCAGCAAAATGCACTCATTTTTAGCCATCTCTGGGGGCGGCCATTAGGGCTGTGCAATTAATCGAAATTCAATTACAATTTCAATAATTACACTCCACGATTACAAAATTGGCATTATTGTAAAGAAACGATTATCAATAATAATTTTGAGTTGTTGTGAGGCATGCACACACGAGTTACTCTGCCGTGCCGCCCTCTCCAAGCTAGCTAGCTTGTGGACAACATTAGCTAGCCAGCAAGCCAGCTTGCACCCCCAAGTCACACAGCACACGCTCCTACTCAACGTTTTAACAGAGTAACAGGCCTAAAAATGGCACAAGACCCGCCACGGGAACGACTTATAAACAAGCAAGGCAAGTCGACATCGCTTATTTGGTTACACTTTGGGTTTGCTGTGGAAGACGGCGAGCAAAAACATATAAAGTGCACGTTGTCTGTGCATCCACCGGCAACACAACGAATCTATTCAAACATCGTTTGGTTTACGACAATGAAGGAAACAACAAAGTTTGGGTTATGGGCCGTGTGGAGTTAGAATTGCTGGGCTTTAAGATTTTACACAGGCATACTAGCAGGACCAACCAGGCTGTCTCGTAGCCAGGGCTGGGCTGTCCGGCCTTGCTCAGAGGGCGTAAGAAACGCGGCGCTCGCCGGAATCGGATGCCGATTCAGGGCGTCTTGGTCTCCCTGTAGAATGGGCGCACCGGATGGGGCTCTCACTTGCAAAACCGCAGCGCTGGAGAGCGAGAGCGACCCGCGGGCCGGAGGAGCCGTCAGAATGCCGGTGCGCCGAATTAATTGGTTCTTCTTTTGGTATCCTGTAGAATGTTCGCTCCTTCTTTTGCTTCCTGTCTACCATTGTCAAGGTGTGGTGTTTCTTTAAATTAGTGGCAAGTTTTTTACCCTGCCAAAATGATTTTGTTTGTATTTGGCGCAGGGCATCATGGGATGCATGATAGCGTCCGGTGCTCCTTATTGTGTTTTGTACATTTTTGTACTTTTATTACTTTTTACATACTATTGTGAGCTGAGCAAGTATTGTAGTCGCAAGAGTGTATCACGTGTGCTAATTTCTTTAAGTGTAGTTGTTTCTTATATCAGTGCAATACTATTAAAGATCATGTCTCACTTAGATTGCACACAAGTGGACTTTGTTTCATTATTTATGTGACTTCTGAAGGTAATTGGTTGAACTAGAGCATTGCAGGGGCTTCATAACAAAGGGGGTGAATACATATGCACATAGCAATTTCCAGTTTTTTTATTTAAAACATTTCTTTTTTTCTATTTGTATTTCTCATTTCACTTCAAAACACAATATTTTGTGCAGGTCCATCAACTAAATTCTGATTTAAATATCATTTAAATTAGCGGTTGCCATGTAACATATTAGGTAATAGGCCAAGGGGGGTGACTACTTTTGCAAGTCACTGTAAGTGTATGGACTTGTTGACAGCTGTTTAACCAAGATCCCAACAGTTGCAACCCCTGAATGACTTTCGATGTGCATGCATTTGTTTTTCATTAATGTCAGAGAAGGAGATGATGTAAACATGTAAATATTACATGTTATATTTAATGTTTATCAGTGTGTTTCAGAATGTTTTGGCATTTAAATTATTCTTTTTGGGGTTTTTTTCTGCATTTTCACTATGACAGCAGACAACTGTCGAGTAAATATACAAGTTGTGTAAATAGATATATTGCTCCATCTTCGGATCGAATCGTTGATCGACCCCAAAAACCGTGATTGTGCCGTGAAATCTAATTTGGACTAAATCAGAGCGCCCACCTTGTGTCTTACAGTGAAACACTTACTCTCCCCTCAGAATAATGAAGTTCCATGTCGCAAAGAAGAAGTTCAAGGAGACGCTGCGTCCTTATGACGTGAAGGATGTGATTGAGCAGTACTCTGCAGGACATTTGGACATGTTGTGTCGCATTAAGAGCCTACAAACTAGGTAGGACGTTTAACACATTCCATGTTCAGCGCATTCTGCATGATTGGACAAATGTGTATTCCTCTATTCCACTTGCAAAGATACGTTACATACACTGAACATCACAACATGACAACCAATATAATGGCATCCATTGCACTGTATACATGCTTAGGCTTATGCCAAATTAATGATGTTCATTTTGTTTTCTTGATCAACACTGTCAGAGAGGTCGTCATTTGAAATTGTCGTCATTCTACTTTGTACTTCTAGTTTGCAGGGGTGTAGACAGTGTTTGCATCATGAGAGCTGCTCCTGATGTTTTGATTGTCTCATTTACATGAAAGTGTCAAAAATAGTGAGAACAGCTCTCAGTAGGAGGAAGATCACTTTACACCACTGCAAATCAAATAAATAGATAAATACATTTCTATCTGTGTTGATCAAAATCAACCATTATTTTCAGAGCTGGGCATTGCCTATTTCCCGTCTGCATATTTAATGGACCCACACGGTCCCAGTATATGCAGGATGGAATGCGGTGGCGGTTAGGCGATGCCCAGCTCTGATTATTTTATTGGTAAAGGCAGACTATTTGAGCTATTGTATTGGATATCATTATTTGTGCAAGAGGCCAAATGTTGTCGCAGGCATGTGTACACTGGTGCTAATTAGTTCACATACCCAGGCAGAATATGTGTACCGTTCAAAAAACAAACAAACAAAAAATGCACAAGTGATCAAGCAAAACACATATACATGTATTTCATTTTTAGAGTTATTAAAAACATATGAAGGCATTTCCAAAATACACAATTATTGAACAAAACATTTTCTAAAAAAAAAAAATATATATATATATATATATATATATATATATGTATATATATCCAAATTCCCAATGTTCCACAAATTCTTCCGGGGTACGTATCATATGAGCAGAACTGCATTTATGTATGTCTATATGTGAGTATTTGTGTGCGCACGCATGCTTGCATCTGCATCCATACTTCACGCACGTGTGTTTGTGTATGTGTTCATTTTGCTTCCTCACAGGCTGGACATGATTGTAGGCCCACAGCCCCTGAGCAGCCGTGCCAAGACTTTTTCCTCCCCCTCCCTGCCTCTCTATTACAGCCAGGGCAGAAAGAACTCCACCCAAGGGTCAGAGTGCCCATACACATCAAATGGGTTCAGTTCATTTTGATTCTGTTCATACGGGACACACATTAATGCAACATATCTGCTTACTTTACTACATAATCGGAATTCACTGAATTGTTTAAGGTGAAAAAATATTGATCCCAGCCTTTGCTCACACATCCTATAATGCGTTGCTCTTTGCTTCCATCTACTGTTCAGTGGATGAAATTCCCATCCAGTAATAATAGCCCAGCTCCATGAGCTTTGCTTTGAGCGCTTCAGATGAAGAAAGTTGTCTGGCTTTATAAACAAAAAACAATTTAATTTATATGTAAAATATTGAGTGGGGAGCTTTTAAAAATTACAGATAAAAACGCTGATCTTCTTTGTCTCTTAAACCAGGTCAAATTGCATTGAAATCTTTACAGGCCTACTGAATATTAGGCCAAATCACAACAGAGGTTGTGCCAAGCAGATACATTTGTTGTCAGAAATGTAATACACTCATTATGGGAATAAATGTCACAGCTTAGTTATTTATTTAAAGGCCGCGTGAAGTGGAAAGTGACACACCACACAGCTGTGTTGTTAACAAACCTGAAAAAAATGATTGAATAAAAAAAAAAAAAAACAACAATGGTGTATAAATTCCAAATGGTGCAAAATTGACTTTGCCAATGCGGGCATGTCAACTAATTAAGCTATAAACACATAGCTGTGTCCAAATTCGTTGGCTGTGTCCTCCAAAGGAGCCTTTGTAGTAGGCTGGGTCCTAAGAAAGTCTCCTTCCTCCTCATATAGACTCCGTGGACCGCATAAACCCTTGCAAATTTGGACAGGCCGATTGACTTTCACTTGATAGTCTTCTGTACCGCCGCAAGATGGCGGCAATGTGCTCGGCTGGTAGAAGAGACGTTGAGGTGTCGAAGACGCTGCTGTGTATGTTCGTGTTTGTATGTAATTGTCGCGGACTCACCAATTTTGATTTGATGGGTATTGTCGTCGGTGCCATCATGGAAAGAAGAGCAGAACAGTGTAGGCTTCGCTCAGAACCCGTCTCCATGGAAACAAAGGCCAGCTTTGAAGGCCGCGTGAATTTGGACCGCGGCGTTCGGCCGAGGCGCGCCAGAAGTTACGTCACGTGGCCTTCAAATTCAGCCTACGAATTTAGACACAGCAGTAGTGACAGGCAGAACAATTAAATGGCCCTCCACTAGATGGCAGAAGGTACAATTAACTTGTGTGTCTACTTGAAACCATTCATACAACATAATAATAGCTTTGTGTTCAACTAAAGAGATTTCACATTGAGTCAGTAAATTCGTGAGTAAAGTGAATCCAGATCATCATGATGTCAGTATGAGGCCACTGTATTAAAATGTTATGATGTGACTTTGTGATATTTAGGGTGGACCAAATCCTTGGGAAGGGACAGATCCCACTGGACAAGAAGATTCGTGACAAGTTGTTGTCTGAGGGAGATCTGCTGGAGGACATGAGCATGCTGGGACGTGTTTGTAAAGTGGAGCGCCAGGTGCTTGTTTTCTTCTTTTTTATTACTCTTGAATTGATTGTTAATATAATGATAAATCATGTGTTGGGTTATTCAGAGGCATTTTAGCCTTATGTCAAAATAAACGTCCAACGGTATTCAGACGTACCATCAATGCAAACAATCACATGACGCATGCGACGAGTATATAGAAATATAGCTTCAAAGAATGAAGGCTTCTTCATACTCGCGCGGGCAGTGACTGCACGGACGTCACTGTGGCAACGCCGGCTGTAGTTTGCCTGTCCACTCGTTTGTAACCCACGCGCATTGTTTTGAAAACGCGTTGCCGTTTCACTCCAAGTCGGAGGGTATCGCTAAGGCTGGTATTGCTCGGACAGCACATGGTGGCGTTTCCTCTGCATTTTATAGACAATTTAGGTCGCCGTTTTTACTTTGAATAAAAACAACAATGGAGACTGTGCCTGCTTGAACAAAGGGACCAAGATGACTTTTTTTTAATGTAGCTGACCTCCAAAATGGGAGAAGTAAGGGAGTGCCAGTGAATGGGAGTCATTCTGAACGGAATGGGAGTCTTTTTTTTTTTTTTTTACTATGGTCTGGTAACAAAAATCCACTTAAGTGTCACCCTCTATTGCAGATCCTCTCCTCTGTGGTGACAAATAAATTACCCTCAAAGCGGCCTTGTGTATTGAGGAACCTGGCCGGGAAAAGCCGAGTCGTACGTCATCACAGCATGTGACCAAACGGACCAATCACGAGAGATGATGCACGCTGCATTCTACACGCAGCAACCATTTCTGTCGTGTGCGCGGCATGTGTAGCAGAGGGGCGCAAATGTGCTGCACAATGCGTCGGTCACGTGGTTGTCTGAGTATACAGTAAATAGGCCTTAAAGAAGAAGTCAACCAAAACATATTTTTTTACAGAAAATGGTCTATGCAGGCCCACTGGTTGAAACATGGATTTCTGATAAATATTAAGCGTTAACCCACCGGTTTTAAGCCATCTCTGGGGCGGCCATTTTGACACTTGCTGTCGACTGAAAATGACATCACAACTGCTCAGGGCTCAGGTAACGACCAGTCACTGGCTGTAACATGCACAATATCCATTGTTGTCGCTGCCTTGGCCGGAATTGGCCATAAAAGGCAGAGGAAATTCCACCTTGCTGTGTCCTTGTCAGGCGACGCCCCCCGACTTGAAATGAAACTGTAACACATATTCAAAACAATACGTGCGGGTAACTAAGGCAAACTACTTACCCAACTGCATGTACTTACTTGTTTGTAAGCCTCAAAAGTTGTTCTACCTTTTTCGGAGGTCGTGGTATGCTATAATTCAAGGTCGAGTTCATGCACTTCTTCTGACATCTTCCCAACTAAAACAACCGACGCGGCAGGATAGTGTCTCGTTGCGTTATTGAAGTTGAACAACCTCGCTCTAATTCACCTCTCTCTCTCTGCTCCGGTAATGGGCCCTTGCAAACAAATACTTAAGCAGGATAAAAATCAATATATATTCACAGCACAATATTGCAGCATGTTAGAAAAATCATAAATACGACATAATATATGTAATCTCAAAATTAATATAAAAAAATGAAAATATCAATTGGCAACTTTATGTTACACTTGCATTGGGCGCCCTGGCGGGAACGCTGTGCGCTGCACACGTTGGGTCCGCGTGGAGGGGAGAAGAAAAGGAAGGGGAAGAAGAATGAGACGAAGAAGAAGAAGAAGGAGGGCAGGCGTTTGACCGCGGGAACTTTGAAACCTGAACGCCGCAGAAGCTTCACTCGCGCACATCGGAGAGGGAAGTAGCTTGCTAGTAGACAACTACTGGCAAAACAAAAAAAAAAAGTGCATAGCGTTCGCTCCCGCCGGGGCTCCCAATACTACGAGCAGTTGGGGGACTACTAGTGGCACCTATGAACTGTGTTTGAAGTGTGTCCACAGAAAGGTTTGAATAGTAAATTAGCCAGCTAATGAGGTTTAAATAAGCCTCTGCCGTTAGCATCTCTCCTGCGGCACATCTTGCCCAGACGCTTTTTTTTTTTTTTTTTTTTGGGTGGGGGCGGACTTAAGGACGGAACCGCTTTAAAAGGACGGGGTTTGAGGACGATCATTTTTATGAATAAGGATGGAGGGAGGAGGCATACGCAGGGTCGCGGACGGAGGACGGACCGGGAAAAAAAGGGTCAAGTGCCCAGCTCTGGTTAACATCATCAGAAAATTGTAAATACGGATGCATTTCCAGATATGAGAGAACTGACATAGTCCAACGTAATTAATTCAACTGTATCTAATGGATGAATGGATAATCACATGAAAACCTCTTGAGGATTTAAAATGCTTGTTGTTGTTGTTGTTGTTTTTTTACTATTTTCTCACATCACAGGTCCAGTCAATTGAGTCAAAGCTCGACTCATTGCTCGACATCTATCGACAGGTTTTGCGGAAGGGCTCATCCACAGCTCTCACGCTTTCATCTTTGCCACTCTTTGAGTTGGAACAGACTTCTGACTACCAGTCCCCTGTCTTCAGCAAGGATCTGTCCTTCCCGAGCCAGGTCAGCAGCAGCGTAGCGCCGCACCCTGGCGGCTGCGTCACACGCTCCTCGACCAATCCCCATCCGGCCCAGGGAGGACTCCATCTCATCCTGGCGACTTCGAACGATGTCGACCTTAATACCTCCGGGACTACACCTCCCTCTGGCCCTGCATCCTCTTTCAGCCCATCGCCACTGGCACATCACCACCTCCTTCACCACCACCACCACCACCGTCATCCCCAACATCACACCCAGGATCAGTCTATTACACCTGAAAGTGGCAATGATGAAACCGTAGGGAGCTCTCCTCCCGTCCTCACACCAAACAGTCTCTGCAGTGGTGTGGGTGGAGGAGCGGCAGAAGGGGGATTTTGTGTTCCGGCAAGGCTCCCGCCACCACCTCCTCCTAACAGGAATGTAGGTCTCAGCAACTTCAAGCGAGCATCCTCCAATGAAAATCCCCCTGAAATTGAAGACTTCTGCGGAAGTCTAGGATTGCAAAGAAAGGACGGCAGCATCGGGGAAGACGTCGGTCCAGATTTGGGGCTCGGCGCACTGGGAAAGCACCAATGGGGTCGCGCCAACAACAAGGTCAGACTAAACGCCAAGGAGGAGGGCTCCTGGAGGAGGCATATGAGTCTTGAGCTGGAACCCCTGGTGCCAGCGAGCATAAGCTGCTGCTCAGGAACCAGTCAGGTAGATCACAGTCTGGGAAAGTCTATGTCAGTGCAGGACTTGATGCAGACAGGCCACGGCCAAATGCAAGGCACCCGCGGCCACATTTCATCCCTAGGCCACAGTAGAAACTCTTCCACTGGCTTCCAAAGAAGTTGCCAAGACCTAGGCGGAGGGAGAACTGATAAAGGAGGTTGGGGGGAAGATGACCTTTTTATCAATGACAGGGAAGTGGAGACGCAGGGATTTGATTTCCTGTCACGTGGGACAGTTGAGGTTCCCTCATACTCCTCAGACCTTTTCAGAACAGAGTCTGTGGCAAGAGTGGCGTCACAGGGGTCCAACCATCGCTTGGCCACTGGTCATTCAGCCTCATCCTCTGCCGGCAGCACTGAATTACTGAAAATGCAGCGTGTGCGATTAAAATAGACTGTTGTGCATGCTCAGAGGGCATGGAAACCTCAGCTCTTAGAAGGACAGCTTTTTATCTTTTCTTTTGAAAGCGTCAACGTGGAATAAAATGGGGTCTTTTTTATTTTGTTGATCTAAGTTGATAACAATCACAGTATTTTCGTACTGGTCATGAGGCTGACAGATAATATTTTAGTGCTTCATTGCATGAGGTAGCCACTTATCCCTCTCAACTTTAGACTTTGAAGACAGTTTATACCTGAAACATCCATTGAATGTCAACGAGAGTTTACAGTGTATTACATATATATATATATATATATATATATATATATATATATATATATATATATATATATATATATATATATATATATATATATATATATATATATATATATATATATATATATATATATAGTTTGATTATCATATCCCCCATTGAATACAGTATGTCCCCCTTGTGTAATTCAGATGACATGACAAGGAACGACTGCATTGTGCTGTTTAACTGTATTTTCACAATATAACATCCAGTGATATATGCCATAAAGATGTTTACTATTGAATTATCACTGGCAAATTTGCAAATGAATCTGCCCAATAATTGTGCATGTTTTGACAACCATAACCAAACTGTCAAAGTGTTGAAAGGCTGTCAATCTGTGTTCCTAAAATGTGTGCAAAAAAGTCTGAATCTAGTCAAGTCAAGTCGTCTTGACTTGACAAAGAAATCCGAATCCAACCATCTGTTGTGCAGCATCGGCTTTTAGTGTAGTGCAACAAGTTTACTATCCAAGTTTCCTGGTTTAGAACATAAACTATGTTTACTTGTTGGGTAAATGTACGCTTGTTTTATGGTTATATGAAATCACATCATTGTGGAATGTACAATTGATGCTGTTATGCTCATGTCATTAAAAATGCAAGTTGCTGCCTCACAATAGCATTAAGAGGACTTGTAAATCTCCGGTTCCTGTTACGCGGAATGGAATCAGGTGCATTTTAGGATGCCGGGAGATTTTCTTTAAAACATAAAATATAGGACATTATTGCATTAAAAGCTACCTTACCAAAATGTCACTGTTAAAGTCGAAATTTACATCAAAATACTTTGTATAAAAAAAAAAAAAATCCATCCATTATCGATACCGCTTATCCTCACAAGGGCCGTGCAGGAGCCTATCCCAGCTGTCTTAGGGTAGTAGGCGGGGGACACCCCGAATTGGTTGCCAGCCTATCGCAGGGCACACAGAGACAAACATCTGCACTCACAATCACACCTACGGGTAATTTAGAGAGTCCAATCAACTTACCATGCATGTTTTTGAAATGTGGGAGGAAACCGGAGGACCCGGAGAAAACCCACGCAGGCACGGGGACAACATGCAAACTCCACACAGAGAGGCCGGAGCCCCAATCGAACCCACAACCTCTGAACTGTGAGGCGGACGTGCTAACCAGTTGACCACCGTGCCGCCCTCGTGGCAATTCATTTCAGTCAAATTATTTTTACACAGGCAATTCACATGACAAATACTGGCCATTCATAACACATTTATTTTGTCCATATGGTGTCCATTACATAATAAAAATAAAGTAAAACAAACAATAACTACACTAAATAAATAAATGAACAAAATAATGCACATTTGCACATTCCTAGTTTGTGATAGACAGTATTGTAATTAAGGAAATGGGAAAATCATCATCTAGATGTAAGGAAACATGTTACAGATGAAGACCAATATCAAAACATCATAATTGAAATATTCTCTTTTCGGTGTAAAAATAAAATGTCCTGCAAAATCCACATGATTGTACATCTCATATTTTAGACACAAATTCTGGAGAAACTTTTGCTACCTTCTCATCCACATAAAAAAAATAAGGTTGTTGTTTTTTTTTTAAGATGGCTTAATCAAGCTTGAAGACGCCTGAAAATATATGCACATTCAACACACTTAAAATTTTGGCGTCAACTACTATGATCATTTTTACCCGTGTGTGTGTGTGTGTGTGTGTGTGACATGTTACAATTGGATTGTGGTCATAATATTTAAGGACTCAGGAACAGACATAATACAGGCATTGTCTATATCACTGTACTGGCATTTTGTACCTGGATAAATTTTTTGCAAACTCTCCAGCAGGGAATTTTGCCGAACAGCGGATGGTGCAGGAGACTGGTCTTTCTTTGCTGCAGCCTGTCTTTCTTCAAGCTCACTCTGGCTCTCAGGATGTGCTATTTTCTGATGTTTGTACAAATGACAAATGACTGCAACATGTTTATCACACAATTGGCACCTTGCACTAACTTTAGCAGCACGCTTCGCTTTCTCTCGTTTCTTCTCTGTATATAAAAAAAAAATGCGGGTTTGACTCTCACGTCACCATGGGCATGGACCAATCCAATCTTCCATTAGGTATGGGGCGGGGGGGGGGGGGGGGGTTCTGCACAATTGCGTAGTGAAGTCAACAACCAACAACCACAGTTGAAAATGGTGCGTGAGCTCACATTTTTTTAAGTTGGTATCGAAATTTGTTTAAGGAAATAGATACCAAATGAGTAGCATTGGAGTATTGATATATCGAGACCAAAGGATGGATGCGCCCATCCCTAGTCACTGTAGGCGACCGAGAAGGGACGTATTCCATTAGTGCCGGCAACTAAAAAGCCATTTGAACCATTTCATAGAAGATTTTCACAAGAGCCACAAACTCATTGGACATCTCAAATCAAGACACATTTTCTTGTCCTTTTTCTTCTCAATTCTGCAGCAGACACCCGTTGAACTGGGTGGCCCGGTCGAAGCAATATGTCAGCGCATCCACCGTATTGGATGTGGCTTTTGTATTAGCCAAATGAGTCAAATCAGCCTTCAGTAGGACGTTTTGATGGGGTAGGACAATTTGGCAGAACAGCGGCTCTCGTCGTTCACGTCCAAGAGCCAGCTCGAAGGGCTGTTTCGTTCACGACTTGACACAACCCTAGGCGAGAGGGAGGGCCAGGCATGTATCACAAAGTGCAAGAGAGAAATAGAAGGGTACTGTAAAGTCCCGGTGTGCTGTCAAAAGTAGTAAAAAAAAAAACCACATATGAGAAGGGGTGCACTAAATTCACTCCTGTGGACACAATATCAAAAGGCCTAGATAGACCAATTCGACGTTGGCCAACTGTGACCGACGCTTACCCCGTGGCGCCGACGGCACGTCACGCTGGAAAAATACACCGCAACGACACACAGCGACGCTTCTGCGCATGCGTGAGATGTAATAGCCCTTCATACCATCGGCGGCGGTAGTCACTATTCCTCATGGTTAGAAAGTTCACTCACGATGAACTCCCACGCGAAGCAAACCGTCAAGTTCTTGACACAGTTAAATACTTAACCCTCACTCTTATACTTGTAAAACGATTAAGGCAGCAACGGCGTGCTCACTGTTTATCCACACTGTCACTTCCCGTTGGTGCTCCGAGCGCCGATTTGCTAGCTAACAGCCAATCAGGGTGACAGGGTCCGATGTTACGACAGTGTTCGCTACATCAATCAGACGGCGTAATCAGACGCTTACCGACGTCGAATTGGTGTACCTCGGCCTTAAGAATCCCCCAGAACCTAATCACAACACTGCCTCATTGGGCACTTCTTCTGGAATGAACATAGCAAGCCTTATTGCAGAGCTTGAAAAAAAAGCGTGAGAAAATCAATATATTTTTTAATCTGTTTAATTATAATGATATATAACTGAGCACTAATACTTGCGGTGTGAATCAGGCCTGTGATCCACCTTTGACTTTGACACCTCAGTCTTCTGAGACACTGAAAGATGAGAAAATAGGGAAAATTGGATGAAGTCTGACTGAAACATTTTGCTAAAAGAATATCAGTATGAGAGTATTGGTAAATGATGCACATTATGCAGTCATTTAAAGTGCAACCCACAATTACGGGACAATCTGTTAACGAGCCAATTCGGAAATGATTGTATAAATCAGCATTTCACAACACTTACTCTATTGTATGCAATGCGTATTCCTTTTTCTTTGTGAGTTCAATGAGCTGTGCGATGTGAGCATTGGTCAGCTTGTTGCCTATCAGAAGCAGCTCAGTAAGATGCTTTGGGTTTGACTTCAGGGCAGCTGTCAGGTACGGAACACTTCTTGAGCCAAGGCCACAGTTTGTTAGTCTGAGCAAAAAGAAAAGTGCCGTGAAATATTTACACAACAGATCACTGTCCCTGCAGTTGGTCATAAACTATAAAAACAAGATCGAGTGGATATAAAAAAGTCTACACACCCCTGTTCAAATGTCAGGTTTAAAGAGAAAAAAACAAGACAAATCATTTCAAAACGTATTCCACCATTAACTTAATTGAAAAAAAAATATTTGAGAGGGGAAATAAATAGAAACAAATGACATGGTTGAACATGTTAACACAATAGTATACCTGGGGCTGTTTATGTGTTAAGAATTACTGTAACTAATTACATTAAAATCGGGTGTCTGCCCATACCAGCCACCACTTTGACGAATGCCAAATAAAGTTCAGATGTTCTAGCAGGCGGACCCTAACAAAATCTTCCAAATTCATACTGGCTGAACGTGTTATGGTCTCATGAAACAAATGCTAGCTTTTTGCCCCAAATTCCAAAACTCATGTTTGGCACAAAAACAACACTGCTCATGACCAAAAGTGGTGTTGAAATCATGCTCTAGGGTTGTTGTTCTTTTTTTTCCAGATGGAACTGGGGCCTTAGTCAAGGCAGCGGGAATTATAAACAGTTCCAAAAAGTCAGCATAAAACCATCGGACTTCTAATAGAACACACCAAAAATTTTTTTTTAAAAAGTCTACTAAGAACATCTGAACTTTATTTAGGTTAATCAATGGCACTTTCAATTGTGACAGCTGTGATTGGTTGATTCTGAAATCAGTCACACCCCAATACAAAAGGGTGTGCATCCATAGTTGTTCATTTTTACTTCCCCTCTTCAAAAGATTTAAAAAATGATTTCAATTGTGTTGCAAAACATATAGGTCAGTGGGAAAGGTTTTCAAATGATTTATCTTTTTCTCATGTCATTTTTTAATATCGGAAAAACCTGGCATTTGAACGGTTGTGTGGACACTTTTTATATCCACCGTAAATAGCAAGTGCTCAAATGTTTCAAAATTGTAAGACAATAGGAGACATCCCCTGTTCTTGACCCCGCACAACGTTGATGCGTTTGTACAAACAAAATTGTAGATGCTCAGGCGGTTTTTTTTTTAGAGTTATTTTGGTGAGAAAACAATTACAGTTATTCACAGGTGTCAAACTAGTCCTTGTTCAAGTAGCATACTGCATAATGATCTAAGATAGACGCCAGCGCGCTGAGGCAGCCCAGCTGATCGCCGTGCCTATGTGGCGGCCATGTTGGCAGGGGCAACTTTCCCACCCAAGGCAATGCATGGACATTGAAAAGAAGTCGTGATTTGGTCATTTCTCAACCGATTTTCATGAGGTTAACATTTTTGTCAACGACGAAGCATGCGTTTGAAAAAAAAGCTAGAAAAAAAGAAATACCTGTGAAAGGTTAGGCCAACTCACAGTTCCCTTGTACTAATTGTACGGCGTTCAACTGTATGCGGCATAATGATTTTTGGGCTTTGGCTTTTCTTGCTGTCCACATACATGCAATCTGCTGATGACTTTGACCCTCCTAGCTTAGCGTTGAGTTTAGGCATGGCCCTCAAAGGGGCAAGTTGTATCTACCAAGCTCAGTGGTAATGATGGAATGTGTAATAGCAACATTATGAGCAGCCTAGCGCTATATAGTTGGAAAAATTAGATCATTCCTTTTGATTATGCCAAAAGCGAATTTCTGAAATATTGATCACTGTGACTCATTTAGGTATGCACAAACATGCATGCCACTTGCTACAGTTTTTTTTTTTTTTTTTTTTTTACTTTAGGGGTAAAAGACAACTTACGCTAATTTTACAAGTCTGCATTGAGCATTTCTCAGTCCCACGCAGAGTTTTCTTGTTCCCTTATCCTGGAGGTCATTGTCAGACAGATCCAGCTCGCTGAGCATGCTGTCGGCTGATGCAAGCACCGACGCAAGCTGTGCGCAACATTCATCGGTCAGATTGCAGTGGCTCAGGCTGAAATGCAGAAAAGCAAAAAAGGAAAAAGAAAATGTTCATAACATGTTCATAATATGTTATGCTAATGTTGCATGGAATAATGTACTAGCCTGGAAATCCAAACTCATCACTGTACCAGCGACTGAGTCACAATCCAATCAAGCGCCTTTCTGAGGCGGGGCAAACAGACAGCAAAGTGAACCATTCAGTGAAGAGCAGACATCGTGATGTCAGAAAAAAAAAAAACCCTCTTCTTTAAGAAATAAATGTTTCCGGTGCCGTCATCTGCTGGGGTTTTAATGACTCTGTGTGTGTGTCTGCTTATTTAAAACTGTTTTAATGCTGAATGATAACACACTATCGTCTCTCTCATTTTGAATGAGGATGGAAGAGTGACGTTCCTCACAAAGTATCCATCGCAGCAAATAAACACATTTTGATTTCCAGGCTAATAATGTACAAGCCATGATTGTGATTCAAAAGTCATTCACTGGAGAGATTTCAAGTGGCCGTAAGGATTCTTCAGTCCGGTTGAAATTTCGTTGACTCCAGTGTCTCCAAGGCTGTTCATGGTGAGGTCGAGCTCCCTCAGCTCCGCTGCCTGCCACTCCGTTTGCTTTTGCCAGTCAGAGTAGAGCTGGGAGACACAAATCAGGAGCTTCGCAATTGGAAAGCAGCCCAAAGTAGTAATTCCACATCTTGACACACTGAGGAGGAGAGAATTTAGCATTTCGAAGATGAGAGCTTACAAATAACACTCTCTGTATGTTTTTCCACGGCGAGTGCAAAGCAGTAAAAATCACACTAAGAAACCCTTACTTTAGTTTTTCCAGACGAGACCATGCATACATTCCTGCGCAGATGAGCCCAAAGCCAGCATCTGTTAGTTGGTTGTTGCTCAAATTGAGCTCCACCAGGGTGCTGCTTTCCGACTTCAAAGCTTCCCCTATCTTTTTACAGCTTAATACGGTGATTCCGCAGCAATTCATCCTGCAGAGAGGTAAAACGATACAAAATGTCCTCGGATTTAGTTTTTCCTTCCAAATATAGTGGGCATCATAAAATGAGTAGTAGAGGACTCACTCCAGTTTGGTTAACTGTGATATATCATATCTGCTGAGGAGCTCATTGGCCCCTTTGTCCCCAATGATATTGATGCCCAGATTCAACTCTTTCATATAGTGGGGATTTCTCTGCAAAGCCAACGCCAAAGAATAGCAGCCCTTTTCACCAAAATTGCACTGACTTATTCTGTAACGACAAGAATTACACGGAGACATGAAAGTACAAAGCGCACAGGAACCATATCAAACAGCGAGAGTGGGGGAGGGGGGCTCCAGTCACATGACCTCGCTGTAATCACATGCAAATCTATTTTAGGAATTGGAACTTGCTATTAAAAAAAAAAACTTGACTTTGACGTGCTATTCAAACCACTCGACTCCACTTTGACTTGAACTGCATGACTTGGCAAATTAATACTGTATTTGCAAATCTGCATTTCCAGCATCGGGACATTTTTTTTAAGAAAAATATTTTTGTGTCATTCGTGCAAACCTGGAAATGCACTAAATGATGTGCCGTGCAGAGTCCAGAGAAACATGTAGAATACTGGATTATGGAAGGAGTTCCGAAGATCAGTAAATTTGGATTCAAGGATTGTTTTTTGATAAAAGAGCATGGCAATAGCCAAGGTTTGTCACTCAAAAATAAGAGACAACTACATTTGTCCTCATCCGCCACCATCAAACCCACAGGCGCAGGTAAGCTTTGATCGCTTCATAGCTGAGCTCACGATAGCTAGTCAAAAATTAACGAAGCTTCGTGTCAATTACGCATTAAATTGAGAACACAAAGCGATCGACAATACGCAGGCTGGAATTGGGCCATTCAAAATAATGCAACTGAGAATGTTTTAGCGTGGAAACATCACACACTGCCGAAGTGGATCGAGCCATTGCTACAACGTCAGCGCGGCTCCAATATTTCATGTGCCGAATCTATCCGTAAACTAATGCAATTAAATAAATAAAAAACGTCATTAAGCAACACCTTACAAAGTGCATAACCCATAACGGTTGTGTTTTTTGTATATATTTATCTGATGATCATCACTGTTTACTTCCATACAGATTTCAGTATTTAGTGTTACACATTGTCAGCTGCAAATACTCGTGCAAACAAAAAACAACATATATATTTTTGTAATTAATCCAAGTATACATCCATTTATTTTATTTCCTTCTCAGTTGTTCACGTAACTTTTACAAATGTAAATGTGGGATGATCGGTGAAAAGATGTTATCATCGCTCCAATAGAAGTTGTAGATGAACGAGATTGTATGGCTTGACTTACAATTTTTTGAGACCAATTGATAACTTGACTGGACTTTCTTGAAATTTAGTCGGGACTCGACTTGACGTGCTCGATTTTTTCCACAGTGATGCTCGTTGACACTGTCTTTCTGGTGGGTCCTAATGTAGTGCACTGAGGGAGTTTGACCATTTTTCAAGTTTGAAGCCAAGTTTTCTTATGATCTGTCATGCTATTTTTCGCTCATACTGCCAGTCTACAAATATGTAATAATATTAGTTTCCTCCCAACCAATCATTTGTTGCTCCATCCCTAGTAGTAAAACATGCGACAGAGCCCGTTATTCCCACGCACAGCAAAAGTTGCTCGCGTTGCCAGAAAATGTGAGTGAGCTTGCTCTCTCTTACACACTCTCACTCACGCGTTCGACCTCAAGTGTTCCAGATGGGTACGCCACGGTGGGTATTGTGCAGTTAACCCAAATAGACGATTACATTGATGGAAAAAAATGGCCTTCCGACTATGCTTAGTCTGATTATTTTTCGGTTTTTGTCCGTGTTTCTCGTCTATTGCCTACAAAACGGGCGTCCGTCCTAGGCGATTTTTTTCTTTTTTTTTAATTATTTATTTATTTTTTATTATATATAATTTTTTAATGTTTTGCTTTGAATGTTTTACAGCACTTTGAATTGCATTTTTATGTATGAAAAGTGCTATATAAATAAAATGTGATTGTGATTGATTGATTTGACTTTTAGTCATCTCACAGCAGAACAGGACCATGGCTGACTTTTTCGGACCTCTCCGGATGGAGATGAGATTGGTGGGCAAGATCGGTTTTATTTCAAGGAATTGACCGATCACGATCCCCCCAAAATGTAGAAATTCGGGCCAATTCCGATCGATCAGTGCCCCCCTAATTTCTAATGTTCATCCTAAAATTTCACCAATGCCAAAATGTAACTTCGTTGTGATTTAAATTGTATTAACTGTTATACAACACTTACTTAAGTCCTTGTAGGTGGCATTCAAGGCATTTCAAACCGTCGGCAAGATGCTTCAGTCCTTTGTCTCCTAAATTATTGCCGCTGAGATCCAGTTCTTGTAGCTGGCAACATTTTTTCAAGGCATTAGCAAGGTAGTCACAGCCTTGTGCTGTCACCCCACAGCAAAGGAGCCTGAGCTTTTTCAAGCTACAACTTTGACAGCTCAGGCCCTCCACAAGCGTCTTGAGTCCAACGTCAGTGATGTTGTTGTATCCCAAGTCAAGCTCTCTCAGGTACGATTCTCGTGTGCTCATTATAGATGCCAAGGCTGGACAACACTTGTTGGTCAGGTTGGAAAATCGCAGCCTGTGGGTAGATGGGAAATGTCATTTAGACAAAGACAAAGTTGACCTATGAACGTTTGGAAAAAAATAGAAAAAAAAGATATGAGTAAATTCCTGGGATTGAATGGCCGGACTGTGAAAAGACATAAAAAAGTTTTGTCATGAGTTTATACGGCATACAATCTACATAACAGGTGTCAAACTAAAAGCCTGCCACAATAGTATTGACATGGAAACACTTCTCGAATTAAAAAGTGACAGTGACGAGAACATTTATTTCTGTCTGGCTGATCGCATGTCCTGTCTCTCATTAGTTTCGCTTTCCGGTAGCTTGGTTACCGGACTTGGCCTCTATGTATCGGTTCCATGATATTGACAAAAGAAATGTGAATGTAAATAAATGTTGAATCTTCCTCATCCGTCTGTATCTTTTTCTGTCTGGCAATTGTGATGAATGAACAGAGGTTTACAATGCTTTGCCATGGTGGTTTATACACCAACGTTTAAGACTCTTTCCAATAATAGTAGCCATTTTTGTCTTACCAAATGCTACTGTTCAGTTCTTTACCACTCTGGCATTAAAAATATGAAGAAACAATGTTGTGATGTTGTTTGACTGATGGGAATCTAATCTGCAACAGACTATCATGCCAAAGTAGTTTTGAAGCGTTTCGATGTGTGCCTGTGTGCTGATATGACTCCTTGAACAGCCCCCGCTATGGGTGTTCATTATTTCCTGTGCGGATGAATGATTTATCGTTATTGTAGCTATATTTGGATAAGAACATTTAAGAGATTAATATCCAGAGGTGGGCATCGTCATTCTGTCATCAAGTTTCTGTCAGTATTTCAGGCCAACCCAAGTGGGACCAGTCCATCCTTAGCCGCTTAAGAAACAGCTGAGCCGTGATTGGTCGTTACCTGAGCAGCTGTTATGTCATTTTCAGTCGACAGAAGTGATAAAATGTCTGCCCCTTGAGATGGCTACAAACGTGTGGATTTAGCTGCTTACTCATATTCCGCAAATACAATATTAATCAGAATGCCATGTTTAGACTACTGAAGGCGTATAGAACATACTATTGTAAATACAATTTTGGGGTTGACTTCCCCTTTAAGGAGCATGCGGAAGATAACTCGACGGATTCAGTGGGAAAAAAGAAATCATCCACATTTGGAGGCATTTTCAATAAATAAAAAAAAGGGACTGTGACCCACAGTAAGGAGTTGGGCTGATTGTTTCATAATGACGTCACTCTACCACCGTGTCTGAAATTTTCTGCACTCACTTTCTACCTTTCGCTTCTTTGGTTCCGCCATATTGAGTAACTTGGGGTAAATTCATTCTGATTGTCCTTTTTGGTGGAGCAACTGCCTTGGCAGTAGCTCCCCCTGGTGTTAAAACTAAGAAGTGCAATACCCTCAGGCAAAAGTTGAAGTGTGGGCCATATTCTATTCTATTTTTTAAAAATTCTTGGGGCCAATTAAAAATGGATGGCCCGCGGGCCGTAGTTTGGACATCCCTGCCTTAACTCATATTCCCCAAACACAATATTAATCAGAATGCCGTGTTTAGGGTAGTTAAGGCGCATAGAACATTTGGTTGTATAGACAATTTTTGGATTGACCAGTGGCGTGCACAGACATTTCGCGGGGCAAGTGCTCTGGGAAAAAAAGGGCACTTTTGCGCTTATGAAATACCTTATTGATAATTCTGAACATCCGGGCATTTCATGATGCAACGCGCCTTTGTCGGTGAAAACAATCCACGTATTGTATTGCTTTTGCCTGTGACTAGCATATAAATCTTGCAGGAAATTACTAGAGTAGGGTTGTTATCTTCTACTTGTTAAAAGCATGTCTGAATTTAAGAAAATTCTTGGCTGTTCAAGTTGTCATTAAGCCTTCGTTAAACACGAGTTACTGGGACAAGAAGTAAGATCAGCGATATCTCGATAATCTGTTATACAATTCCAAATCTTACTCCAAAGAAAGTTGACTTACATGGCTTTCTCTGATTTCAAAATGACTGGTAGCTTCCTGAGAAGCTGCTCATCACATCGTATGGACACTGGCATGTTGAATATTTCTTGGGACCCTTCAAAAGTTCTTCTTATGTGTGCCATGGCTGCCCATTGTGTTGGCGTGACATCCTGGACTGGGGACAAGCCTGTGTCAAAAAAAAAAGTTACCTCCCCAAGTAAAGCTCGAAGGTCAAACTCCCTCAGACAGTGGAACAAGACCACAGCACTGTGAGAAAAAACATTCTCCAGGATCATCCTTTTTGTGTATGCAAGGACACCGGAGGGCTCCATGGATCCTTGTTCCTTCATGAGTCCAAAGATGAAGCGGAGAAAGACATCATATTTTCCGTTTGTGCTCGCAAGTGTCTGGTCCACCAACGTCAGATACGAGGAAACAAAAGGAGCCATGTTCCATAGTTGACAGTCAGCAGCTAGGAACTCTTGAACACTCAAATGACCAAAGCGGAACACAGTGGTATTATACAGTCCTTTCTCTTCCCTCAACACAAGTGGAGATTCTTTGGAGAAAAGTGAGGCTTCCTCAACACTTATGTTATTCTGCGAAAAGTTAACGTGATACAACACGCCGCAATCAAACGTTTCTTCCAGTCGATCCACTGCCACCTTTCTCAGCTTGGAAATGAATTGAGCGTTTGCCATTTTGACAATCTCTCCATACATTTGGGTCAAGGTCAAAGGGGTTATTTTGAAATCATCATCTGCTTTTAGAAGATTCTTCAAGGCAGTAGCCATGATGGTGCAGATTGGTGGTATCTGGCAAAGGAAGTCGAGACTTCTTGATATTTTCACATGGTCGATGGCTTTTTGGGTGAGACGATCACTACCAATGACAGTCCTAATATGCAACTCCTTCTGGTCGTCATCAAATCCTTGCACTTCCGTTTTTTTCAGCAAATAACAATGTGGGATTTTTGCTGCCGCATTATTCCGGGTTGTTATCCAGAGATGGGCATTGGGAAGCAAATTGCCCTTGATCAAATTTGTCAATAAAGTATCCACTGTGGCAACTTCCAAAATGTCACTCACTGTCGGAGAGCTGAAATCGAGCGGGAAAAGATACTCATCCAATCCATCAAAAACAAAGAAAATATTACTTTCATTCAGGATGGAAGCATCGAGCCTCTCCAAATTTGGGTAAAACATCTGGATAAGTTCAATTAGGCTTACTTTGTGATGTATCAAATTGAACTCCCACAAAGAAAATGGCAAGAGGAGGTGAATTTCTTGGTGCCCATTGCCCTCAGCCCAGTCCAGAGCAAAACTTTGCACTGCTGTGGTTTTCCCAACTCCACATATCCCAATCGCAATGATTGTTCTTTGGCTAGTACCATGTTTACAGTCACAATCAATAATGTCTGCAAGTGGAATTGTTTGACAAAACGTCCAAGTATGCAAGCCAGATTTATCCACAAAGCTAAATTCGTGTTGCTGGATATCAGGAGGCCAGATGTCTTTCTTGTAGCAAAGTCTTGATGGTAGTATGGGATATGTTTCCCAAAGTCTGTGATATTTTTTCTTCAGTGTGGTTTTTAGGGACCTTTGGAGACGTTGGACATTCTTTTTCTCCATGTAGGCAATTATTGCTGGAAAAAAAGAAAAAAAAGAAATGATTGGTTTTCACATTAGCAGCGCAACATCATCCTGTCTAAAACAGACACAAGATGAAGGAAATGTGTCTACATACTGCACATAGTACAGTAGGGGCGGCAAAATAGTGCATTAATTGCGATCAATTAACTACAGTCAGAGTTAAAGCGTTTTTTTTTTAATCGTGTTAATTTAAATTTTAATCTCTAACTTTACTCTTTCTGTAGGACGATTAAGATCCATTTTGATGCGTGGGACTTGTGTTACCATTTTCATGAGGGCAACAATTACTTTCTATTCAGAGTCAACATTTTGAATGAGCCTACTCCAAATGTTCCTGTTAAGGGTGCAAAAGTCTCCATTTGTTTAAGGCTCATTTCCATATGAGTTTTGGAACAGGCTTTACAGATGGCTGTCCTTCCTAACTCCAACACTCACTATTTACCCGCCGGGTCCGGCATTAACAGGCTACTATGCCGCTGTGTCAGGTTACTACAAACCTTACTGATGCTGACCTGACCGGACCAGTACAAATTTAATAAAGAAATACAATCAAAGCAACTCATTAATTGGGTTGGGTGTTGAGCAGGTCTCTACACTAACATTTGCACTGGTAGTATTGTGCTGCCAACTTATTCACTTGGTCACATCAGTACAGGATTTGGTCACAACACGTTTTTTTGGTGCAGTGCAGCATGATCCTCTTTGCTGATGTATAGTCGTCTCGATTGGCATACCGTTGTTTCATATGGTGTAAAGATTGACAGCGACTCAAGATATATTTGCAAAATATTTTGCTGTATCAAGAACTTTGTTTGCAACCAACATAGGCTGACAAAACAGGTCAATTGGTTTAAAAACTTTAAAAGAAGGCAAAAAATTAAATGATACCACGGCAAGCACTTAAAACATCGATAAATAGCAGTGAAATAACTTCATATTTGTTTAATTTGTATTAGTTCAACAAAATACTAGCAGGATTAGGGTTGGGCGATATGTTGATACAGTATCCCGCTGTGTCTAAAAATAGCAAAGGTGTCAGTTTCGACACCATCATAAAAAAAATAAAAATATGCAGCACATATGGACCGAATATGATATTAAACAGAGGTGGGCATTTTACTAAAAATTCCCGGTTCGTTTATCGCGTAGCGTACACTTCCGCCGTCCATTTATCTGCCGTCCATTTATCCATTTTGTATGGGAGGAAAAATTGTTTAAAACGGGCTTTTAAAGGACACTTTTGGACCTGTACCTTTGAGTACCTCGCGCCTCGCCGCATTTAAAGGAGATGCATTAAGCCCGGCCGTCTCAGTCGCTTAACATAGCGAAAATGTCACTACCTCTCACCTGTTCCCTCACTCAAATCAGTCCCCCAAACAACAACAACTCAATCTAACAATACTATTGTTCCAGAAACATCGCCTCGGTCATTGTAGCCTCACCGCGAAAATAGACGGTTACATAGACCACAGGTGTCAAGCTCTGGTCCTGGAGGGCCGCTTTCCTGCATGTTTTCCAATTCTCCCTGCTGCAACACACCTGTTTCAAATGGTCAGGATACTATCAGGCTCCTTCAGAGCTTGGTGATGAGCTGATCATTTGAATCAGGTATGTTGCAGCAAGGCGTGGGGCACGGTGGCCAACTGGATAGCACGTCCGCCTCACAGTTCAGAGGTCGTGGGTTCGATCCCGGCCGCGGCCTCCCTGTGTGGAGTTTGCATGTTCTCCCCGTGCCTGCGTGGGTTTTCTCCGGGTACTCCGGTTTCCTTCCACATTCCAAAAACATGCTCGGTAGCTTAATTGGACACTCTAAATTGACCCTAGGTGTGATTGTGATTGTGAGTGCGGATGTTTGTTTGTCTCTGTGTGCCCTGCGACTGGCTGGCAACCAATTCAGGGTGTTCCCTGCCTACGCTAAAGTCGTGGCAACAGGCAGATGGTGGCGGGCAGCAGGAAGCCATGGATCTGATCCGTGATCAGCAAAGAAGCAGCATAAATCTATGTAGCTCTGCTCACTTCCACATTTCCTCATTCTCATATAAATCAGACAAGGAGAGGTTAATCCTGTTGATATGTTGAAGTAGTCATTAGTAGGGATGTCCACATACATTTTGGTGCCAGTTTTTTGACGTTATAAGCAATGAAAGTACAATGATTTCCAATGGAGAGTTTGTAATCGGTCCCTCCAGTGACTGACCGAACATGGATAGAACGGATAGGAGGCGCGGCCATTTGCCTCATGAACAAGAGGTGTTATTCATGGAGTCACTTATTTCCTAATTTCTCCAAAATTAGTTCACAGCGCATTTGAAGCGAGTTACCGTAATGTAGAGTAGAATCAGATATTGGAAATCTGGATGCTGACTTAGCATTGTAGTTATGATTGCGGTATCAGTCTGGGATTTTTATAAATACATTTATACGTAACGTTAAAAATGCACATACATACGTACATTATCCTAACCGCTTGTCCTCACTAGGGTCGCACATTAACTTTGAAATCAATTTCCAATTGAGTGGTACTTACGGTAAGATAGTGTTTGTTTTGATCAGCCACAAGAACCAAAGTACAAAATAGACTACACGACTGCACACGTTTACCTCACAATTTGTTGAATGAAGCAGATAAAATACGTAGTTCGGTTAAAGCAGTACAGTCCCCGTCGTCTCGTGAAGCCAGTAAGGAGGAAAGAAATACTGTATTAGAGCAACTTTCACTTTCTCTTACACTGACATAGATAGACCAGGGCATAGACGCCTCTATGAAATAGAAACCGCTTTCAGCGGGTGGACCTGTTTCAGCGCGTCTGCCATATTGGATGTGTCACAGATGCCTCGTAAAGTACAAGAAAATGGACTGCGCTCATAACGTGCTTTTTTACAATCACACGCGCGCTGTCAAAAAGGCATATCCGTGATTTAAAGATTCGTATCCGTCTCCTGAAGTGGTTGACATGGTAGCTAACGTGTCAATATCTGCTGCCCCGCTTACTGATCACTGTATTATTGATATTACTCTAAAAGTTGGAAGTCATTCAACGTTTCAAAAAGGTTATTGGAAATTTAATTCAGATTTATTGGATGATGATGATTTTGTACAAAAAGTGAAGAACTTACTGGCAGAAATGAAAAACGATACAAAGTTAGATACTCATTGTTGGAAATGGGAATATTTTGAATATAACGTTAGGAGTTTATCTATCAAATGTGGCAAATACAGACAAAGACAAAAAAAGACAAAAAGATACTGAAATCAAATTATTTCAAGATATAAATGACATTTGTAGAAAAATTGACTTATCAGATGTCGATCAAACAAAAAGATTAGATTTACAAACCAAAGGAGATAACTTCTACATTCAAAAGGCAAAAGGCGCATTCAGTTGCGATCCAGATGTTCGATCCAGGGCGAGATGGATAGAACAAGGAGAGAAAAATTAATCTTATTTTTTTTCGGACTTGAAAAAAGAAGACAAATAAGGGATACAATTGATGTCTTAATGAGTAATGATATAGAATGTTCTAACACAAAATTATTCTCTGAAGAAATTTACCATTTCTATTCTAAATTATACTCGTCAAAGCACAAAGATATAGATACATTGTTCTTTTTGGAGAATATAAAACATAACATTACGCAAATTGATTTGACATTCAAAACATTATGTGATTCTGAGATTCAAATGAAAGAATTAGATGCAGCTATAAAGCAGATGTCAGCGGGGAGAGCACCTGGTCAAGATGGTTTAACCTAAAATTTTTATAAGTTTTTTGGGAGTGATATAAAAGAAATATTATTTAATGGTCTAAAAGAGTCCGCTGATAGTGTAGTGGTACACACGCCTGAGTTGTGTGCGGGCAGCGTGGGATCGATTCCCGCTCAGTGACAGTGTCTATGTGTGCCCTGCGACTGGCTGGCGACCAGTTCGGGGTGTAGTCTGCCTTCGCCCATTGACGGCTGGGATAGGCTCCAGCAACTTCCCGCGACCCTATATAGGATAAGCGGTTTGGAAGATGACATGACATGACATGGTCTAAAAGAATGTATTGAAAAGGATGATTTGATGCCAACGATGAAACAGGGTGTTATTACGTTGTTACCCAAACCTGGGAAAGATAAAATTATAGACAATCTCAGACAATCTTATTGAATGTTGACTACAAATTGCTGACACATGTTTTTGCTAATCTGTTAAAAACCAATATTGGACAGATAGTAAGTGAAACACAACCTGGATTCATTAGGGACAGATCCATACATCATAATATTAGATTGGTTCCTGATTTGATTGATAACGGATCATTGATTGAAGATAATGGCTTTATTTTATTTTTAGATTTTTACAAAGCCTTTGACTCTGTAGAGCATACTAATATAATAAAGTCTCTTGAATACTATGGATTTGGTAAAAGATTTATTAAGGTAATCAATATGATATATAAGGATATTAATAGTTCCGTTTCTCTTCCTACAGGAACAAGGAGATTTGAGGTTAAAAGAGGGATAAGGCAGGCATGTCCTTGTTCCTCCTTATTATTTATTTTGGTTGCAGAGCTGTTAGCTATTTTTCTGAAGAATAGCCCTGAAATTGAGCCTTTGAATGTATTGGGTAATCATTTGACAATAACTCAATTAGCTGACGATACAACAATATTTCTGAAGAAATCAGAACAGATCCCTTTGGTAACTACAAAAATTGGTTTGTTTTCTAAAGCATCAGGATTATATTTAAATTTGAAAAAAGGTGAAATATTTCGGGGTGATTATAGCCAAATATTACAAAATCAGAGGAAAACTGAATGTTGCTTCAGTTGTAGATAAATGCAAATCTATACTTAATTCCTGGTTGCAAAGAGATATGTCTATTTTTGGTTGTATTTTGATTACCAAAATGGAGGTACTCTCCAGATTTATATACCCAGCTTTCACTTGATTTATTTCGGATCATTGGATCAAATCAATAAATCAAAGAAATTTCAATTTCATTTGGAAAAACAAACATCATTATATAAGAAAAGGGGATACAGTAAAATAATTTGAAGAAGGGGGACTAAATGTAATTGTTTACAAAGCAATGAATGGTATGAGAAAACTTAAGTGGTTGTAACAATTGAAGAAAGGTACTATGGATAACTTTTGCTTCTATATTCCCTAAAAAATATTTGAGAAATGTGGTGGTATTGATTTTTTGTTAAAGTGTTTTTTTTTGTATTTCTAAGATACTAGTTAAATTGTCCAAGTTTCATCAGCAGGTCCTTTTGTATTCAAAATTGATATATAATCATAATTTTACTCCACATTCTGTTCCTATCTGGAACAATAGATATGTTCTAATGAGAAAAAAAATTCTTGTTTTATCGTGATTGGGTGGAGAAGGGTATTTGGTCGATTCTTCATATATCGGACAAATCAGGAGAACTTCTTTCTTATGAGGCTTTGGTTGCTAAATTTGATTTAAGATGTACTAAAAAACAATATGCTGTAGTAATTCGAGCAATACCGCAAGCTATGGTAAAAATGGTGAAAGGAATGCTGATATATGATAGAAGAATGCCAATAATGCCATCACGTATTATAGATGAGGTTAATTTTGTTGATAAAAAATAAATAAATTAGTAAAATAAAAATAAAAAAAATAAAATAAATTCTTACGAGGTAACCTTACATCCAATCTATTTCCATGACCTGTAAAAAGTAATAATCTGTTAAAAGAATACACTCAAGAGATTAAAGCTAGAATTAGAACAAAGTACCTCACTCTACCCATATCACCAAAAGCAAAAGAAACACATTTTAAGATGATAAATAATATCTACCCGTGTGGTGACTTTTTGAAACAGAGATTTAATGTGGAACAAAACGGTTGTGTATTTTGTAATTCTGATATAGAGACTTTGGAACATTTATTTTTTGATTGAATACATATCAAAAACTTTTGGGAAGATTTTCACAATTGGATGGCTGAGAAGGACCAGGACTTTATTCAACTGGAGTACAAGGACATTAAATATGGGACAGAAAAACACATGAAACAGGACATGTATGACGTTTTGATAATAATGGCGAAACAGTTCATTCATAGGTGCAGATTCTTAAAATGTCGCCCTTTGTTTTTGATTTATGTAATGTATTTATTTGCCGGACAATCGTACGGCACAGAGAGACAAACAAACATACACTCTCACAATCACACTTAGGGGCAATTTAGAATGTCCAATTAACCTACCATGCTTGTTCTTGGAAAGTGGGAGGAAACCGGAGAACCCGAACAAAACCCACGCAGGCACGGGGAGAACATGCAAACTCCACACAGGAAGGCCAGAGCCTGTATTCGAACCATCGACACTGTGAGGCGGACGAGCTAACCAGTCGACCAGTTGATCAGTTTATTTAAATGGTTTTGTTGGGGTTTTTTTTGTATCTAGCTAATGGTTGCAACATATTCATGAATAAAAATGATATTTCAAATGTGAAAAGTCAATGCCATTTCATTCGCAAGTTATGTATAATAGGTGAAGGACAGAAATAGACAAATGTCATTAAATTGCTGTACAAGGACTTAAACTTGACTTCACACTTAATTATTGCTATAACTTTTAAAGTCTTAATGTAATTCAATGTCCAGTTTTACTTTGAATAAATGTGTAAATTAAATAGGCCAATTACATCCCAGAAATCCTGAATTTTCATGTAAAACATTGGCAAAAGCAGTTACAAATAGTGTCTACAGAGAAAATAGCTACAATATAAATAATGGAGGAATCACACTCCTCACTGGTATGGTCTATTCAGGTGTGCTGGACGGGAGGGTCCGCCGGGAGGTCGACTCTCAGATTCAGGAGGAGCAATGTGGTTTTCGTCCTGGCCGTGGAACAGTGGACCAGCTCTACACCCTCGTTGGGGTCCTTCAGGGTGCATGTGAGCTCACCCTAGTCTACATGTGTTTTGTGGACTTGGAGAAGGCGTTCAACCTTGTCCCTCGGGGAGTTGTGCGGGGGTTGCTTCAGGAGTACGGGGTACCGAGACCCCTAATACAGGCTGTTCGGTCCCTGTACCACCGATGTCAGGGTTCGGTCCGTATTGCCGTCAGTAAATCTGTTTCATTTCCAGTGAGGGTTGAACTCCTCCAATGCTGCCGTTTGTCAGCCTGATGAGGTGGCTCGGGCATCTGGTTAGGATGCCTCCTGGACGCCTCCCTGGTGAGGTGTTCCGGGCATATCCCACCGTCAGGAGGCCTCGGGGACCATCCCGGACATGCTGGGGAGACTGTCTCCCAGCTGGCCTGGGAACGCCTTCTCAGAAAGTATATGGTCCAGGAGTGTGACATGACAGCCCAAATATGAACTTGTTCAATTCCAGTTCAAAATGATATATGCTTTAAATCAAACCTTCTTGCAATATTCTATGATTTAATATAGTTCACTCAGCCCTTTGTTCTCATGAGATGGTTGGATGTCGTGGTACTCAATTTTTTCGTATTGACACGCTTGGTACCTGAGCACCAAGCGCTTAGCACTCAAAATATATTCAGTTGAAAAATTGGTAGAAATGACCAATTACATGTAGAAAATTACTCATGTTATGCATCGTTACATTTGAGGATTACGTGGATGGCACAACGTATTAGCTGTTCGTTTCACAAAATACGAAATGTCTGCAGCTGAACTGTGCACCTGCTGACTCATGTGAAAGAATACATGGATATCATCATAGAGTAAACGTGAGTTTTTGAGAGCTGTTAACATTGTATTTTACAGTGAACCCAATGAACTTCTGGTTCAACTTAAGTCATTCCGGTGGAAGGCTACATTATATTTTAGACAGCGTGGGATTTGATTAACAGTAATGTGTTGCATTGACATTCCGCCAGTGTATTGGTAAGTTTAACTGGTGCATTTTAATCGTATAGAGGGCTCTTAATTACATGGGTGCAATGGCATGTCACAAAAAGGAAGTGGTCGCAAGGGCTATTTTTCCCCCACTCAAAGTACATTCACACACAAAAGACAGCACAAATCTCAGTAAGGTTGTTTATTTTATCTCTGCAATATATGCATGCGCAATTCCTCTTGCGCACGTTATGGCTGACTCGTGCTAGTGTAGAGGGTACGTTGCGGGTGGGCACACCTTGACCATATATTGTACTCTCACCAACTGTCCAATAGTGTATTGTCTCTAGTAAAATACATTAACGCTGACAGCCGTACATCAACATTGTGATAAGATGATTATCACTTTTTTTTTTTTTTTACCATTTAAAGTGTCTTGAGTGTTTTTTAAAGCGCTATATACCAATAAAATGTATTATTATTTATATCAATTGGTGAAAAAGGATGAGTGCCAGCTGACCTTTTCACCTGCAAGGTTCATGTCTGCATGCTAAGGCATTGCACACTCAATTTGCACTGGCTCTAAACATGCGTTCAGTCATGTGCACAGCATTCATATTAAATTTTTATTGGATTGGGATTTACTATATGCCAAAAGACATGTCATTCAAAGTAGCCTGTTAGACGACCGAGGCGCACACACACATCACTGGCGATGATTAGTAACTGCTGGAACCACAACACAAGTTAATTTCGCATTTAAAAAGTGTGACATTTTCAAACGAGATGTCCAGGAAATTCGCGTCTCACGAAAACTTCACGCTCAGGGAATGAGGGGCCCCGTCAGGATTCAATGTGTCACATCTCGTGGCGTTTCAGCACAAATTTCTGTGTTAACATATTGGGTGCGTCAGCCAAGCACAGAGAGCCTAGCGCAAACAAGAGATTGTGGCCTTAAATGAAGAGAGCGGAACCAAAGAGAGGAGCAAACAATCAAACTAGATGGTTGACTGTATAGAGACACAGTTGCATAACTGCAAAACTTGGGACCAATACATACCCAAAGCCTAGCTTTCATTTAAACAATGTCCCTTAACATATGGCTCCAATTTCTACCACTCATACTCTATTATGAGTGGGCTAGAGCTCATAATACCAAATTTCACATATTCGTCGTATTGCATTTACTCAATACATATTTTTAGAATCCACTTTGAGAACAATCAGCGACTCATCATGATGCCGTGAGATTTTTATTCACTTCCATGACCGAGGAAGTTTACCGACAGCTCCCAACTTCTTCCTTTTACCGAGATCACTGCGCTCACTTCAAAGCTGCAAAATTGTTTTGTCATGTTGAAATGTATTTGAAATCTTGTCATGTTCCCTTGTTTGGAGAAAAGTTTATACCTGTTCATGAGAAAGAAAACAACAACAAAAAAGTCCTGCATCAAGTCCATAGCAGAACTGTTAATTGAGAATACAAATCTTTGCTACCTTAGAGCTAGAGATATAAAGACAATCATTTGAATATAAAACATGTATTCATTGTAATACAAGTCACAATTGACCAGCAATTGCTAAGGAACAAGAGTAAAACATTAATAGTTACAATGTTGTGATGCTGTTTTACACGGTTCATGTTCATTTACGCAGCTCATCACTTGGTGATCTGAATGCTTGCGGTAGCATACACTATTTTAAACTTCCTTTTGAAGGCAGAATGGAATTACAGCAGTTAATGGAAAAGTTAAATATATAAAATGCTTTTATCGTATGTCGCTGCTGCTTTTCAGACAGTCCGCATATCCAAATTTGTAAAAACAAACCCCCAAAAAAAACCAACTTTCTTCGGCATCTCAAACTTACTCATTTCCTGCAAATCAACACTTTGCATAACCTGTCATTACCTCTTTCACTTACAGTATCTTTTCTAAAATGTTGCCATGAACAAATTAATTTGTTTTAGCGTAATACATTTTCAAGGGCTCACTCTGACACTCAAAACACATTCCCAGAGTTCAACCTCCCACTTGGCAGCTCCATTAAAATGCATCATCAGTCAAGCTTGTTTAAGCACCAGAACACAACTTGAATATCAGTGTTTGAATTCAAGTGCTGCCAGTTGGGATGTATTCCCTCTTTGTTCAACTTGATCAATAACGCAGGCAGGTATACAAAGGTTTAGATTAGGCACCCTTCTGTAGACAAACTGGAAAGTCTTCGCTCGAGGTCGGCTGTGAAGTTCAGCTTTTATTTGTTGAGGGTGCGTGTCAGGGGCCAGTTGCTGGCAGGTGTCCTCAGTGACCAGAAAGAGTGCGTAGTTGTCAGGCTCTGAAACCTTGAATTTGTAAGCACAAAGTGAGCAGACCTCTTCTGTGGTGGTGTATGAATGGACCATTAAGGTTTTAGCTGTGCAGCCTGTATCCACATCTTGCAGGGCTAAACGTAGATAGTTCTAAAAGAAAAGAACAAAAATCTTGTATTATGACTCTGTGAACAGGAAATTCAAACAAGCAGCCGGAAAAGCATACATTCTGGCATGCACATTTTAAACGTTCAAATAAAATGTAAATGATAACAGATTCTGATCTGGAATCTCATGTGCTAATGTTACTGTGAACTACCGGTACAAATATACTAAATTAAACTATATTAATTACATAATACCGGTAATCAATTAAAAGCCGTATTAAGTCATTCACTGCCATTGATGAATTTACTTGTCTTTTCACAGTCCAGTCATTCAATCCCAGGATTTTTTTTTTTCAATTTTCAATTTTTTTCAAACGTTAGGGTAAAAGAGGTTCTGAAAATACCTGGCAGTGAATGAGTTAATAAAGAATTTAGGTTTCAAACTTTGCCCCCCGGACTTTCAAATTTGGATAATTCTTTGCTTTTACCTATAGTATGTAGAAAGAAAAAATTGAAGACAGGCCCCGTACTGCACCACTCTGTAAGTAATATCATTTTTAGTGTTAAATTTGAACACATATCCACCTTCGATGGTGCACCACAGAAAACGGAATACTGAAGAAGGTTCATGCACCACTTCATTGGGTAGGGTCCATAGATACGCCTGCTTCACCAGCAGTTGATAAAATGGCAAATAGTTGCTAAGTAGTGTCCCAAATGCTAGCATTCGGTCTTTTGCAAACACTTTCAAAAACATTCACAAGTTGCCTCTAAGCATCGCTAAAAGTTACTAAATGTTGCTAATGAGAGACATCGTACAGATTTTCGACGATATTCAGCGGAAAAGTTGAGGAATCTAACATTCGCTACCTTCGGAAGCATTCGCCGCTCAATGAGATACCACCCTTACAAAGTGAAAGGCACATGCAAAATGTGGTGTAATTCCCACGCTGTTCACCTGATTGGGATCAAAATCACCTCGAATTAAAGAAGAGCCAGCACCTAAAGCACATCTTGATTGTTTCATTTCAAATCCATTGTGGTGTTGTACAGAGCTGGAATGCTGACAATTGTCCAAATATTTGTGGACCTGACTGTATGTAATGGGCAGATGTGCCACTACGTTTGTCCATAAAGTGTGGCTTTTTTTTTTTTTTTTTACCAATTGCATCATTCAAAGACAGAAGGAATAAGGATCTATTTAAAATTGCTACAACTCACAGCCTGGGATCAGGTCAGGTGTGCTACCTGAAAGTCATCCACTGTGGGTGCTGAACGCTGAGAAGTGCGACGGCGGTGCCATTGATGTAAAGTGTTTCTGGCCTCAGAGCTCAGCACCCTCGCTGCTTGCTCCTCCTGAAAATTCTTGATGAGGGCCATCGCGCCATAGGCACTTGTCAGGTAGTAACCTCCTAGGATAGAAGAGGTAGAAAATATGAACATTGTATGAAAGACTGGGAACAATGGCGTAATTAAGGTGTGGTTTGGTTTGACATTGCAGAATTATTGTAATGCAGCATTACAAACAAACCACTGTTTAAATGATTGAAATCAGTTTCAAACTATCATAAATTGTTGCATTATAACTAGGCAGCATTTCTCAGTTGAGTAAGGAAATACGCTCTCAACCCACCGCGGTTAACAAGGGGTATTCATACCACAGCTATTTTCCAGCTAATTTACTGAAGAAAGGCAGACAGGTTGGCAGACATTCTGGAAGCGTTAGACCCTTTTCCCTCTGAAACTGATCCAGCCCATTCAAGTCTCACAGATTGGAATGTCCTCCTTTCTGAGCTCTCCAGTTCAGCTGCTTGGGAAAGCTAACCAGGTTTCATTTCAGGTAGACAGCCTTAAAATAGCTTTCAGCAGTAAGAGACAGAAAAAAATCGTGAGTCTAGCCTTTACAGCAGTTATTGTAGGGACATTAAAATTTGCTGATGCCTTTATTATTAACGTTGTTGTTGTTGTTGTTGTTGTTGTTATTGGATCCCCATTAGCTCTCACAATCTACAAGAGATAATCTTCCTGGGGTTCATACAAGGTGAAAGGCAAAGCAATACAGAATATGTTAAATTAAATAAGATACCGCTTATCCTCACAAGGGTCACGGGCGTGCTGGAGCCTATCCCAGCTGTGTTTGGGCAGTAGGCAGGGGACACCCTGAATTGGTTGCCAGCCAATCGCAGGGCACACAGAGACAAACATCCGCACTCACAATCACACCTAGGGGCAATTTAGAGTATCCAATCAACTTACCATGCATTCCATAAACATATTAAAGATAAATAATATTTAAGACTTGGGCCCATTGGAGTCTTCAACTAACCTACCATGCATGTTTTTGGAATGTAGAAAAAGCCGAGTACCTGGGTAAGGGAACGAGAGAGGGGGACGCTCCCAAACACACAAGTTAAAAACACTTTGCTTTGTTTCTATAAAGCACTACCTTCTCCTCGAAGAAGAGAGGGATCGAGCAGCTCCATCATGTACTGGATGTCCATGTCCAGCTGAGGCACGTCACACTGCGCTACCACATACGTCAACATGGGCAGGAAGTCATCAGCGCCGTACATCCTCCCTGGAAGGAAGCAGGCGCATTGGTATGTGTGCTGTGAATACAGGTCAGGGAGGGGGCAGCAGACTCGGAGGCTACACACTTACTCTGAAACTTGAACAATTCACATTTCCACAATGTGTTTAATTTTACAAAAAGACATGCGAGTAGCGATAGCGATGCATAGTCTTCGATTGTCTTTTTTTTTCCATGCTCAAAAGTATTTTCAAATCAAAACGTTTCTCTATACCTGAGTTGTCCTGCATGATGGTGTAGATGAGCTTGCACACACGTAACAGCAGTGACACCTTTTTCTCAGGTGAGTACATCTTCCTCATGTTCAGGAACTTATGTCGAATCTTCTCAATTGCCACAGCGTCAGGGGGTACCGCACCATCCACTCCCAGCTCCTGAGGCCTCTTGGACTTAGCCAAGGCTAAATTCTCTTTCATCTGCTGCCAATCTCCACTGTTTACCTATTAAGAACAAAAACATGTTTAACCTGATGATTCTTTCTCACTCCAGACTAAGTTCCAATATAGCGTGGGTTCGTCCTTTTGACGTTAACCTAGCACATCTAACAATTTGAGATCTGAAAATCAGTCAAAATATACGCCTCCTCAGACCAAGTCTGACTTTTGGCAAATGCAGGTCGCTTGTCTAACGCCATTTTGGTGCATTTGATCGAGGTGCAGGCAGGCAGAAACACAAGTCCCGTAGACATGTTGGAGATGTCACCCTATTTCGTTCATAACAGTGGGCATTAAACCTTCTGAGTAAGTGAAGAGGTCAATTCATTGAACACATTCTCATCCTGATCAACATTAGTATAGTTTTCAAATTCTCCTCATTGAACACATTCTCATCCTGATCAACATTAGTATAGTTTTCAAATTCTCCCAATGGCCAGCACGGAGCTCTGGGGGGTGGCACGTTACCGATCTGGGGTTGGGTGGACTAGAAACACGGGGTCCGTTGACATATCCAAGTCGCCAGCACCGCATCCTTTATTTCATGAGGGTACCCACTGACGTTGTCTGTCGCCACACAGACAAAGAGCGGTGACAATGCACGGATCACCGCTTCTTTTTTTTACACAGAGCCGTCTTCATGCGAGATGCGAGTGTGCCACATTCCAAGTGAGCAAGATAGCCACTTTGATTGGCTGCGAATGGAGTCAGCTCTGTTCACGCCCACAACAGCCCAAACCACCCTTTTTTATGTGCATGCTTGCATACATCTGCAGCATTACTAAGACCGGGTCTGCGCGCAGATTTACGCAACTCGGTACGCCGGACTTAAGCTGGTCATGAGCTTTAAAGAGAAAATCAACCCAAACATATTTTTTTCAAGAATATGTTCCCAGCAGGCCCATTAATCACAATTCTGATTAATATTGCATTCGTGGAATATGAGTTAGGCAGCAAAATCCACCCCTTTTTTGCCATCTCAGCTGGCGGCCATTTTGTCACTTCTGTCGACTGAAAATGACATCACAACTACTCAGGGCTCTTATTCCACAAACGCATTTATCAGCATGCCTTGTTTCAACTAGTGGACTTGCATAGAACATATTCTTGAAAAAAAATATATGTTTGGGTTGCCTCCCCCTTTAAGTGTGCACTTTGTCACTTACTTGTAATGAAAATAACATCAATAGACACCAATATGTGAAATGTAATTTGACATAGAAAGCCTTCTACTCTATATACATTACTTGCAAATGTCTTATTTTTCAGTACCCAGGCAGTGTTTCCAATTGTCCTTGTCATCGTACTGTGAGACTGTGAGAGCAAATGTAAGATGATCAGATTCCTAACCTGGAAGTCATGTAAGGCCACGTCGATGAAAGTCTTCAGAGGCTTCAGCACACACTTGTGCATGGCCTTTTCCAACACCTGTTCTGTTGAATATGATGCATCACACAACATTATTAGTTTTAAAAAGCACCTTCATTTATCAATATACAAAGAGCATTTTCTGGTATTTTTCTGGTACAGAAAAAAAGGAATACGCCACCACAAAACTGTTATTTGATGTGAATGTTCTTTATGTACTTTTGTTAGTGTGGTCCTAATGTCGCCTGAAGGATGTTGTTTGTGCTGTATGACAAAGATAGCAGTGTTTGCGTCTGTGTGGGCACCGAATGATAAAGTAGCTCGGAATATTTCATCAGCACAAAATTGAGCCCAATAGTCATATGTGAGGTACTGGAGCCACTGTTTAGGCCTGACCTCACCAACGTTTTATAGTGGATGAGTCAATAGTAATAAAATTGCAAAACGTTGTTTAATGCAAAACCAGGCTTGATTCAGCAAATTATTCAGCTGAATCATCTACTTCTCAAAAAAAGCCACGTTTAAAGAGGAAGTCAACCCAAAAATAAACTTTACAAGAAAATGTTCTATGCAGCCCCACTAGTTTAAACACGTAAACACAGTTGTGTTTGTGGAACATGAGTTGAACATTAAAACCTACCCATTTTTGTTCATCCCAGGTGGGCATCCATTTTGACACTTGTCGACTGAAAATGACATCACAGTTGCCCAGGGCTCAGATAACAACCAATCATGGCTCAGCTTCAGAAAGCAGATGAGCCGTGATTGGTCATTACCTAAGCCCCGAGGAACTGTGATGTCATTTTCAGTTGTGACAATGTGACAATATGGCCGCCCCCTGAAATGGCTAAAAACTGGTGGATTTTGCTGCTTAACTCCTATTCCACAAACACAATATTAATCAGGATAGTGTTTTTAGGCTAGTGAAGATGCATAGAACAAATTATTGTAAATAATAATTGTGACTTCTTTTTTTAACAACTATTAATGCAGCATTGATAAAACATTGTACAGTGTTAAGAACATTATCACAGTTAACTGTTTACCCATAAAGCATGATGACCAGAATGTATTTTATGTATTTTATCAACAGCTAATTTACGGAAATAAAAACTTCAAATACAGCTAGTTTACAAAAATAATCCTCCAACACTTGTGCTCATAAATTTACAAACCCGAGGGTATGTAAACTTACGATCACAACTGTATTCATACACCTTGAACTTTTTTCACATTTTGCAGCGTTACAACCACCAACCCGAATGTATTTTGTTGAACTATTATATGATAGACCAACACAACGTAGCACATACGTAATCGTCAAGGGGAACAAATACGTTAAAACAGTTTAAAAAATTTCAAGTGAATAAAACTCTGAAAATTGTGATATTGAGATGACATGAGCAGGGCACCTACTAATTACAACAAGATATGTAATCCTCCGTATTTGTGTTTGTGTTCAATTCTCTATTGTGAGTGGGATAACGTTAATAAGTGTAGCCCCACTCTACTTCTACTTTTCTTTCTGCATGTTCTGTGGGGTTGGTTAATGACATCACTTTATGGATTAAATGTCTGTTTGCACAAACAGAATGGACGACTTCTTTTCTGAACAAAGCTTTGCTGTTAGTGTCGACAATGAACAAAAACAATGAATTGAAAATTCATTCACATATTCATGCATTGCTCGTGTCACATAATGGTGCTCAAGTATATTTACAACATACAGTATATTCCAGCAAATGTCACCATGAATTTAGATTTAATCCAATAATGCCTTCCTTTTAAATGACCCTCAGATCCCAGCAATGGGAAGAGAAAAAAATACCAACACGTGGAGGCTAAGAATAGAAGTCATTGGACACATCCCGCTGCCCTCACTGTAACTCAACACTAGTTCTGAAGCAAATTATAACACTTCAACTAGTTTGATTCCCAAGGGCAAGGCAGGCTAGGACCATCACTTTTTTCATGAACAAATTATATCAAGGGTAAAAAGCTTTTACCGGTGACAGCTGGTGGGAGTATAGTTCTCTCCACAAAAGATGGTTCAATACAGTTTGTGATACATTGGGTGCCAAACGATTCAAGGACGTTTGATTTAAAAGTGGAATCATTTGGTTCGACTCAGTGGGATTACGATTTCGAATCCATATGGTACAGCACAATTCGAGAGGATATGATGCCATAACTTATTTGTTGACATTTTACATACATTTGAATGAACTTGTCAGTACATTCATTCTACTATCATTTTTTTTTTTTAATTGACAATTCCGAACGTCTGGGCTTTTTACAATGCAACGCGCCTTGTCGGCGAAAACAACCCACCGTATTGTATTACTTTTGCCTGTGACTAGCATATAAAGCTCACAGAAAAACGTACCTAGATGTTTTTGTGGGGTTGGATCGTCCAACCATAACCATGATGGAAACTAAATTATCATTCCATATTACTGTGTGGACCCTGAGTGTGGGAGAAAGTGGGTAAACGACGTGGAGAGAGTGGAACTGGACGGTCCGGAATGGAAGCTAAGCAAGACCGCAGTGCTTTGTAGTGAGCACTTCTTAAGTGGTAAGAATCGTTCTCGAGTGTGAATGTTCTGTTTTCTATACTACATATTTTAGGCTTTAACCAGCTTGCGTCATTATCTATATAAATGTAGTGAAAAATTTTTTTTTTTTTTTTAAATCACAAATCAAATGCCAAACACCCAAAGTTCAATGCTTTTCAATGAGTGGAGATGATCCACGTGAGATCCATGTGACCGGGCTCCACATTCTCCTCTGGAAAAATATAGTGACTTCATTGAGGTGAATGCTGACAAAGCTTGATACATTTCAGAAGCTTGGCTGAGTCACAACCAACATGGCCACCACGTATGTGGCAAGTTCCTGACGAAGGCAGGAGCCACTCGGAGCCCGACTGAAAATTACATCAATCAATCAATCACATTTGATTTATACAGTACTTTTCATGCATAAAAATGCAACTTAAAGTGCGTACATCTGCTTTAAAGGTAACTCTGTTTTCGTCTGTGGGCGGTGGAATTCTGCGCCCAACAGTGGCCGATATGTGGCTATTGCATGAGGTTATAATGAACTTTGAACTAGAGTCTATTGGCCCAAAACGGGAAGTATGTCATCGTTTGAGACGCCAAAGATAAACAAATCAGTAACTGTACTATTTATCCTGCACATCTAAAAACTGTCATACATATATTTTCAAGTATTTTTATTAGAATATTGAATTTTCATGATTGTATTTTTGTCCCTTTAAGACTGACTCAACTGTGTGGGAGGATGGCGGCCAAGTGCCCACTACTGATGAGCCACCACTGGCTTTTACTTCCTAAATTATTGGGGATCGTCTCACATCCTAGAGAAGCGAGACTGCGTGACTCACCGCTCACACGCTTGCATCAACAAAACATGATGCACAATCACATCGACTTTACAACTACGAATAGTTCTTTAGACGTTCCGATGCTTTCAAAGACATCTAATAGAATGAATATCTTACCGATCACATCTTCAGGGATGAGCGACTCGATTGGAGGGTCCAGCTCAGAGCTTTGGCACAGGTAAGCTTTCATCTGCGTCATAAATTGCCTGAGTGTCTGCAGAAAATCCTCGCCGGATGTGTGGCAACCACGATTTTCCTGAACAAAGCTTATATAGTCCTGGACCAGGGAGCCAAAATATGAACTTTTATCCCGAGACAGCTCAGCTATCTTTTTCACTGTCCGTCTCTCTGGCGTCATCAAGGAGGTGAGCATACCGCTGACCTTGCGTAAGCGTCCCTTCAAGGCCCGCGGAAGAATAAATGAGCCCCCACTTAGACTCACACCCACCCTGCGCCTTCTGGCTTTTAGGGACGGCCGGAGACGCATTTCCAAGTCCGCCTCTAGGCCCACCCCATAGTCCTCCTCCACTTCCTCTTCACCATCATCATCATCATCATCATCATCCTCACTTGTGTCCTCTACAGTGTCTTGATGGTTAAGATGGCATGACTGGCTGGAGTCCAGGCCCAGGGAGAACCCAGGAGGCTGTGAATATTCCAACGAATCGGACGAAGACGTCGACATGCTCATGTCACTGAGCCGTTGAAGTCTTCTCTCGTTTTGGCTCGACGGACTCACACTGCTGTTCTCCGGTGGAACATCATCCGGAACGGATGGGGCTAGCTTGAATTGAGACAAAGCTTTGGCAATGGTCTCATCATCAAGGGCCATGTGGCAGTGACTGGCCAGAACGGGCTTATTAGGTCTTGGAGGTGGTGGGTTTATTGGTGATCTTGGTGAACCTTTGATTGGGCTGCTGTGTCTAGAGCCCGTTGTCGGTCGAGGGGGAGCCGGGCGCCTGGCGGGGGCCTGCTGTTGCCTTGGGGCCACGGGAATAGCCACTGGCATGCTTTTGGGTTTGGTGGTAAGTGCTGGAGCTCCAGGTGGAGGCGGGGCTGGTCTCCTGCGCAGCATCAAGCGAGGTGGAGGAGGTCGAGGAGGGGGTTGCGATTTACGGTTCACTTTAATCGGGTCTGGGTGCTGCTTGCTTTCTTGGCTGCCACTTGTGGGCTTCATAGACACACTTGTAGTCTCGTGCGAAGGTGGATTTTCTTCACAGTGGTAGTGCTGCCGAGTCTGGAAAAACAGTGGGTTGACGAAGCAGAGAGTAGCATTGGAATGCCTTTTCTCACTTCGAGAGGAAGGAGCCCGGTGACGTAATGTTGGCGGTGCGCTGTCACACTGGGGCCCAGTATGACTCTGCTCCGACCCCTCGTGCTCACTGGTCCTGCTTGTCCGTTGTGGGCTGAGAGTCCGGCTTGAAGGTCGACGGGGAGGGTGAGAGATTGGACGTTGGCTGCACAGGGCAGAGTCCCAAAATCCTGTAAGAGAGACAGTAACACTCAGGCAAATTCTGACATACTGATATAGAGCAGAGCTAAGCCATTCAGTAAACATTCTGCACACAGATCATCACAGCAGGAATGTTAGCACACAACCTTATGCTCATGTCTTTCTCACCACCAGTTCAAAGGTTGTCTTTTAAGTTTTTGAAGTTATCCCCTGTCAACCGTGTGTGTCCTTCTTCTTGCTGGTGGCCGAGACACAGTGACTCAGTCCTGTGTCTCTTTGCCTTGATCTAGTTGGTGCGTCACAAAGCCACAGAGAGGGAGTCGCCAATGTTATTCGCGGAGTGGGCGGGCACTCACCAAACAACATAGTGGACCCATTTCCAGTTCCTCCATTCCCCTTTCAACTTTGTACTCTCTCAAATGTTTGAACCGAGATAAGAGTGTGGTGCAGTGTAGTTTTTGGATTTTTCATCGCTTATGCTAAGTGAATGAATTCCTTAGCATCGACCTATTAATACTGTATATCTCTTAAAAAAGTGTCAAAATACAGTATGACATTTTCTCCTACAATGTCATTTTTAATGGCCTTGTTTGATCTTAACTCCTTTTGTAGCTCTTTGAAGAGAGATTCTATAGTAAGGTACTCTAAGTCCTTCAAAAATGCAACTTTGAATGTACAAAGGTTCCCGTGCACCATTTATATTATTAGCCCTAGTGATGACATGTACGGCAGGCTAAAAAAGGAACCTTTAACTGTTACATTACTGCACAGCTGCTGTCACATGTCTGTCCCGTCTTGAGATTGAGACCTGCGGTATTCATATGGGTTCATGCAAGCAACTGAAACTACATGTACTACAGGGTTTATAGTAGACTGGATAGTCATTTGTCAAATATACGAATAACATTTACATCCAAAATTGTCACTTTTTGTGTACATGATGTACTTGAGATTTCAACATGATCTCATTCTTAATGTTTTGAAGACTTGAGTGTTAGAGCGAGACATGTCTTGAGCTGTTTGTAAAAGCTTTTAGGTCATGCTCTTTTGTTGTGTTGATGCACATTGAGTTGTCTTGTATGTGCTATGGGAATGAAACTGCTACTTTGTTGAACATGTTGATGTACCACATGAGAAGTTCAAAACGTAAAAGAGGCCTTATCACAATAAAAGCATGTAAAGATGGCATAGTTTTAAGCAATAGAAGAGGCATTCATACTTCAGACCACCAACCACCTCCAAACCCTGGAATGCAAGCACAATAACTGCATTGCATGCAGTGGCGTCATTACGCCTATTCCAAGGGGACTTCAGCACAGCATTAAATATTTTTAATTTCATAAGACATAACACACCAATCTCTTGTAATCTAAGACTTGAACATCTTGGGGGGAAAAATGTTTAGGCTACTGACTAGCTACCCGCAGGGGCACTGGCTGGAATTCACAGTGCTTTCAAAAAATAATATTATGGGCCATACAGCGTCAATACCGCAAAGTGAAAATTTTCTCCCAGTCCTCGACCTGTGTCAGGCTACCAGTCCACTAAAATAAGTTGAATCCAAACTATTGGGAAGATATTTTTGCCGCTTCAGAAGTGCCACCTTTCCGAAGAAATGGACTAGAATACCTGGTCCAAGTTGAGCCACCTCTTCCAGATCCTTTTGTGTCTTGGCAAATGCAATGGCTTCTGGGAGTTTGAGAGGGATTGGCAACACATCCCTAAAGTAATCAGAAATGCAAAATTAAGAAAAAAGATTCATAAAGCACCCAAAAATTACATGGATTTGATTGTATGAACATATCAACAACTTAATTCCTATTTATCTTATGATTATGCAGTTTCTCAATCATTTTCCTCAATGCTCTTTATTGTTATGAAGCTGATTATCCTGTCACATGAAGTTTGAATACCTATTTTAATCATAGTACACTACCGTTCAAACGTTTGGGGTCACTAAGAAATGTCCTTATTTTTGAAAGAAAAGCATTTTTTTTCAATTAAGATAACTTTAAACTAATTGGGAATACACTCTATACCTGCTTACACCTAACGTGGTAAATGACAATTCTAGCTGCAAATGTCTGTTTTTTGGTGCAATATCTACCTTACATAGGCCTATAGAGGTCCATTGCCAGCAACTATCACGCCAGAGTTCTAACGGTAAAAGGTGTTTGCCCAATGACAGTTGATTCTTGTTCTTAGAAATTAAGGCTATGCCATGCGAGAAGTTGCCAAGAAACTGACGATGACCCTTCAACGATGTGTACTACTCACTACCTTCTCTTTTGAGCTAATCTATTTTTAACATGCAAATGTGAATGCAAATGAACATGTTGCAATTCCTTCGTATTACCTAAATTGTTGTAATCTGTATCTAGTGCAGTAAAAACTGACAAATTAGCACAAACACAGTTTTTTCATCATCCCCCAGTAGCATTGTATCACATGAACAAAGACAAAAAAAGAAATTAAGTACCTGCTTATGCAGTAGAAAGCCACCAGGCGGAAAAGATCTGCAAAGCTGATCCCAGATCCATCAAGAGAAAATGCTATAAAGCAATCAAACATGAAGATCTTAATTTTTTTCCATACACATGTAACAATGAATATACTGTAGAGTAGAGACAATATATATGGTGATACAAATATAATAGCATCAATGATGGCTCAGTGGTACGTTTCCCAACCCCGGAGGTTGTGGGTTCGATCCCCGACCATTGTGACCATATTGCAGTATCCTTGAGCAAGATACTGAACCCCCAGTTGCTCCTGATGCTGCGTCATCAGTAGGTAGATAAGGTACAATGTGAAGCACTTTGAGTACCAAAGGTAGAAACGTGCTATACAAGTGACGGTCCATTTACTTCTAGTGTATAGTCTCACAACATAATCACCGATAAAAACAATTTTGAAAACAGAAAAAATTACTCTCAAAGGTCAGAATTGTTGAAAATTGGGTCGCAACAAGCACTGACTAGATTCAGATCCAGCTTCAGACAACATTCTTACGGCTTCCAGGTTCATATTGCACATTATGATTCAACAAACACTTATCAAGATGATTAATAGAAAAAATAATTGATTAAAATAATTGTTAGTCACATCCCTAGACATAATCAAATACAAAGACGGTTCAAATAAACAGTTTTTGTCACACTTTCTCCTCCAATTGAGCTGCTCATTCTGGCATGGGTGCCTTGGCCACCTGGGGGCAGTATAAGACCACTGTAGGCTGCACTGAAAAGGAAATGCACCACTGTATCGTCAGTTAAATATTATTAAAATTCTTCCATGTAAAAGTCGGTGATGTAATTTAACATTTAAAGCACAGACTTTATGCTAAAATAAAGGTCATTGTAGGTTCATGTCAATAATGGGCACAGTTTGATGTCATGTACAGTGTTGCCATGAGGTACAACAAGTGACTCAACTTACATGTTTTTCAAGATACGAACCATTGATCAGACAATTTTTTGTTTGTTTTGAAATAAGACCACTGTATGGTGTCAGGTGACTCAACTCACTTCATAACAAGTGACAGTTTGGCTGATGTAATGATAGCAAATATTCTTCCCAAAAAGGTTTCAAGATGTTTATTGCCACTCTCAGCTAAAGGTTACTATCAAAAACCAAACATTTAGAGAGAGACAATTACCTGTTGTGTATTTAATGCAACCACTTCCTTTATGTTAATATACATTGGGAAACTCCATAGGCACACAGGCAAACATGTAGCATCTATGTGACAGTGTCGTTACACTTCAAACCAGTGATTCTCAACTGATGTGGGTCGTCCCCATTTTTTGTGGGTTGCGGACAGCTAGTAAAAAGTTACAGTAAAGTTATCTACGGTAATTGTATACAGATTTTTTTTCGGACCAATATGGAGGCGTGCCTGGCTCACACGGCAAGATCGACAAACTCAACATACCATATACGAACCCAAGCCGCTTTCTTTCATGAATATTCCCAGGTCAGGCAGGAAATCCCACAAAACCTCTCGAGATTAAACATGATTTCAGAGTAAACAAACAGGGCAGAAGAAGACGAGGCAGTAGCGATAGTTTGTGGTTTGTGTTTAGCAGAAAACAAGCGGTAAAAATAGTAATAATAATACATCAGATTTATATAGCGCTTTTCTGGACAACCGGACACTCAAAGTGCTCACAATGGATGCATTATTCAAGCACTCACGCATTCACACTCTGTTGAGGGTAAATTACGGATGTAACCACAGCTGCCCTGAGGCAACTGACGGAAGCGTGGCTGCCAGTGTCCGCCCCTCCGATCACCACCAAACATTTCACACCTGGGCCGTACAACAGTGTGAGTAGTGAAGGCAAGGTGGGTGTAGTGCCTTGCTGAAGGACACTACGGCACATGACTCGGACAGACCTGGAATCGGACGGTAGACCTTCCGGTTACTGGATGACCACTCTTACCTTTGAGTCACGGCTCAAAGTAAAGCCATGGGTCAAAGGAGTGGAGACAGCGCGAGCGCGGACTGTTTTGATTTTGGGATTCCCGACCGTGCATCCTCGACAACTCCAGAGAAATTGGGCCAAAACATGTTTAATATCCCCAATTTGAGATTCATGAAATCTCCTTCAGAAGGGTGAATATCCATCCGAACACACCACACAGGAATATCTGATAAGATTATCTTTTGGACCTATTACAATAATTGGGGCGTCCTTATGATTGTCAGCAGGAGATATTCGGGGCTACAGTATGATTGGGCTAATTATCCTGCTTTGTGAACCAGGCTTTACTCTGTAAACAAACACAGTGCAGTTCAGTCTTTGGCTCACGGGCATCCTAGCTAGCGATATGCTTTTGTCAGTATGGTCAAAGTCATTTGAAGCAGTTTTTAAAATATAACATAGTACTGTACATGTATTTTCAAGACTATTTCAAAGCCCCAAAAAATGCTTTATTGTCCTGAAATTCCACCTTTCCACAACAACAATAATCATAAGATGCGGGTCCCCAGAGTGACAACAGTAGAGAACCACAGCTTTAAGCAATGGATATCTGAACATAAAATGTGCAGCAACACGTGTTGTCGACACCTTACAACAATACTAACTGCCATATATTGTTTATCCTCTGCAAAGAACGAGTAATATTACTGCCGTACTAAGAAGCCGAGTGAGGAGCTGAGCCTCCAGCACAGTATATCTGTACGTCTGTCTTATACTGTCCCCAGGTGGCCAAAGAAATTGAAGGAGAAAGTGTAACAAAAAAAAAAAAGAATTATTTGTAATTGTATTTAACTATAATTTAATACAGTGCTATTTTTTCTCATTAAAACACATTACAAATTACATACTAATGGCCTTTCTATACATTTCAATGGGGAAAGTGATTTGTGATAAAAATGTTTTAAATTACAAGTGTGGTCAAGGAATGATTAAACCTCACGTCTCAAGGCACCACTGTATTTTGCACATCATAATAAGAATCTAAAAGTGCATGAAACTTACTATACTGGCTCTCTTTGACAGGGAAGTGGCTGATGGAGCTCCCTGCACGATCCTCTTTCAGGCGAACAGAGAGGACCTTCCGCTGCAGAGTGAGTGACTTCCTTACCAAGAAAACCTGCACCCCATACCATGGGAGATGATATATTCTTAGAAAATGGACATAACTCCTTAAAATTCAAGATCATGGTCCTCACCCCTGGCAGCTGTTTAAGTAGGATGTGTGTGGCCTCCTCTTCACTGACTGTCAGCAGCAGCCACACAGGGTGGGTTTGAGTCAGTCTGTCCAAAACACTCATCCTCCTCCGTAATGAGTCATATCCACAATCCCGTTCACACCTCACACTGCCACCTAGGGGGGGCTCCAGGTGAATGCCACTCACATCACCGCTCACCTCGCTCTTCGGCCTGACAAATAGGGGTCAGAACAGAGATTTGACCTGCTACTGTAAAAAAAACAAAAAAAACACAAAGCACCAGACCACCTAGCCCAAGTTGGACACAACAAGGTTCTTTTTTTACAAAATGTTTAAATTGATAAAGGTTTTCCTCACGAGACAGTATATGTGTTGACAGCAACCATACCCTTGGATGTCCTGCTCCTGGTCCACTGTGGGAGAGGTGTGAACCATCTCCTTCTTCAACTCCCCAATCTCCAGCGCAAATGCATCAATGAGCTGCAAGAATAAAGAATGGAACTCAAGTGAGTAGCTTAAACAAGACCAAGACACTGAGACTGATCTGGCTTAGAACAAGGGAAGGGTTGGTCAGCCTTCCTGTGTGTGTGTGTCTAATTTCCGAGAGGCAGGAAACTAAACACAAAGCATTGTGCACACCTACGTCCAAAGTGTAAGAAATCATATTGTTTTCTGCTCAGTTTTGGACCGCTCAGACGATTATCTGGACTCTTTTTTTACTCTCACATGTCTGTGACTATGCGTTCTACACTGAATCTTGCACTCATTCTTGTTTTTGTTCTTGTTTTATGGGATCTTAACAGGGTTCGTGGTATTAAATGCTGCTAGTTTAGACTAATTCGCTCTATGCGTTGCTCTCTGCTGTCAACTTTGACTAAGTCCAAAACGCTGTGCACACCTTGGCCTCTTTGGGGCAGTGTGGTGCCTGCATGGACAAACACACATTCAGATAAAAAGAGCAGAACTAGAATGTCACAATTCAACTTTATGAATATACCTTGTTTTTCACAAAGTAGGAAGAATATATTTCTGAGTATTGTTGTATTACCGTTGTGCATGATAACTTACTAGAACGTTTGTGTGTGTAAATATTCAATTCCCCCATGAGTTTTAATGCTAACTGTTGCTAGCTTGTTAACAGGGATTTCCAATCATGGTTAGCATGAAGTGATTTCGGGAATGAAACTAGAAGGAAGTATGTGTTGTACAATGTAATTATTTTTGTTGTGTGTATAGTTTTAAAGTTGAGTCTCATAAACATTTTTAAACACGCTCAGAGAGAGAAGAATAACACGTCACAGGCTTTTACGAGTCAGGAACTTCCATACACACTGCACTGTGCGACACAAAGGGTTTTTTTCAATTATAGTATAATGCTTGTTTGATTGTGAGAAGCCAAAACAGAAGTCACATTTAAATTTTGATTTATCGCTCAGCCCTCGATGTTTCTGCACCATTCTTTGCACTTAAAAACACTTCTGGTGATAAAATATGATTAAAATTAGGGATTCACGAGAATTATGCTGTATATCAATATTGGGAAAAAAATCTGTCAGTCCGATTCAGCAATTTAGGCCAATATTTAGGCTGAAATTGAAAGCTGCATTAAATAGACTAACGTACAACCAACAAAATTCTTCTCAACTTTAAAAACAGTATTTATTATAAATACTGAAACTTGTAGTGAAAAAAAAATTCACTTGAATGAGAGCCATAGCTGAGGCTCCCTCAGCGGTCACCCGGCCCAACAGCCGTGTCACCGCCTCTGGGACAGCTACAAGTGAGGACTAGTAACTGGGAGCTAAACCCATTCGGCTATACTGTATGTTCCGTTTTGGCTTTTCGCTGTTAGGGGGGCACCACAGCGAGTCACTCACCAGGAAAGTTCTTGCCCTTCCTGATGCAACCCACCCATTTTTATCCAGGCTTGGGATTGAGAGTGGCTGGGAATCGGCGTACAGCATAAAGGGTCTTGCTTAAGCACCCAGCTGGATGTTACTATTCACTGTGGATTTGGACCACGACCCCAGTGTCCAAAGTCAGCTATGTTAGCCACTGAGCCACCCAGCCACCATAAATCCACAATAATATGGTGGTGACTGAGAAAACTCTTCGGTCCAAGCCTCGAGCATGGAGGGTTGCAATTAAGAGACTTGGAGAGATTTTAAGAGAATGATGCAGCCCTTGTTTTGATTGACTGTGATGTTGGGGTCTTAAGGGGTGGAGACAAAAAACAGGCGACAACAGTGATATGGAGGAACCTCAACCGGGGAGGATTAACTTCAACGGCAACAGAGTCAGTGAAGCAAGATGTTGCCCATTCAAGGCCTTATGTAGTAGAATTGCGTTTTGTTGTTGTCTGCAAGAATGATTTGCAGCATTGGCCTTTTGTCTCTTGCCAGCCTAAAAACAACAAAAATGTACAGTACAACAATAATCTTGCATGAAATAAAGAAATCATCCAATTTTCATAGTTTTTGTATGTTCTCTCACCTCTATGACTGAAATAATGCATGTATAAACTACTGATTGATTGATTGGTGTTGCTGTATTCTATTTAGCTCAAGTGCGCATCATTTTTGTATTTGTGATAGGCCTGAGCAATTGAGGTCATGTGAATTGTTTCAGGCTTTTTGTCTAACAAAATACATGACACATTTTGACCAATAGAATGCAGTGTTGTCCAATACCTTTCTCCGACATCGGGCACCAGGTCATTCTTCATTCAACACAGGCTTGCATACTCTCCCTCCTGTTCATGCCTCACAGCAAACACCCTCCCCGGAGGTATGTCACTCAGGTCAAAGACTATTGTATAATACAAATAAGCCCCTGTGTAGCGCAGTGAATGTGATGCAACGCAAACACAATATAACGTTGCCTTAGTAAAAGTCATGGAACAAACAGGAACCATTGGAGCATTATGGTAATTCTGTTATTGTGTGCTAAAGGTCATAGACAGTAACTACACGATGCACAACAGGGGGTGCCTGGTTTACAACCCTTCCGACAGTGTCGCCGGAACCCAAATAATGTTTTACGGAAGTATTTGTATGGAACTCATCTAGGCTGTAAAAAATCATATGGCATCGCGTGCTTCAACTTGTGTCCATACGGGCTTGTGACGTGACAATCCATTGTCACTAGACATATTGAGAGTCATTCATTACGTCAATGAATATGAATTTGTCTCAAGGGATGAATTGTCTGTCTGTCTGTCTGTGTCCAAAGTTCATACAAACTTCTGCCAAGATGTCATTTTGTGTTTTTCAGGGGGGGACTGCATCAAGTTGACTCCAGCACATCTCAAAGAGTCTCAATGGTGTCTACAATATTAATTCTCAGTAATGCCCTTTCAAACCTTTCTGTGAACCAGTTAGAGAAAATTCTTACAAAATGATGAACAAGGCTGAATGTTTTAGTTAATCCTCAAATGATTTATTGGGGTATGTCAGTGACTTCTAAATGTTGCTTGCTCACAGCATATTAAGTTGTAGCCATAAAATTGCTGACCAAATTAAGGGATGCCTGATCATAATACTGGGTTGTAATGTAGGGACAAGGTACCACGGTTCCATTGCTACCTAATCATTGTTACGTTTCAGCTTGTGGAAATTTAACTTTTAAAACAACTAGCTTTAAACTACAAATAGTGGGGTCTCTGCAATGCCTGCCAACCCACCAATGGTGAAATTACATAACCAAGTAAAGCTTTTGTTAACAGCTGATTTCCGAATTTCTGAATATTGGCCCCTTACGTCATAGCAGCGGGGCTCATTTACATAATAAGCACCCAGACATGTCGCTTTCCCGCCCATGACTCGGCAACTAAGATGGATGAAGAAACACCACTTTTAAGCCACAGCTGGAAACACTTTCTGAAACAATTTGTCAAAGCCAAACGCTAAGCAGAGCTGCATTGAGTGACACATACTTTTGACTGCTGGGAGAAATTGTTGATGTTGTGGGGTTGGAAATGCCTCATGGCAATGCCTCAATGCGTGAAATACTGATTGCTATTTATGCCTCTCCCACTAATTAATGGTAACTGTCACTTTGCTGTAGTGAACAATGAGCATGATTGTAATGAAGCCACAAAGTCAGCAAAGTTGTAGCAATACAGGCTTGTATTGTGAAGTGATACCACAATGTAGCATTCAGCACAAAATTCATTTATGGAATACAGGAATACATTTCACTCAGTTTTAATACCGTACATTTTAAAGGTAATGTGTAGGCTGAGTCTTGTGCAGTCAGACACAGAATGTGACATGTTCCACAGCTATAAATGTTCTTTGTACACATCCTCGGTGAAGTCATTGTCAGCCACAGTGTCCTTACCTTGAAGAAGCTGCCGCTTCGAATCATCAGGCCATCTTGAGGATTGTCGCTTGGCGTGTTGGAGTCCATTTTGTCTTCCTTTTGATGTGGACAGAGTCTGCTTTATGGCTGTGTGTTTACATCTGCGGCAATAAGCAGGCCGGAGCTCTGTGGGTCAAACATACACACATCAGTCCACATAATGCACTGTGGTGCAGAGCGAAGAGGTTTCCACTTTTTCCAGTTTTGAAGAGTCAGTCGGAGTTTGCCTTTTCCTCAAATCCCTGTAATTATTCCACTCATTCTTCTTTCACTTTAGTGCCTCCACCCTTTCTGCCACTCTGACTTCACTACTTCCTGCTCCAGTTTTCTTATGCTCACTGTCATGTTTAACTCTTTTACTCACATCTTTTTATTTTGCAATTCAAAAGCCTGACATGGGCGGCACGGTGGCCGACTGGTTAGCACGTCCGCCTCACAGTTCAGAGGTCGTGGGTTCGATCCCGGCTCCGGCCTCCCTGTGTGGAGTTTGCATGTTCTCCCCGTGCCTGCGTGGGTTTTCTCCGGGCACTCCGGTTTCCTCCCACATTCCAAAAACATGCATGGTAAGTTGATTGGATACTCTAAATTGCCCCTAGGTGTGATTGTGAGTGCGGATGTTTGTCTCTGTGTGCCCTGCGATTGGCTGGCAACCAGTTCAGGGTGTCCCCCGCCTACTGCCCAAAGACAGCTGGGATAGGCTCCAGCACGCCCCGCGACCCTTGTGAGGAGAAGCGGTACAGATAATGGATGGATGGAAAAGCCTGACATTTTGGATTGATTTTCCGTTTTAGAGAGCGCCACTTCGTGCACAGCTGTTTTTCTTCACCTGGTCTTGCTACCTGAATGTGTTCCGAGTATGGGCATTGAAAAGAGGCAAACGAACCAAAAACTGTTGAGAAACACAAATTTCAAAATTCAAAAACCAGCATTGCACAGTCAAATAGTAGATGAAAAAGTTATCGCTAATCTGACATAAGAATGTTTCAGCACAGCCTTCATCAGATAATTTTTTTCCTGATAAAGTCAAGCCCACAATTTTTCTTTACAATAAGATGTTCTATGCAGCCCCACTAGTCCAAACACAGCATTCTGATTAATATTGCGTTTGTAGAATATGCATTAAGCAGTAAAACCCACACGCTTTTGTCCATCTCAGGGGGCGGCCATTTTGCCACTTGCTGTCGACTGAAAATAACATCACAGTCGCTCACGGCTCATTTAACGACTAATCATTACTCAGCTTCAGAAAACAGGTGAGGCCGAAATTCAAAGCCAGAACCTTTGGCCTTGAAGCAGACATGCAAGCTATGAATTATGCATTTTTGAAGTTTGGACCAAGTATGAAGTCATTATTATGTCCGATTTGAAATAGTGGAGAAAAGAGAGATGCATATTCACTCAACTGGATAGCTGATGTGTAAATTCTCCAAAGATCCCTGATGAGACTTCAAGGTACCCGTACTCCAGCTAGCTAACTTTGATACCTTCCACTACACTGCATACATTTTTTAAGGCTGGGCGATATGACTGAATAGTATATCAAGATCTAGATGTTTCATATTGGTCGATATCGATATATATTTATTCTTTTTTTTTTTTTTTTTTAACTATTGAAAATAATGACCCGGAAAAAATGAATTTAGGTTATTTTATTTTAACATAATACTTAACCTTTTATAAGAGGTAAACGTAACTATGAAACTGGAAGAGATGGGCACTTTACTCTTTTTTTTCGGTCTGTCCCTCGTCCTCCGTCTGTGACCTGGGTACCCTTCCGTCCTCATCCCTCCATAAAAATAATCGTCCCAATACATACATTTATCCCGGATTACACACACAAGACAGGCAGGGCGTGTTTCTGTCAGTCGTCTGTGTGGTGTCCTGCATGTGGCGTTACCCATGGTATTACATATGTTGAACCACTAGAGGGCAGACAATGCCTGTGTAGTCTTATAGGGTTGTTGCTGGGAACATGGAAAGAGTTGTACACTGTGTAGGCAGGTAAAGGCGGCTCTGTGGTATTGCAGAAAAAAAACAGTTGTCTTGCTTTTTAAAAGAACCCAACACAACACTAAAGTCGGTACTTGATCCAGTTAGGACGATTAGAGGGACGCATAGTCCGTCCTCTCTAAAAGACTTACCATCCTCCGTATGTCCGTCCTCCAAATGGGCGTCTGTCCGTTAAGTACCTGGGACAGAATGCCCATCTCTGTAACTGGTCAATATAAAGATTAAATAAACTCACTTTTTAACATAATGTGCTTAGCTGGGCCGGCGATATGTCTGAATAACTGTCATAGTCAAAGTATTTCATATCAGTAAATATTGATAATTATTCAGTTTTACACCCATTAAAAAAAATAACAGTTACTGTATTTTTATAAACCGCAACTTTTTTCCTAGATTTTGAGCCATGCGGCTTATAGTCCGGTGTGGCTATTCTGTGGATTTTTCTTCCACCGCTTGGGGCGCTCTAACCGGAATGAGTACAATTCAATACAATACATTTCCCATTAACTGGATGTGACTGGGGCGGCACGGTGGTCGACTGGTTAGCACGTCCGCCTCACAGTTCATAGGTCGTGGGTTCGATCCCGGCTCCGGCCTCCCTGTGTGGAGTTTGCATGTTCTCCCCGTGCCTGCGTGGGTTTTCTCCGGGCACTCCGGTTTCCTCCCACATTCCAAAAACATGCATGGTAAGTTGATTGGATACTCTAAATTGCCCCTAGGTGTGATTGTGAGTGCGGATGTTTGTCTCTGTGTGCCCTGCGATTGGCTGGCAACCAGTTCAGGGTGTCCCCCGCCTACTGCCCAAAGACAGCTGGGATAGGCTCCAGCACGCCCCGCGACCCTTGTGAGGAGAAGCGGTACAGATAATGGATGGATGGATGGATGTGACTGCAGGTGGAGGAGTTCAACAGGCGAGGGCGCCATAGACTACGTTATTGCATTAGGTGTAATGCTTTGAGTTTTATGTTTTCCTAGAGGTCCATGAAGTGCACATGAATGCGATTGGCTGATGTTACATCTGTTCTGTTGTTTCGATGTGAAATGCAATTGTTGATTTAGCACGTTGTGTGTTAGATTGTCTGACTTAATTATCATAAAACAAGACAGGTGCATATGTAGAATGTAGTAGAACAATAGATGGTGGAGTCTGGTGGACATTAGCTGACAAACTGGAGCGGCAGTCGGCAGTGATATGAAGATAAGTACTGTTTATTTTCTCTTGGTTCTCTTCTGTTTTAATCAGCAACGTTGCTGCAGTCTTAAAATGCACTGAAAGAATCTGCACATTTAGAACATGTACATTTAGAGTTCATAATCGTTCTGTAAATGCAGTAAATATAAAAGTTTTCAACATAGATCGGTGCGGCTTATATAAAGGTGCGGCTTACAGCCCGGAAAATTCGGTAACTGTTTTTGTGTACGTCGTTATGTAGTGTAATGTTTCAATATCTGCCTTTTTTTAAACTCTGATGGCCGATAAATCAATTTAAAACAGTGTTAACTTCAAGGAAGTATTTATTAGAATATTCAGTGAACTTTTTAAGAGATTCTACTCACCCTGGGAACACTATGCACCTTTTGTGTCATGTTTGAGTTTTTTAGTTTTGTTTTCTCAGCATTTGTCTGTCTTGTCAATGATTGTGTCCACCTGTGTGCATTCCACCCCCTAGCGTTAGCCAATCAGCTCCCTCCTACGTTGTGTGTCTCGTCCAGGTGTTTCTCATTGTCTCGTCAGTATGCTTGTATTTAAGTTCCTAGTTTTCATTCAATCCTTGTCGGATCATTGTCGATGTCATGTTTTGTTTCTTAGTGTTTCTTTGCTACTTTGAGTTTTGGACTTTTCAAGATTTGTAAATGCTGTTTTTTTGTTAATATTTTCATCAGTATGGCCTGCTTCTCCTGCCTCCCTGCATTTGGGTCCTCCACCCCCACATCCATGACATTTTGTTTTTATTTGAAGTCAATACAATACTATCTGTTTTTGTTAGAATTTTACAACAAAGATGGCCACATTGGCAAACATTTATAATAATGACTTTTTAAAAAACGTTATGCAAATCTGAAAAATTGTTCAATACACATATGGTCACAGACGGTTGAACAAAGTTCAGAGTTTATTTTTATTTTGACACCAATATTCCTTTTTAGTGAAAATTAATATCGGCCCCTAATATCGGTTATCGGCCTCCTTGACTAGTAATGATTGGTATCGGTATCGGCCTTGAAAAAAACATTGGTCTATCTCTAGTTTAAATGCTTCTTCTTCGTGTTTGGAGGCGGATGCGTCCTGCCTACAACATGCATCATGCCGTGATTGGGTTTGTTTTCTATTTTTCTTCTTTCCAAGGCATTTTCACTTTCTATTGTTATCGATCACGTGTGAATCGCGATGCATATTGATATTGAATTATCGGTCCAGCCCTACATTTTTGAATAATGATTAAAATAATTGTGGCATATAAAGGCACCTGGTATAAAAATAGCCCTCATTTCCCCTTTTAATTTGTTCATCAGTGTGCGTGTTTTGCCATCCTCTCCCCTCTCTTTTGCCTTCCCCCACCTCCGTCTGTTTTGCCAAACTTTCACCTCTTTTCTGCCTCACCCCACCTCTTTCTCTCTAGCCAGGCTGAAATCATTAGGTCAGTCCTTCCCTTCCTGGCAGAGACATCTCTGCGGGCCAGATATGCACGTGACTCACACAGGAAGAGTACACCCCCACCATTCCCGTCTGAAGGGAGGAATGAATGTATATGTCTTAGCTCACAACACCAAAGTGGAGTTTAGCAACATGAAAATCTCTGTTTAAAAGTCAGTGTTGTCAGAGTAACAAGGCATAAGTGGCCTAAACCTCCACTGCTGTGACACTTTTTCTCATAAAACTTGGCCCAATCACAAAACAATAATTTTGGTTGTTTACCTGGCTACAGCTTCTCAAATGTGACTGACTGATTTTTCTGTCGTTTTACTCATTCTGATCTTTGGAAGCCTTTGGCTTTGAGCTACAAAAACAACAACTAGGAACTTGGGAACATTCAATCCCACAGAGGAATGTCCTGTGGGGAACTTGTGTCTTTGTCTTACTTTCTGGGTTCCAATAAAAACAAGCAGATACTTGTGATGCTAGGTATGAGAAACCACACATTTAAGTGCGGTTCTAATACTGTAGTGTGCATTTTCTGTGTGTGTTTGCGTGCCTGAGTTGGCACAATTTATATGATGTTGACCTTTTTAAGACTGTAAATTAGTTTAACCTGAATAAAGAGCATCACTACTGATTGAGTAGTAGTATGTAGGCAAGATAGAGTAATCTGGACGTTCTGGTGAATTCCAACTGAGCCAGACTGCAATATACATTGGTCAGGCTCGCCCATTAGTTGCTTCTGGCCCGAGGATCCCTTTTGAAGTAAGTAAATACTAAATATCGGGTGTCTATTATGCTTAAATCGACTATATCGTTATCATACAAATGTACTACCAATTAGGGCTGCACAATGTTGGAAAAAAATGACATTGCGATTTTTGGGGGGTTGCGATATATATTGCTATGTTAAAAATATAATTTTCACCAGAAGACTTGAATAGATTTGTTTGGGAATAATTTGGTTAACTCACCATGACATCATTGTATTCATATAATATCGTTTAATCCAGACTAAGGGGGTTCATCTGTGAATGATGATTGCTGTATATAAAAGGGATCACAGAGGTCATGTCTCGGTAACATAATAGATTATTTAACATTGTATTTCACACTTCAATGTAAACAGCAGCAACATATTAAACATATTTTAAACAAAAAAATAAAAAGAACAGGTGCACTAGACCCTTGAGTCATTTCAAAAAATAGAAGAAAATAAAAAACCTCTAAAACAGCAGCAGAGTTATAAACACCTTTAAACTAAAATTAAAAAATTAAAAAGCAGGTGTACTAGCGCCTGAGTTGTTTACAAAAATATAACATTAAGATAAAAAAAAAACCTTTGTGAAACTGCAGCAGTTGTAAACAAATTAGAACAAAAATATTAAAACTTAAATAGCAGGTGCATTAGTCCCCTGAGTTGTTCACAAAAATATAACAATAACTAAAACGGTCTGTAAAACATATTGCATCAGTGATTTGTCGGTGCTGTTTGGACTTCTTATAAGGAGTTATGCTGACAAAGGCATCTGTACGGTAATTGTTTTTTGAGTCGATGAAGTTTCGCCACGGGTCCCACTTCTTAGTTTGAACTGCTCATACAGGGGCTTTTGTGGCGGCGATTACAGCAACAACGGCGAGGCACTGTTGGCAAAGGATGTTTTGTTGTTCTGAATCTTCCTAGCCGAAATACTTTCATATTTTGGATGTTGACTTTTTTGGGGGACTAAATTCACTGCTGCTTTTGCCGCTGTCGTCTCCTTGCCTGTTAGCAGACAGCAGAGTGGAGGGGGAGGGGCCGGTGACTGATTGGCAGGAAGGAGGGGGTGAGCGAGACAGGCTGTGTAAGAGCATAGAGTAGTTTGCTGCTTTTTTGAAGCAAAACAAAAGTTTGCGTGTTCTAAGAAAAAAAAAAGTTAAAACATTGCACGTCCTACGATGGGACTATCGCGCATGCGCACATCGCAATCGCGATGTTCAAAAGACATATCGTGCAGGCCTACTACCAATGTTTCAGACAGGACATTATATTATATATTGTACTGACATGTCCGTTATCTTTGTTACTAAGGGTGTCACTAACTCACAACAATTTAATACCAAAAGTAGCATAAATGTAATACACGACTAGAATCAAAAACACTAACTATATTATACCCAGTCTGTACAAAAATAAGACATTAAAGTGACACTGGGATGATCTTAACATTGGCACTTATATAATAGGTTTGCATGTAAAAATGACATCAGTACTAAAGTGCACCCCCCCCCCCCCCCCCAAAAAGACTGATTTAAGTGATTTAAGGTCTTTTTTTGTTTTTAGGACAAATTTCCTAGCCCCCTTTTGGGGCGTGGCTTATGTTATGTTTTCGGTCTCAGCGGTTTACGTCACGGGAGGCAAGCGTGGTAATATTGCTCACTTTGACAGTTCTGTTGTCTAAAATGGCTACCGATCGCCACCAAAATGCAAATGCGCATTACTACTCTTGTCCACAAAGTATAAAACTGTTCTGCACAATAGTTTGGATTCATTGACATAAAACGCGATCTCATCATTATCACCTCCACAAAATCAAAAATACTGTGCCGACTGGTTATATTTCTGACATTTAGCGACGCTAAACTCGTGTCTCAGGAGGGAGAGGGCGTCTTGCAGTGAGCAGCAGGTAGATTGGAGCTTTACACCCCCCTCTTCCCTCCCCGGCTAAAGGTAGGATAATAGGACGGCTAATAGCAACAACTAGCTTCAGGTCGTTAAAACAAAAGGTTTTAGCACAACAACATTAGCTCCTTACTCTGCGTGCAGCCCGCGTCGATCTTCATGTCGCGGGTTTGCCTCCCAAGCAGTCGCGTGCGTTGTCCGACACCGCTTGCAGCCGCCAGAGAGTGCGGTAAGCCCTCATCGAACAAGCGTCAATGTTCAGCGAACAAAAAGTTCCAGTGAGGCTGACTTCACAAGCGAGTGTGGCCGCATTGCAACGTACCTTTTCGGCTGTTTACATTCCAAATTGGACGGCGTGTTCTAGGTCGAAAAACTGGGGCCATTTCTCATCCAAATAAATGTGCACGTCTACTCATTTCCACTTCAGTCTCTGTAAATATCCTGACTGGTGTTTAATGCGTCCTAACCGTGATCAGCAAAGAAGCAGTGTTTTTTTTTTGTTTTTTTTTAAGCAAAGAAGCAGTGTGCGCTCGTCCCATTCTAAATCTAAGTAGCTCTGCTGACTTCCACATTTCCTCATTCTCATATAAATCAGCCACGGAGAGGTTAATCCTTTTGATATGTTGAAGTGGGCATTAGTAGAAATGTGCACATATTTTTTGGTGCCAAATGATCGCCATTTTTGGACGTTACAAGCAATGAAAATACAATGATTTCCAATTGAGAGTTTGGAATCGGTTCCTCCCGTGACTCCGACAGAACAAGGATAGGAGTTACTTATTTCCCAATTTCTCCCAAATGTATTGATAAAATAGAAAATGACAACTCTTCATTTTCCCGATCAAAAAATATATAAAATGAACTTATTAGTGAAAACATGGCCATACCACCCCTTTAAAGAGGCTTAAAGTGTTACCTGTAACAGCAACAAAAAATGATTGGAAAGCCACCTACGATTACCGTTGCCAGAATTAAAGTTTACGTCAGTTGGCTGAGTAGTGCACCAGACGTGGTGTGAATAGGTTTTAAAATAAGATCACTGACAGGGAGTGCAGCGTTAGGTGCCTTAACGTTGCATGGCTTAATAGCATTTGGTACATCTGCCTTGTTAAGTATAATGTCTTATCCATTGTTATGTACTTGTCTATTGGTCCCTTTCTGTCCTTTTGGCCATTTTAACTATTTATGTTCTCACACTTGTTCAAATAAACACTGATCATGATCTTGTAAGCACATTCAATTATAAATTTGATTTTGATCAAATGCAGTATGGATATCGTTGGAGGGAATTTATTTATATTGATACACTCATACGCGTTTACTGTGTATCTTCATTAAAACGTGAAATAAAGTGGGCAGGTCTGAGCCCTGAACCTCCTGGTCTGAAAATGAGTCCCACTCGACCGTGGTATTATGTTCCATTGTTAATGAAAATTGCTTCATCCACAAGCAATTCAACACAATGGACCAAATTCTAAATGACCAATTAATTATTATACTCATCCCTAGTACTTCTGCTTGGGTCTGGATTACATTCAACAATTCACAACATGAAGTGATCATGTGATCAAACATACTAGTCTTATTACAACTATATATAAAAGAAATAATAGGTTTACACACCCCTATCCAAATGGCAGGTATAAAAAAGACCAAGATCAAAAGACAAAACTTTTTCCACCATTAATATAACCTCTAATCTGTCCCACTGAAATATAAATAGAATATAGAAATAAACAAGTGAAAAAAAATATGGTTGCATGAGTTTAGTTGTAATTTTTACATTACTTCTCAAGTTGATTTTTTTTTTCTTTTTTTTAAATTGACGTAAAAATTATTGGTCACATTAATAGTGTAAAACATATTGAAAAGATTTTGCTTGGTCTCATTGTTTTATATCACCAGAAAACTGTCATTTGAACAGGGGTGTGCAGACTTTATATCCAGTAGTAGTTTAAAAGCGAACTCTTGTTAATCATTGCATGAAGCAAAACGGGATATCTCACTCTCCTTTTACACAAACTTTATTGCATGGGCGCAGATGGTACTGGGGGCGCTTTCAAAACGACCTCGATCTGATGGGTGATTTGGCATTCTGGACAAACAACAGCTTCATCTTTGACTACATGACTAGTATTTATCCGGCATTGGCTCGTGTGCTAAACCGACTAATTTTCTTTCGGAGTAGTTGTGATAGACTTTGAGAAGCACAAACACAAAATGTATTTCAAGACAGACGTGGATGTATGGTTTAAGAAATGTGTCTATACAGCACCATGGGAGAAAGAGAAGGTCAGCGAGGCCTTTATAGCAACATTACATTTAACGAAGCACATCTGCACAAATGGCAAAGTAATCCTCGCTCCAGGACCGCTGTATGCGACCACAGAATAGAATCTGGGTCAGTGGTTCTGCCTGATTTCAGCTGAAGGGACTGGCCCATCTTGTTTTGGTTAGACAGGAAACTTTTTTTTTTTTGGAATGCAGAGGAATTTGACTGTTTGCTTCTCTCAAAAACAACAATTACAACATGTCAGCATTCCCGTGATCTTCTCCATGAAATGTTCATGCTTCCTTCTTAATAAATTGGCTGCGTTGACACTTTCAAGACTTTCAAGGTATTCAAAGTGCTCACACTCTTGCTGCATTCAGTATCCAAATCGTCACAAAACCACGGATTGCACATGCAACCTTCCAGTTGCGAGATGATCACTCTAACAGAAAGCTTAAAGTGAAAACACTTCAAGCAATGCACCTGGTTTGTCCAATATTGTTATAATGAGATAAATGATATTTTAATTCAAGAATGGCAACTTTAATGCTCACAAAATCCATGTAGTATGCAGAGATTTATTAAAAATAATCGTCCTGCGACTCCCGTCCTTTAAAAGCGTTTCCATCTTTGCATTCCGTCAGTACGCCTACCCCCCCAACCAAAAAAAACAAACAAAAAAAATACCTGTGCACTCATAAACATTATGATATATCATCATATGATGATGATGATGATGCGGACCAGAGAGGACATCATGAGAATATATGAGGTTTTTTTTTATTGCAAAACTTTTGCGTTTCTTCCCTGAGAACTTTCCTGAAAAGTTGTTATTTTGGTGGTGGGGGGATTCCATCTGACAGCGACAATATATAAAATATGTGTAATTACTGCCACTTTAAAGTATAGCAAATGCCTTCGTCCACACCCAATTCTGCCGCTGACGTAAAGACCATGTGGGTGTATCAATTTTAGCGATGAAAAAGGGGCATTCCAGGGGCAATTATTTTACAGATTGCTCAAAAAGTGATTGATAGCATTGAAAATTAACGCCAGGTTACTTTTCACAGACAAAAACAATTATAAAATGAGCTTGTGAGTGTAAGATTGACCATTTTGACAAGCAAGTTACTTAAGGTGTTTAAGTGGTGATGGGCCACATATGGAGGGGGCTATAAAAACGTACAACTTCAATGCTGCTTCCTGAAAATTCTATTTTCCAGGTCCCCTGTCAGTGATGGGCTCTTAGAATCATCACTTTTCCCGCACCCCTGCACATATAGTGTCCACATTGAGGCTGCAGCTGCTGGCTGGAGAACATGTAAACATGCTTAAAGGGACACTTGGGTGATCTTAACATTGGCACTTATATCATAGGTTTGCCTGTAAAAACGACATTAGTGCCAAAATGCCCACCTCAAAAGACTCTGTAGTCATTTAAGGTCTTTTTTTGTTTTTAGATTTATGACAAATTTCCCCGCCCCAAAAAGGGGAATGGCTTATGTTTTGTTTTCGGTCTCAGCTGTCTACGTCACGCGAGGAAGGCATGCTTGGTAAAATTGCTCGCTTTGTCAGTTCTGTTGTCTAAAATGGTGACCGATCGCCACCAAAATGCAAATGCACATTACTACTCTTGTCCACTTCAAACTGTGAAAGTATAAAAGTGTTCTGCACAATAAGTTTGGATTTATTGACATAAAACGTGATCTCAGCATGATCACCTCCACAAAATCAAAAATACCTTGGTGATTGCTCCTCCACTTTCACAAGCTGAAGCGGACAAGAGCATGAATGTGCACACGAACCCCGACTGCATGGTTATATTTCGGACATTTAGCGACGCTAAACTCGTGTCTCAGGAGGGAGAGAAACGGCGGCTTGCAGCAGCAGCGGGCAGATTGGAGCCGGGTTACTCCCGTGACTCCGGCCAAACAATGATAGAACGGTAGGGGGCGCGGCCATTCTGCTCATTAACAAGGGGCGTTATTCATGGAGTCACTTATTTCCTAATTTCTCACAAATCTATTGATAAAATAAAAAATGACAACTTTTCATTTTCCTGATCAAAAAATATATAAAATGAACTTGTTAGTGAAAACGTGGCCCCACCGTCCCTTTAAATGTCCTGGGATTGTAAACGCGTTACTGTGGGCAAAAAGATTAAGTAATTCAAAACAAAGAAAAAAAAATTGACAACTTCCAATGAGGCTTCAATGAGAAATCAGCTGACTTGCTGATAGGGACAATCGCATTAGGTTAGGACAGGTTCTGACAGGTCATACATGCTTTGTTAAAAAGATGGAGTGGAGTGGAACGAAGGGGGGCAGCTATAACACGTCACACAGGCACTTCACCTACTAAAATTGTACGTTAGCGATACATTCAAAATGAGCATTATGCAACTTTAACTGATCAGTTACAATCTACATTTCTTAATTGCATACGTGTTTAATGGCAAAATTGGAAATATTATGCCAAAATCCAATAGGCTACAAGTAATGTCTCAATTTGACATCAACGTCGGAAAATAGACACTTTTGAGCTGTCCAATTTTGACATCAACATCGGAAAATAAACACTTTTGGGCCTTCAACCGTTTGCTGCACGATAAACGTGACCGGTGCCACTAGGCTTTATTGTGTCTGACAAAAATGTTACTCACCTTTCCGAAGAGTGCTCAAACGTCCATTTGCCCCATATTCGTCCGCCAGTGCCGAATGTTTTCGTGTCTCCTGCTTATTGAGCAGACGCCGGACGTCTGAGAACTTCCCCAGAACTGTTTACACACGCGCTCGGGCACACACTTGCATACTTTCCAGCAGACGTCCTCATTTTGTGTCTCCACAATGGAAGTAACAGTAACTGTGTGCCGTGATGATTCACGACTGTGATGTTTCACGCGTTACTTGGACACAAAGAGAATGTGATGTTTTTGTCGCTCACCACCTTTCACTTTTCATCATCAAATACATTTTTTTCCGATCCACCTTTGTGGACTATCCTACCCTCTAGTGGTGGAGAAACGCTGCTAAACAAAATATTGCCATGACGGTAGATAATGATTCCGGGTTCCGTAACGTACGTACTCCTCGCGCCATTTTGAGCACAAGATGATGAGTTATTGTATCTACACTTACAAGTTCACAGTTGCGAATTCAAAACTGTCATAAGTGATTGTCAGTGAATGGTAACAAACCATTTTTTTGTGATTCAAGTGTATGTCAATCTGTTTATTGCAAGAAGACTTTTGTATATTGTTTTATTGGCTATAAGTTCTTGCAACAACATAAAAATTGGATATACAAACATTGAGCATTGAAGATATGAAATTAATGGGCTATAAATTAAATGACAACTAAATACTGCAAATATAATTGCTTTAGACGTTATTCCAACATCTGCATACGGTAGCATATCCCTTTGAAATGTACATAACAGTAACAACAGTGCTGGAAATACATTAAAATGAGTCACACATTTACTTGAAAAAGAGGCATGCAAACCGAGCAGCATTTATATTGGTTCTTTTTCTTTAGCTTCTGAACATTTCTGGTCTACAAAAGGAAAAAAAAAACCTAAGGAGGGTTAACATTTCTGCTTGTTTTAACTTTGAAACATAGAGTCCTTAATCTATCAGCAAGAATTTTCTTATAAAAATCCTCAAGGCTGAGAATAAATTACATCTTCCACATGATGTTTAAATACATGCTGAAAGTGGCAATACTGTTTACAAAAATATGTGTCAAACTCATTCGGCTCAAACACAGGCAGTAAAATGGCCACGAGCAATGTTCTATTCACAGCTCAAATTACAAGGGATGATAAAACATGATTTGGATCACTGACAGACAATACAATGTCAAAGATAAAATGTTAGTGGTAACAATAACACATATTCTGCATATGTGCCTCACCACATGTTGCCATGCAAGATTTCCTTCCACAATTAAATGGTATAAATAAAAAATAAATAAAATTTAAAAAAAGAAAGACAATTGCATTTTCTGTTCTGTCTTAATACTCTGATAAATCTGTGTTAATATAATTCCAATTTATACAAAACATGTACAGTCTAAAGTTCTATTCTTGAATATAAACATAAGACATTTTCCAGATTCTGTATTAGGTACAGTGCATCCGCTCCATAATCATCATCAGCACTTTCACTACGACGCAGGGTTGACATGATCTTTGAATAAATTAATTCATAAATAAATTAGGATTATGTTTCCCCAGTACGAGAGAGTAAGCAATGCCGTCGGATTCTCTTCATGCACACAGAGTCCAAAACCCAAAGCTAACATTCAACATAGCAAAAACTGTGTTGGGACTTTTTTACATAAGCTTCCCCATGTAGAGAGCATTTTTCAGTCCAGTTCCTGCTAGTGACAGAATCACAAATAGCCAGTACATAAAGTGTCAGTGCAAGAAGACGTCCAGAATCTGAATTTGAAAATGTGTCAATATTTTTAAACATCTACAGTTCCTGTGTCAGTGCAAAGCGGGAGATGAGAGCATGCCATGTCGTCGGATAAACACAAGTGAAAGGTTGAAACATTGGCGTGAAATATAGTAGTGACATACTTAATTAGCCGCAGTATACTGTGCTCATGTTAAAAATGATCACTGCCATTGGATCCCCAGTTTGTGCATAAGAGTATTCCATCTACTGCCAGTTTTAATACTGTATATACACAGAACGATGTTTTTTTTTTGTTTTTTTTTTTACAAAGTAATGCCTTGATTACCGGTATGTGGTTTTATCCAAGACTCGTTACAAAGAGTAACAAACAATCCAGCTGAATGTCAAGTTATATTTCTCGGTCAGTCAGTCAGTTACAGTAGCAGCTTCTTCACCAACGATTGGCTCACTGATGGTGATGATACAGTTTTCACATCATCCAAAGATTCGATGCATTCAAAAGTAATTGGCAACAATCTGTGCTGCTGAGACTTTTATGCAACGCGCTACTGCCCTCTATGATGTGCATTGCACCAAAGATAAATCATTGGTAGCACAATCGTTCGTGCCAAGAGCTAGGTGAGGCCCTCGCTTCCCTTTGCCAGAGGAAAAAATAGCAGAGGACGAGCAAGCTCAGCGGATGTCTCGGCACATGGGGAGGTTGACAAAGATGAAGACGTTGAACTCGATGAGGACAGAGAGACAGAGGAAGATGGCGTACATGATCAGGCAGGCCAAGCCCAATTTCCAGTCCAAAGTCCATTTGTTCAAATGGACCCCCAAGACCTGCACGTAACAAAGACAAGGCAAATCAAATTAATAAATCAACTCAATTGGAGATCAAATCTTGAAAGAAAGAAATACACCACTTTTTTTTTTTTACACCACTGCAAACTTCATCTATCAATCCATCCATCGATATTATATTGTACACTTAATAAGGCGCCTGATGGCTGCTGATAGCGATGAAGAGGCTTGTGTGTGTGTGTGTGTGCGCGAGTATGACATGTACAATGACAAGATGTAATATAGCAACATAGCTGTCAAACATAACATGTTTTAGTTGAATATGTACTGCCTACGCTTGAATAGGAAGTCAATCCAAACATATTTTATTTCCAGAATATGTTTTATGCAGGCCACAAGGCATTCTGACTAATATTGCGTTTGTGGAATATGAGAAATCCACTTTTTTTAGCCATCTCAGCGGGCGGCCATTTTGTCTCTTCTGTCGACTGAAAATTACATCACAACTGCTCAGGGCTCAGGTAACGACCAATCACAGCTCACCTGTTTTCTGAAGCTGAGCCATGATTGGTCGTTATCTGAGCCCTGAGGGGGTTATATTCCAAAGCACAGAAATGAAAAGAAAAAAATATGTTTGAAATGATTTTTTTGATTTTTTCATTGATCTCTGCTAAACTAACACAAGACCACTAGAAGTTGGATGTTGCAGCTATTCATTCATTTCTAATGCTGCTTAATGTAAAATAAACACGCCTCACTCACAGAAAAGAAAACCGAGGCCAGTAAGAGTCCAACAGAGAATATGAGTCCCCTGCTGTTAAGATGGACCTGAAGAGACAAAAGAGAGCAATTCAAAAGCAAGTTGCAGCTATGCTCCTCAAATAACTACAACATGTAGTCTCTTCACACAATCATAATCTTATCCGAAAACCTAAAGGCTTTGCAATCCTTCCAGTCATTTAACACCTTTGAATAATATTCTTGTGCAATGCCCATTCAAAAAGTGAAAGTATCTTCATTATCCTCACTGCTGACAATTGATCATGTCCTTGATCAACTTAGCTCTGTTCTATTCTGGTCTCAAGTCCAGCAGTCTCTCCTCTGGGGGGTCAAACAAGCACTCACAATGGAGCCGTAGTCTATGCAGAGTGTTTGCAGTGCCCACGGCAGGCCCAGGCCCACCAGGATGTCAAACACATTACTGCCTATAGAGTTGGAGATGGCCATGTCCCCCAGACCTGTGGCAAGGAGAACAACACTGTCAAGTTCTGGGAGCCACGATACTTTTTCATTCTATTGCTTGCTTCATAAGCATAACCATATACTGTGTGTGTGTACAATATACGTACTTGCAGCTCTACCATTACATATAAAATGAATTTTCCGTTTTGATTGCCCTTGTCCGAGCAGTATTAATTTCACCAATTGTTTGCAGCGGTGAAGACAGTGTGTAGACATACCCTGCCGAGCAACTATAACACTGGCCATGCAGTCTGGGACGCTGGTGCCTGCTGCCAGAAAGGTGATTCCCATGATGACGTCAGGGATGCCGAATGTGAAGCCAATCACAGTCACCTGAAAGTATTGGTCACCGAATGATGTCCTTCAGTCGAAATGCTCAAACACAGTAATACGATGTTATATACAGCCTATACAAAGGTAGTATGGGAAGAGTAACTTAAGGATACTAATGTGTGTGAATGACACCAGACTGACCATCCAGACCATGATGTAGGAGAGGCCAGCGATCCAGATGGTAGCTGTGAAGAAGGTGACCATAAACCATTTCTCCCAACGCGGCTTTCCACAGTTGGGCACGGTGAAGAAGAGCAGCACAGACAACGGCCACATGGTCAACCACTTCAGCTTGTTACACACGCCCGCTGGCAGAAGATCGGAAGATAGCAGATAGTGTCAGCAGGATTGAGATAACCCATCAAACTAAATAATCCACTAGCATGTCATTACAAACATCACCTGGAGCTTTAAAAGGCACCAACGGGCCTTCATTGTCATCGTCCGCCTCTCCTTCCCCATCATTCTCGTTATTTTCATTATCCTCATTTTCATTCTCCATCGCAGACTCCAGTCGCTCAGGTATGTACCCCCTGTTCTGGCCCAGCTCAGCGCCACCATTCTCTAAGCTCCGCCTTCCCTGGGCCCTGGCTGCCGAATCAGAGTCGCCATTGGTGAGGCGATGGACGCGAGTCTCGGTGGTGTTGATCACTCTTTGTCTCTGGCAGTGATTAGACATTACAATAAACCACCTTGAGCTGTTACTGCTAGAATAGTTGGACACGCTTGGGTTAAAGGTGTGTAGCTTTAGATAACAGCCCGATTATAAACACAAGTTTATTCATTACTCATACAGGTATTTGTCTGAAGTAAAAATAAATCCAAAAATGTTTATTTCTTATGCCATAATGTGATTTTATGAATATTTCTTGTAGGGGTTCATTCCATAAACTGGTTTCCCAGGCAAAGAGATGAGAGAAACTGTTGCATGCACAGTGTTTTCCAATTATCTATAATATGCATTGAACAGTAGTTGAGTACATGTACAAGACTTAGAATTAAAAAAAAAAACAAAAAACACCTCATTGATAAGCATCCGAGAGGCCATTGTTAGGCGTGTTCTTGGGGAGAAATGATTGGTGATCATGAGCCTCATGCCAGCTTCAGAGAAAGTCAGTTGGTGTGGGTATGCAGACAGGTGCTCATCGACCATCAGTAGGCCTACAGATGGTTTGATTTGGAGGTTACCTGGAACATATGAAACAAAGCCATTTGTCATCTGAATATATTCAGGGTGAGCCCAAAAATCATTTCTTTTTTTTTTTTTTTCTATTTTAGCGGAATGAGCTAGTTTATTGCGTTTAGAACAGCCATGTCCAAAGTCCGGCCCGGGGGCCTAATGCGGCAAATTTCTACCGGCCCACAGCCCCTGGCATAAAATCAGTAATGTGTGGCCCATCAGTAGTGTTGACCGCAGTACAAAATGTGCATGTAAAAAAAAAATACCAAAAGCTGTTTATATTTCACCATCAGATGGCGGCAGACCTCTAGCTGCCCTCTCAGGTGCTTTCGGAAATAGGCTGCGAGCACGTTCTGCCTCTCTGAACATACCACTCTCCAAGTCGTGTTATGAGTCAGAGTGAACAACTTGCTGCATGAACTTTGGGGTGGCCCTTCCCAGCCCATTTCTAAATTAGAGGATGTAGTGAAGAAAAAGAATACTGACAGAGGGCCGTTGCTTCCAAGAAAGGAGGAAATCGGCATATATTTCCACTGCAATACTAAGCAACTGTGTCTGCCGAGTTCGCTAAGAGACTGACTGCTTTCAAGAAATTCAGTAGTATCAAGAGTCACTATGAGACAAAACATGAAAACTACAACAAGGTGACTGGTAACAAAAATTGAAGTAACTTGAAGCTGAATGGTCAGCCCCCCCCCAACATTTTCACCTCACCAAATCTGGCCCTTTGCACAGAGTTTGGACACCTCTTGGTTTAGAAAATCACGTTAAAACATTATACTCATTGGCCTTTTCTTCTTCAGAAATCCATTTCAAATTTTCAAATCCAAATCTTCTTTCTTGGCCCGTTATTTTTATTTTTTTTTTGGGTCACCCTGTTTACTGTATTTTTTCTCAGTGTAATTATAATAGCCGCCAATCATACGTGGATTTATCAGTATTTGCAGGCCAGCCCGTTCCCTTTCGCATGTGACTAGCAGCATGTACTGTACAATCAAAGCATAGTGGAGGGATTGAAAATATCTTTTCAATCCATCAGGTAAGAAATTGAAGGGAGATAAGCAAATAAAAAAGTTATAACTTTTAAAAGTGCTTTATGCTAACTATGTGTGGAATTTAAAACTGTCAGACACAAAGTGGAGGGGCCGAAAATCTTGACCAAACTATTAGAATGTCTTTAGCTGAGAGTAATCATGTCAGAGATGGGCATTCTGTCCCAGGGACAGCCGTCCGTCCCATACGCATGCCCATTTTGGGGATGGAGGACTGAGGATGAGTTTTTTTTATAAAGGACAGACTAAGCAAGGATGGAAGTGGGTTTTAGTCCATCCCTGTAATTGTTTGGTGGTGGTCGGAGGGGCCATAGGCACATATTGGTAACCGTGCTTCCATCAGCACGCCCCAGGGCAGCTGTGGCTACAGAATGCAGTTTATCAGCACCAGAGTGTGTATTTACGAGTGCATGAATAATGTATTCATTGTGAGCTCTTTGAGTAGTCCAGAAAAGTGCCATATAAATCATCATTATATTATTATTTTATGAATAATATTATTATTATAATATATGGTCAACAAGAAGCACGGCGAGGCCGAGAAGAATAAATCCAAAACTCACATCGTTTGCAAGTTTAAGTTTAAGTTTAAGATTATTATTATTATTATTATTATTATTATTATTATTATTAGCAGAGATGGGTGTTTTACTACATTTTGCTAGTACGTGATTCGTCATCTGTTAGTGGCCTGGGTACTCATGTGTCATTCTCCAGTCCATCATTTTTCGTGACGAACCGAATCGTAATCGTTAGTCAGTCCGTGAGAAGTCCGTCGGTCAGTCAGTCCGTCCTCCCACCCACACCCCCACCCCAAAAAAACGTCAGCAAAACGGACGTCCGTCAGTCATATGGAATGCCCACATCTGATTATTATATTTGTTCCGTTCAGTTCTTATATGCAACTCATTAAAGTGGAAGCCAACCCAAACATATTTTTTTTCAATAATATATGCTATGCGAGCCCACTAGAAACAAGACATTGCAATACAGGTAAAATTACAATATGGATTGGTTTAAAGAACGAAAATATATTGTATAGCATTTTACAAATTCGTATGTTGTGATTTCCATTTAAATTTTGTAATTATGATAAGATGAAAAAGTTGAGAATCAATATACACATGTTTAGAACTGAGAACTACAGCTAGTAGAACTTTAGTCATTATGGTCAAAAATGGCCTATATTTTGACAATAGGTTGACAGCTCTTATGTGTTAATCAGTTCCCTATTTTTGTATCATATTATATAGTAAGGTTACAATATTATATATTTTTTTATCAGGTAATGTTATTTTAGTTTTAGATTATATCTATAGTGTGTATTTAAAAAAAAAAAAGCAGCACCATACTATGGGATACATAATGGGTCAAGAAAAAGGAGGTTCATGGTTCCTTTATATAGCCTACCCTCGCCCTACTAAACACTTTTCTGCCGTAAATTAAGGTCTGGGTGTAGATGATTTCGATCATTCTTGTTAGAATTTCAAATTGCAGGTACCAATCACTGAGCTCCACCGTTTGTGAACTCTTCTGTCATTGGAGGGTGTTAGCTTAAGGCGGCAGGCCGGGAGCAGTTGACCCGGAGCAGAAATACTAGCGAGGAGCAGCAAGTCGCAAAAAGTTACAATTAGCGACAAAAAGAGGTGAAGAGTAGAAATATAGGGAGGAAGACGACGACAGAGGGGCGCGGGAGACGACACAACACAGAAGAAGTTAAGACACCGCGAGACTACGCAGTAGCAGGGAAGACTAGATGACGGAGTAGCAGAAAACCGGCGGGAATTCGGAAATCGACGAAGGAGCGTGCAATACAGGAGAGGACAGCAAGGTGAACGAGGAGCCGCAATGCGGATGAGCAGAGACAAGGAGCAGTAAGATAAATGACTTTAGCTATTAGTCTGGTCTTTTGCACCTTGTGAGTATAGCTAGCTTACACGCGCATTCAAGCTTTAACATGATTACATGCCATTTTTGTAGCAAATCACTGCTAACATTGAGAGACGATGTTATGCATTGCCGCGTTCATAGAAATGAACCGCGTTGTGTTTTCCAGTGTGTCGGTGTCGACTGCAAACGGACATTTTGCATGTATGCCGCTTTCAAACCTCATTTCTACCGCTTACGCAATGTGAACGAACCGACGCACAGTAGAGCAGTTGTCACAGATTTGAAATGTGCCGTTTCGTTATGTGCGTGCCATTTTCAGACTGCAAAAGAGCTGCTACAACATTTGAAAGAGCATATAGTTGAAGGGCGAACTATATCATGTCCTGTAATTGGTTGTAAAAACGTGTTCACCAAAAAATCATCTTTCACTGCTCATATGTCACGCACACACAGAGGATGTTTGGTGGAAAACATAAACGATATGTATGTCTCTGGGTGCTGCATGTGAGCATGCTTCTCAAATCGCACTAGATCCATGTACTGGTGAAAGCAGTGAACTGGTGAAAGCAGTGAACTCTCACAGAATTTCAGTGAGACCTTCCTCAGGAGTATGTCTTTGTTCTATCTAAGATTGCATGGGCAGCTCCTTCTGCCAGCTTCAACAATACAGGTTATTGTTGTGGAAATGCAAATGCATGTGCACGAGTTAGGACAGGATTACACTTTAACTAAACTTTGTTCACTATGGAAAGATGACATGAGTCTAACAGATGTTGATGTTCCTAAAATCTGTGATTGTGTTAGGGGTTCGGATCTATTCTCTGCCTGTCATAAATGGCCACTAAGAACAACAAATTAAAAAAATGTTTAAGTATATTGAGCCCAAAATACTGACATTGGGGATTGATGAAAACATGTCCCAAAGATATGCTTACTACATCCCAGTGAAGCAAACATTCAACACCTTATTAGAATCTGAGTTGTGGAAAAATTCACTGTGAAGAATTCACTGTGAAGAAAGAGTGAAGAAACTGACTCACAGGCGTTTGGTGACATAAATGATGGACAAACATTTAAGTCAAACAAGTTCTTCCTTGAAAATCCAGGTGCCTGAAGCTAATTTTGTATCAGGATGCATTTGAAATCGTGAATCCTGTTGGCTCTGCTAAAAAAACAAAAAAAAAACATAAAGTCCTCGCTGTCCATCTTTCTGTGGCAAATTTGCCTGCTCATGTGCGATCAAATACAGACCTCATGTCCCTTGTGTTGTTGTGGGGATAGAAGGACCTAAAACAGTTTGGCTGTGCTAAGCTTTTCTCAGAAATGTTAGATGATTTAAAAGATCTGGAGGAGAATGGAATCTCTGTGGGCGGAAAAACCATTAAAGGAGCACGGTATTGTATTGCAGGTGACAACCTTGGGTCACATGTCATTGGGGGGTTTACAGAGAATTTTAGTTGTTCAAAGTATTTTTGTAGATACTGCGAAATTACACGAAGTGAGTTTGAAAATGACCCCAATGTCTGTGGTCCACAGCTCACTCCTGAAACGTACAATTCAGCTATCAATGATCTCGCATCTGGAGATGTGTGTCAAAGGCATTAAGGTAAACTCTGTGTTCAATGCTTTGAAATCGTTTCATGTTTGTCAGCCGGGTCTTCCGCCTTGTTTGGGTCACGGCATATTTGAGCGAGTGTTATCCTATGATGTAGCACTGTACTTGAAATATTTCATGAAGAAAAAGAAAGGTTTACATATACACATCTGAATCGGCGAATCACTCAGTATAAGTGCAAAGGGTCTGATGCGCTGACAAAGCCATGTAATGCCAATGAGGGTCCTAAACTTTCTGGCCAAGCCTTCCAGAACTGGAACTTTTTGAGGTTATTGCCTGTTTTAATAAGCGACAAAGTCCTGATGATGAGGTGTGGCAGTTAACTCTCCAACTTAAAGATATTGTTGATCTGGTTTGTGCACAAAGAATTTCTCTGGCAGAGGTAACCTATCTTGACATTATAATCCAAGAATATTTGGAATCAAGGAAGTGTTTGTTCCCGGAGTGTAAATTAAAACCAAAGCATTGAAGTGAACTTCAATGCTTTCAGCTAACAGGAATAGCACTTTAAGAAACGTTCATACAGAATGTGGACCTGAAAGGGAAACGGCTCCTGAACGACATGAGCACTGTGTGCATGAGCAAAAGCAAGAAGTTCCTGCAGACTGCAACAAGGGTGAAAATGTTGAGAGGTGCTGAGCGGAGCGACTGCTACGAAGATTTAAAAGAAATGGTCCTGCTGCTGATGGTCTATTTTGAAGAAACTGAAGCGATGATGCTTTCTAATGTGGAGGACACCTGTCTGGTAGGGGAAGTCCAGATGGACAAGCTCCCTTTGACCCCTACCATCATTGTCTGTGGTAAATTAACACTTGGTTGGTCTGTTTTCTTTTTATGTCTGGATGAATTATTGGTGCTTGTTTTTGTTGTGAACTATATCCTGTGTTTGTGTGACTGAGTCTGTCTGACTGTTCGAGCACAGAAAGGTTTCAGGCGCACAACCATTTGTTTCGTTTGTGTGTGATTCCCTCTTTTTTAGGGCAATCCTGTTTTACTTCCACACGGTTTATGCTCAGTGTTGACAGAACCATTGTTCAAGGAAACATCCCTTTTTTTGTGTCGGCAATATGTATGATGCTTCGAAGCTACTTCAACTTCAACATCCATTATCCATCCAAGCTGGCATCCACCCTAGAGTTACTGCAGATGTGTGTCATTTTGGATCGGTCAACCACCATTTATTCTGCATTGAATGTTAACGACAAAAAAGTCAAAAGTAGCTTGATGTGATATTTTATAGTTGTTTTGGAAGTCACTTTATCATTAATACATTTTGTCTGTTGTTATTCCATTTCCCCAAGGTGCTTTTTCTCCATAAATCCTGAGAAGGGCACCAAAGTAGAGAAGAACAGTACTTCCGTCTTCACTTGAACCCCAGAGTCCTCACCTTGATCCAAGATCTGATCACGAGTGGCGCGACATCTGAATATGGACTTAAGTAAGTCATGGTCTGACCTCTGGGGTGATGTCTCAGTCATAGATAGAACTTTTTTTGGGGTGGGTTCATTCTTTAAACTTTAATGATAAACATTCCAGATGAACATCTTTAAGGTTGTTAGTTTGACTGTGAGTTTTAGTGCATCTGTGAGTCAGTCTGTCAGTGTTGATGTGTGTGTTTTGTGAATTTCAGTGTCTGTCTTTGCACATGTCTGTTTGTGAATTTCTGTGTCTGTCTTTGTGTGTGTCTCTAAATCTGTATTTTATGAATACATTTGTCTGTTTTTCTTCTCTCTCCCTAGATACGTCTTCATCAACACAGAGGGCATGGAAGTGCCCGTCTACACATGAACCCGAGTCCTCAATTTGATCCAAGGTTACTTAAAGTGGAAGTCAACCTCAACATTTTCTTTACAATAAAATGTTCTATGTGGCTCCACTGGGCTAAACACGGCATACTGATTAATATTACGTTTGTGCAATATAAGTTAAGCAGTAAGATCCACCGTTTTTTTATCCAATTCAGGGGGTTTGGCCATTTTGTCACTTTCTGTTGACTGAAAATTAAATTACAGTTGCTCAGGTAAGAACCAATCACAGCTCACATGTTTTCTGAAGCTGAGTCGATTGGTTCTTACCTGAGCAACTGTAATTTCATTTTCAGTCGACACCAAGTGTCAAAATGACCCCCCTGAGATGGACAAAAAGATTTGCATTAGGATTGCATTACTATGTTACAGATGAAAATATTGTGACAGTCTTGTGGTGTATTTGTTTTTTAGTAAAGTCCTTATTCCAAATGTTAGATTTTTTCAAGATGGAAAGGAATAGTTTAAAAAATAAAAATAAAAAAAACAACTGAAAGTATTTTGCATATCTTTTTGAAACAATAAAATTGGGGTTTGAAATAACAAATTGACATTATATTTTTTTTAAGTTGCTGCATACCACAGGTCACTGTTCTATTCCCATTTCTGGTAAAAGTCAAACAAAAACTCATGGCAGTTTCAATGTAATCATCAAGTATAAAAGTGGTCTACTTTTTTATCTGTGTCCCATTCATTTTTCTTTAGGTGGTTTAGTTTTAACAGTAAACGTTATAGATGAAAAGCTTGGTTAGACGTTGTCAGTTTGACTGTGTATGTCCATATTTACCAGTAATACTCACTTAATGAAGACATTCATCACATAATTCAATGATAGTAAGTAGATGTTTATTTCACAACAAAACATCGTAATTAATACTACAAATTATATTGCATGAAACAGACTTTTTAATAAAATAAGCAGAATAATAATTCAGTAAAATTACGGACTTTTAATGAGGCTTTTACTGTTTAATAATGCGTTGTGTCTGTTTTTTTTCAGTGAAATTGAATGGGATTAGATGTAAAATAAGCAACCGCTGCATGTAAATTATACGGGAAAAATGGCTTGAATAAAAGGCATAGTTGTGTTAATTTAGCTGAAAAATTATGTTGAATTTACCATCGGATGGCATGGCTCAGTGGTAGAGTGGTCATCTCCCAACCCAGAGGTTGTGGGATCGATCCCCCGGCCATTGTTACCATGTCGAAGTATCCTTGAGCAAAATACTGAACCCCCAGTTGCTCCTGATGCTGCGTCATCAGTAGGTAGATGAGGTACAGTGTAAAGCGCTTTGAGTACCCAAGTTAGAAAAGCGCTATATAAGTGATAGCCCATTTACCATTACCACAAGTTTATCATGTCAATTGTTGTAGAGGATTACAGTTTTATACAGTAAAATCTATAGGTTGTTCTGTAAAGTGTTTTACAGTCTGATGTATTATTCTGGCAACCACAGCTGCCGTTTTCTTCCCGTAAAAACAACGTTTTTTTGTTTTTTTTTACAGTGTAGCCAAAATGGCCGCCCCCGAATATGGGTAAAAACTGGTGGATTAACTCTTCTTCCATAAATGCAAAATTTATCAGAATGCCTTCTTTCTAGTAGGATTGGATAGAACATATTCTTGAAAAAAATATGATTGGGTTGACTTCCCTTTTAACAGATTCAGCACACACAGTAACAATGAAGACAATGCATATGTTGCTAAAACCCAGATACCAGTTTGGATGGGGTGAACTGAATACTGGGTGAAGCAGATACACACTGTTACCTTTCTTGAGCAAGGCGGCGTTAGCATCACAATTAACATCTTCCAGATCAGTGCTTCCTGTTAACACACTGACCAGATTTTCTGAGCTCTTCTTAGGGCGGTTGAGGTAACTCTGGACACTGTTGTTGAACCTGATAGTGACAGATGGACAAAACACCGTTGCATAGTACAGTACTTGACTCACTGGGCTCTTTGCACAAGTGACAAATGTATGAATCTCAAAATGCCCCTGGCCCCCACCCAAAGGCAACACAAACAATACCATGAACATTGCTGCAAAGTTAACCATCAGCCGTCCAACATTTACACTTCTACATCGACAGTTTTTTCATGCTTCTTCATGGCCATGAATTATAAAGCCAATCCACTTCCCCTGTCTGTCCATCTGTCTTTATTTGAGACTAATACTGTAAAATAACAAGGTTCCGTGTGTAATATGCCCCCTGTCAAAGAAAAACAAAAAAACAATAACAATCAACTTTAAAAAGCATTTTTTTTCTCTGTACTCGTATATAACATGGCTCCCCCATTTCCTGGTATACTTTATTATCAGAGTGAATAATATGAATGAATGACAATTCAAAACACGTAAAAAAAAGTGTAAATGCTTTTAAACACAGGTTAAGAACTATTAACTACTACTTTTCCCATACCTATGATTAAGGTCTTTCAAAGTACTGTATTTTTAAAATCCTGTTTTCAAAAATATTGTTCTTGTACTACATGCGCTTTTAGTAATTTTACTCAGCTATTTTTTTTTTTTCTTTGTTTTTGAATCCATTTTAACAGTATGTGAAGCATATTGAGTTACGAAATAAATACACATGCAACATCATGACGGATAGTTTCTAATAAATAATGAATGTTCCTGCTAACACACACACATAATCTATCACTAACTGGAATTGTTTTTGAGCATATTAATAACCTATAGCTAACCTACTGTAACCGACTCTTGAGGGTGAATATTGACTTGCAGTGCTGTCCTTAATTTTTGGTGCCCACTGTATGTTAAAAGTAGGGTTGCCAACTTTCTCACTCCTAAATAAGGCACAGGTGCACGGTGCCACGATGGTGTGAGCATGATGTATGGATTTTGGATTTTTTTGCTAATTTTCACGTTAATGCTGAAACCACATTCACGTAAAAAGAAGAAAAAAACAAAAAAATGGACAGTCTTTTTCACAGGACAGCGACGTTATGTCACCACATATGAAACCTCATATGAAACCACAATTTGGCTCTATTCATCAACAAACGGGTGTAAGAAATCTGACATGTAAAAGGAGTGTCACTCACCAATTTTATTTTTTCTATGGATATTTCTGGCCGCTTTTGACTGACTCAAGCAGTCTTCTGTCATTTTGCGCAGCCAGAGAGAAGTGGAGTGATTGCCGCTTGTTCTGAGATTGACGCTTTGACTGATCTAGGATCTGTCATGTGTAGTACCGAGAGTCTCCCTATCACTGTTTAAGAACCAGCAATGTATGTTCAAGCAAGTAGTGATGGGCATAACAGTTCTTTTAAGTGAACTGAATCATTAGAATCAGTTCATCAAAAAGAATCATTCAAAAGAATCGTTCACCGAATCATTCAGCCCGGCATATCCCCGAAAGGAGTGGTGTTGGTGAGTGGTTCCTTCTTTGGCGAATCGTGAATCATTCATAGCAAAACTCAGTTCACTCACTGACTGCATGAAGTTCTCGTTCGCGTGAACGAGAAATGGCAGCGACACGTTCACTCACTGAATCATTGGTGAACGGGTAATGACATCACTGATCCCCGCAGCGACACGTTCACTCACCGAATCGTTGGTGAATGGGAAATTACATCACTGATTCCCGCAGCAACATGTTCACTCACCGAATCGTTGGTGAACGGGAAATTACATCACTGATTCCTTCGTGAAGACTAATATGGCAGTATGTTCAGTAAATCCCGCTTACATCTGACGTTGGCTGCTGATTGGTCGATCGCGAAGATTGACAACATGCGCGTGGCTGGGCTCAAATAAACTGAGAAAAGAACGAATCACTTCAGAAAGTGATCCATTCACTCAGGTTCACTGAAAAGATTCGTTCTGTTTTAACGAATCGTTCGTGAACGACCCAACACTACGAGCAAGTATACAAGTAAAAGACATTGAGCTGCCAACCCGTCTGTGTGTGTCCGTCGTTATTGTCAATCGATCGCCATCCAAAGCTTTACTAAAAGCATCTTATATTACAGGATCGGTAGATTGCAGTTTTCTGTATTTGCAAGAGTTGATAGTCAATATATGGGACATTTAAGGTCCCGTATGGGACAAACCAAATCAGCCAAAAATACGGGACGTCCCGGCTAATACGTGACAGTTGGCAAACCCTAGTTAAAAGCCTAAAAGAAACACTTGGATGAGCTTAACATTGGCACTTATATAATAGGTTTGCATGTAAAAATGACATCAGTACTAAAATGCTCCGCCCAAAAGACTCAACAGACTCAAAACAAAAGGCGTTAGCACAACAACATTAGCTCCTTACTGTCCGCCCAGCCTGCTGCGTCTTCATGTCGCGGGGGTGTGTCCCAAGCAGACACCGCTTGCAGCCGCGAGGGTGAAGCGGCGTCAGAGTGAGGTAAGACCTCATCGAACACCGGGGGTGTCTCGAACGTGCGTATCCAACTCCACAGCCGAGTGTGGCCGCATTGGAACGTACCATTTCGGCTGTTACGTTCCATTGGACGGCGTGTTGTCGGTCGAAAAACTCAGGCCATTCCTCATCCAAATAAATGTGCATGTTGTCCACTCATTCCTACTTCAGTCTCTTTAAATATCCTGACTGGTGTTTAATGCCTCGCCCATCCTGACTCCTAACTGTGATCAGCAAAGAAGCAGTGTTTTTTTATTTTAATTTTTATTTATTTATTTATTTATTTGAGCAAAGAAGCAGGGTGCGCTCTTCCCAGCACAAATCTATGTAGCTTCCACATTTCCTCATTCTCATATAAATCAGCCATGGAGAGGTTAATCCTTTTGATATGTTGAAGTGGTCATATAGGGAAGTCCAGATAAATTTTGGTACCAATTGATCACCGTTTTTGGACGTTATAAGCAATAAAAGTACAATGATTTCCAATGGAGAGTTTGGAATCGGTCCCTCCAGTGACTCCGACCGAACAAGGATAGAACGGTAGGGGGCGCAGCAATTCTCCTCATTAACATGGGTCGTTATTCATGGAGTCACTCATTTCCTAATTTCTCCAAAATGAATGGCTAAATAGAAAATGACAACTCTTTTCATTTTCCTGATCAATGAATATATAAAATGAACTTGCTAGTGAAAACATATCCATCCCAGCCCAACCAGCCCTTTAAAATAAATTCAATTTTGATTGCAGAAGCATTCTCTCATGCTGAAAATTGTAGAAATGGTTCATTACACACAGAATCAAGCTCATCCCCTGGGCACCTCAGACCCCAGACCTCAAACCCATTGAAAATTGGTGTGAGCTCAAGAGGAAAGGACCCAGGTCGCTGGATGGTTTACTGTAGACAGACTGCACAAAGAGGAATGGTCGAAGATGCATGTGCATTCTCCATCTTGTGAAACATTATGAAGGTGCTGTTTTGTTGGCAAAAGGGGGTTGTACAAAGTATTAACATGAAGGTTGCTTATTATTGTCACTGACATGATTTAATGTAATTATTTATTAATGTAATGTGGGATTTTCTTACCACTGAATAAATGCAGTTGGATTAGAAGTTGGTTTTTTTAATTATTATTATTACCATTTCTAAACTGAATTTATTAAAAGCCAAAGAACACATCTTAACCAGGGTGCCAATAATTAAGGAGTGCGGTGTATGAACCTTCATATCAGTGGATGTAAGAAGAGTCATACAAGCCCTTTGCAAATTTGCTGCTCGGTGGCCTGGAGGAAGACTTCCATCTGTGATGGTTAGTTTGGGAAAATTCTGAAAAAAACCTTGTGTTGAATATTATTTATATTAGGGAGGTGCGCGACTAGTCGTTCAACCGTCTACGATTTATTAAATGTTTTGTATTTTACTAGTCGGTTAAACGTGGCATTAAGTATCACACATCTTGTTCCACACGTGTCTACCTCTGTAAACATGCTGAGCACCAAGAGAGATAATTGCTCCCTCCCCCACTAAAAAATCCAGTTTTTTTTGTGTAAGCGTTCATATTACATTAAAAATGCGACCTCTGTCTTGTCTGCTGTATGAACACGTGTCTTCAAAGTGGCCCGCCTGCGCAGAAGAGACGACGTCACACCCGACGTTGTGTTTGCGGAAGTAATGTGGTCGAGCGTGTCGGGGGCGTGTCGGGGCATTCAAGTGATTAGGTAGCAGGTAGAAATAAATACAGTATTTGGGGGAAATTATGAGGCGAGGCTTTATTATCTCATTTCATGGAGACATCACTAACAATGACGTCACGTCAGAACCGTGCGTAAAAAAATCTATCTATCTGAGCCGTGGCTGAATTACTACAATCGCCATAAATGTCCACTTTATGCTTCACGTTTCAAGTGGGATTAAATTAAAGTAAAATATAAAGTCAATAGTGTAACACAACTTTGCAGATTCGATCCCCCTGCTGCCAGCACTTTGCATCTTGGGCTCGTCAATGCCGTATACAGTAATATGGGCCCTGGCCGTTCAGACCGCGAACGCATTGGAAAAGATCGGATACGTATCCGATCTAGGACCACATATGAAAGCGACCCAGGTCACATTTGAAAAATTCGGAATTGAGCCGTTCAGAATGTCATTTGATACAGGTCGCATATGGGCAAAAAAATCCAATCTGGGTCGTATTTGCCTGCGGTGTGAACCTAGCCTAACATGGTGCTTGCGAATGAGATCCTGCTGGACTGGGAGTCGGTACCATTACTCATTACATTATTCATAATAAATGCCATGCATTGCATTGGAAAATGCATCAGAAATGTATTTCTCTTTTAATTGTTCACCTTTATTCAGTCAGTTGTTGTTACATCAATAGAATTTAAATTAACAAACTGTCCTGCATGTTTGGGCTAAAATAGCCCCTAAATACACGCAACATTTGCATTTTAAACTTTGAATTCAATATGTATTAAAATTCCAGTTTTCTTCCTTATAGACTAGTCACAAATAAAATTTTCGGCGGGCAAATTAGTCGAAATTCCCATCCCTAATTTATATTGTGCAATCCAATATATTTCCAAACCGGAAAAGACAGAGCTATATTTTAGCAACACGGGAGATATAAGTGCAAAGAGCCCATTGTCTATTTGGCAGATTGAAATCATCCGAAGGTAACTCACTTCATGATGAGGATGTAGATTGCATACATCAGAACCAGGACAAGAGACTCCCACCTTGACACAAGTATATATACAACAAGTCATGTTATTCTCACAGATGAACAACTTGATTCAAACTAAATAAATAGATAAATAAATATTAGTTTTATTTCTCACCAGCACACCTTTTCATCATAGATGAACTAGAGAAGCACACAAAAAAATGCGACATTTTATTTCATTATAACTGACAACTCGATGTCTCACAAGAAGCCGAACAGCAAAATTCACAAGTTATTACTCTGAAATTTCACCCAAAAAGCAGATATCACAAACTTTTTGGTGGGTAGTGTATTATGCATGTTTTGCATGATGTTTTTCAGACATTTAACCACCAGAGCAAAACAAGATCAAAGAGAATGCTGAAAAACATTTTTTTAGAAAACAAAATATTGATCATTATAATGTTGCCGAGGTCTAGTAAGCCAATGCATGAAATTTGAAGGGTGCATGGCACCAAAATGAGTGTCTTACCGCAATAAGGGCTGTGATAGAGAAGGTATAGTAAACAGAATCTCGAAGGAGAGCCCAGTGAGAGAGCTTCACAGCCTGGAGGGATACAAAAAAATACACTCATTCGGTAAAACAGCCAGTGTTTTTTTTTTTTTTTAACACACATACTTTAATAGCATGACAACGTAAAAATTTGAATTGCAGAGCTGGGCAGTCCGTCCCTGGGCCGGACCAGTCGGACCCTCCGGCCCGGCCGGATGCCCATTTTTGGGGTGGGGGGAGGGGGCTGACAAAATTTTAAAAAGGGCTGGACTAAGCATGGCCGGAAGTGGATTTTAGTCCGGCCCACTAATCGGCCCTCATGCGTGTGACGTGCTCGCGAAACAGCCAAATTTCATCTCACCCTACTCGGTGAAAGGGTTCTTTTTAGGCTTCTTTCTACTCCCGTGTCGGCGCGAGCGGCAACTGCCGCATTGATTCACATGACCGACGCATTGTGCTGTTGGCGACAGGTCTGCAACACATGCCACGTACACATCAGGAATTGTTGCTGCTCTGATTGGTCCACGTTTCCCCTTAGCCGCCACCTTCCAGATCGATTTCGCAATAAAATTAAATGCATCGTATAGTCATCTCGGTCCCTTTATGGTTGTAGCAGGCACGATATCCATTGTTGTCGCTGTCTTTTTGAAGCGACGCTCCCCGACTTGGAACATAACTGTTTCAAAACAACTTGTGTCCACGAGTATAGTCAAGCTGCGCGCAGCACTCAAGGATGACGCCGGCACAACAAGGTGGACTTCATGCACTTCGTCTCGTCTTCCCTACTTCCGGAAATACGCCGTAGCAAACCTGCTGTCTATAGTGTTTTGCTGGTATGCTTTTATTTTGAAGGCCGGGAGGTGTGAAGGAGGGGAAGTGTGGAAAATAAGTAAATTGTTGACTGTGACTTCTGGCCATCTGTTGGACCAAATAATTATACATACAATACGACAAATCCAACCCCGGGACTCGCAATGCAAGTAAGCACACGCAGTTGGGTAAGTACTACTGTCATGCGTGAAGCGTGTCCACAGCGGGTTCGAATTGTAAATTAGCCAGCTAATGATCTTTAAAAAGCCTCTGCCGTTAGCATCTCTCCCGCGGCGACGTCAATCACGAACGCTTTGTTTTTCTGAACCTGTTTCTGTTGTGGTGATAAATGTTCATTTACGGAATGATATCTACAAAAAAAAAATCAATTCAACTATTATTTTTCATTATAAAATGTGCCAACATCAATAATTTAAACCAAATGAGCCAGAGGATGGAGTAAAAATAAAGGTGTAACATATTACTAATGATAAAGGATAAATCATGCAAACAATAAATTAATCTTGCAAACCAGTATGAAGCAAAGTTATTTTCAATGAACAACACACGGAGCGAACTTAACAAAGAACAAAGATAAATAATTGTATTGGCTTTATCTTCGTTCCTTGTGCAGTTGTTTCTCAAAAATGCAAGTCCAGCCGCACGCTGCGCGATGAGCACTGCAAGGATGAAATCATTGAATATTTTTTTTAGTTGGACAAATTCGGCGGGCCGGATTAAAAATCCCTGCGGGCCTTAGTTTGCCCATGCCTACTCTAACATGTCATGACAACGATGCATTTTGGCGTGGACCATGACGAGACTTGTCCCAAACAGAGTTGTTTTAAAGTCTGTTGTCTGAGCGACAGGAAGCCAGTGCAAAGATGTGAGCACTGAATGATTTTTTTTTGGTCTTGTCTGAGTTTATCTGGAGAAAATTGCTTTGTAGTCACTCAGATCTGCTCAATACAATGGCAGAGTAAATCTACATGCCCATGTTCACCTCCTGTCAGTGACAAGTAAATCTGAATGTTACCTGCATAGTTGTGGTAGGACATTATATAGCTGTATATTAGCTGACCAAATTGAAGCATGTAAAGATTGAACAATAACGGTCCCAAGGATTGACCTCTGGGGAACTCCACGTGTCATAGCCATTTGATCTGAGACACAGTTACCAATTTTAACAAAACACATCCTGTGTAGGAGATGGGGGATCATGGGCCAAGAAAATAACAAAGCACCACAGAAATGTGATCAGACATGATAATCAAATAGCACACCTTGCTGTCATGTCGCATTTGGGAGAAAGTCGGAGCACTTGCACAAACAGGGAGAACATGCAAACTTGACAAAGGATGGTCAAAGGAGAGGTTGACAGCCAATAGAAGGACAATGTATTATTATTATTATAATTGTGATGATGAATATTATGGTTATTATTATTTTTATTATTACTATGATTACTATTATTATTTTTACTACTAAAGTCAAAGAGCATTGTCCTATAAAGTGTATTTGATAGACCAGATGCTGAATCTACTGCACCACGTCACTCCAAATTGTTAATCGCCTGTGTTGCTACCTCATTATCTCACTACGATTACATAATGTACAATCTGGGATTGCATCACTGTCTAGTGTGTGTATTTTTCAGAGCAAAGAGCTTATCCTTGTACTCCGGTCATTTTAATGCAAGAGCCCGTCCCCCCCTTTGCATGTCAGATAGCATCAGTCAGAGAATGCTCTTTATATGATCTGTGTAGCTATCTGTAATCTTTAGTCTGAGGCTGACTCTCATATTGCAGTAGGCCTCCGCTACTCGCAGGCTATAGAGAATCGCGAAAATCACAGTATAATTGACCACCCTTATAAATGCCTTGAAAAAAATATATTTTTAACCCCAAATATTCTTGAAAAAATGGAGATAAACCTGCAATAAGTGGTTTCCATGACAAATGGGCATTGGCTCCAAAAATGCCAACAATAAAAAAGCAAAAATAAATAAAAAGTATACTTTTTACTTTTCTTTTTTTTTTTTAAATCAGCGAGTAGGTGGATGCCGAACCAGGAGATTGTGGTGGTGCAATGTAATCTTGATATTTCTATTTATTTGACAACTGTCTTAGATATTAACACTGACAACATTGGGGAGACAGCTGTAATAAAGCAACATTGACATGATTATTCAAAGTGCATTCATTCATTCACTTTGTTTAACATTCAAAGCCACCCACTGGGTCAGCAAATCAGCACCACAATTACATCAGACTTGAGGTTGACATTTTTGGTGGAATCTCGCGGGTCACGGGTAGGCAAAATAAATCAAAGGCGCTCCAACTATGTGTCCGTCTGTCAGACAAGGCAGAAGTCCGTGTGACGCTCATTATTGTAAATCGTTCCTGTATAAATATCCAAGTCTGGGCGTGTACTTTGCCACAATAACGGCCATCTAACATAGCAATGATTCCTGATTCAAACGGATAGGGTCATAACGGGAACCTGACATCAAAGATCAAGTGTGAAGTAATCTTGGCCAACCATCTTTTGACGGCTAAAACAATTTTAAGCATTCTTCCGTTACTTTTTATGATGCAAACCACCCAGATTCATAATTAGACCCATAGCAACGCGCTTAACAACGAAAATACATATGCTCGGCAATCTCCGGTATTATTCAGCGAGTGACGTCATTAGAAGAGATCGAGTCGCCAGTCACCAATTGTACTGCACTGTTGATTGTCCCGTCAACTGCTCTTTGCCATTGTTGTTGCATTTCTCTGCGAAATGCCTTGGTGCTGTGTGGCCATGCATTGTTCACATTCAGCCAGAAGTAGTTTGAGTGGCCAAAAGATAATAATCATGGACCAGTTTCTTCCTCGCAAAGCGAATGAATTTCACAGTGGTGTCGTCAAGTGTTCGTTCTTTGTGACAAGCACTTCGAAGATCTGTTTGGCTTATGATAAAGGGTTTGAAAAAAGGTAGGTGAGATTGCATCAATAGTGAAAAACGTGTAGTCTTTCTTTGGACTGTTTTCGTAGTATATGCAATATATAAGTAATTGTATGTGTAAATTAAAAGAGTTGGAACTTAAATGGTGTTAGGAAATGAAGACAGAGCTAGACAGAGTATTTATAACCATTAAGTTAAACAAGCAAAACGTACAAATAGAAACAGACAGACAGACAGAGTATGCATTTTCACAGTTATATCCAATAATGTAAAGTTAAATGAAGTGATTTTAGTATATTATTCCGTTATAGGCTCAGTTTTTACATTTGTAAAGCTCTTTTTTTTTTTTAACAGGCCAATAACGTAATAACCAGCCAATTACTGAACAAGTTATTATATTATTGGCAAAAAGTTATTACGTTGTAGGTGCACGATTTTTTTTTTTACGTTATTGGTCAGTTATTACATTATGGGCCTATTACATTTGAAAATGGACAAATGTATTCCGTTATGTGCTGTTATTACGTTATCAACTTCTACAGACCAAGCATAATGGAAAAAATGGTGCACGAAATAGTGAAAAAGAGGGTGACAAACTGTTCAATAAATCCGTAAAATGCAATTTATTTTTATTTTTAAAATGTAGCTGACCTCCAAAATGGAACCTTTTTGGGAGTAGGAGTCATGCTGAATGGGAGCAGGACGGGATGGGAGTGCTTTTCACCGTGAAGGGATTTTTTTTCTGTGGGAGTGGGATGAGACGGGAGTGAAAATCCGCTCCCGTGTCACCATCATACCTGTCCTGCAAAGAAGCCACACACGCCGATGATGCAGAGTATGTTAAAGACCGCTGAGCCAACAATGGTGCCCACGCCCACATCACCTTTGGTAACAAACACTCCTGGGGAGAAAGTGAGCCAAATTACACACAAAAGCACGCTCGCTCGCATGCACGCACACACATAGATACACAGATACATACATACACACACCTCCAGCACATACATATATGCATGCATACATACTATACAGGACACTATCAATTAATTACAGTCAGAGTTAAAGCGTTATTTTTTGAATCGCAATAATCAAATTTTTAATCTCTAACTTTATTGTTTCTGTATGATGATGAGATCCATTTTGATGCGTGGGGCTTGTGCTTGAGTTGTTGGAGGGGGTTAAACAAATTATTCATTTTGGCCCAGTTTCTTCCCCATTGTTGAGCCATGAACACTGACCTTATTAACTGAGGCGAGGGAGGCCTGAAGTTCATTAGCTGTTGTCCTGGGTTCATTTGTGACCTCCTGGATGAGTTGTCGCTGTGCTCTCGGGGTCATTTTTGTAAGATGGCTGTAACTCATTGTGGTTCGCAAGAGTCCGGAGGCTACAGCAATGGCTTTGTTTTTCAATTTTACAGACTAATAGATGTCAATTTCTTTATTTCTCATCTATTCTTGAATTTCTTTGGCTCATTGGATTTTTGAGATCGTTTGGCCGACTTCTTTTTGTCAGACATGTTCTAATTAAGTGATTTCTTGATTGAACAGGTCTCAAAGGTAGCGAATGTTGATTTTTCTTCAAGGTTGCAAACATTCGCAAAGACATTCGCCAGAAATTCACAAACAGTTTTAATGTTCACAAACCATTTTTTTTTTTGTCGCCAAGAAATTTGGGGACAAGTGAACGCAAAGGTCTTTGCGAACGTTTGCGACCTTGAACAAACTAAAGCCGAACCTAAACTCCATATTCTACTGAGCAACGAAGATTTGCGAGTGTTTGCAAAGGTAGAGAATGTTGATTGTTCATCAGACTTCAATCAAGGTCGTAAACATTCGCTAAGACATTCGCCAGACGTTTGCAAAAAGTTATAATGGTCTCGAGCAGCTTTTTTCTTTGCCAAGAAATTTTGAACATGTTTGTTTGTGTGGTCAGTGAAAATGAACGCAGCTTTCCAAAAAAATATTGAATTAGCAACAGTTAATTCATGATTTAACAAAGGGGACAAGTACTTTTTTTTTTTTTTTTACAGAGGCCAGTAAGCATTGACTATTTTTTTTCCTGAATAAATAAAATCAGAACTTTTGCTGGTCTGTCATTCATCATCTATCAGTGGCCTGGATACCTCATTTGTCATCTATCAACGGCCTGGGTACCCGTCCGTCATTCGCCAGTCTGTCATTTTTCGTGAAGAACCGTCAGTTCATCAGTCCATCAGTTAAGTGCGTCAGAAGTCAGTCAGCCCGTCAGTCGGTCCGACCACCACCGCCCCCATGTCAAATAAAAACGTCAGAAACCGGGCGTCAGTCAGTGACGGACTGAGAGGGCTGTTAGTGACGATTACATGGACGGATGAAAAAACTGTTCCAGCCGTCATTTTAAAAAAGTGTCCCGTCATTCGTCAGCAAAACAGGCATCTGTCAGTAACGGCAGTCCGTCAGTCTGACAGAATGTCCACCTCAGAATAAAATCACCAAAATGAAATCATTAAAATGAATGATTAAAATTATGTTTACTGGGTTATCTTTGATATTTACATGAGTTTAATGATCTTTCACATTGAAGTGCGCAAACTAATTGAAAAAAAAACATTTTGAGAAGAGAGCAAATACTTTATATACAGTGCATAGTAGGGGTGTGCATCTCTCCACCAACGACAATTTGATATGGTTTTCAATATGTAAGGTGTGATACAATTCAAGGACGGTTCGATTTGAAAGTGAAACAATTCGGTTCTGTTCGACTCAGTGAGGTTACGATTCCATTCGATATAATATGGCTCAGTTCGATAGTGTATGATGTAATTTTTTTGTTGTTGTTATTTTACACACATTTGAATGAATATGTCAGTACTGTAAATGTGCCAATTCCTTCTAAGATATATCTCTCCAATAAAAGACGATTCGATACATTTCAAAGTGGAATGATTCGATTCAGTTCGATACGATGAACCCGCACCTATTAAAAGCAAAAAATGGTTTTCCAGTTCAAAAGTTTTTGTTACACCGCAAATACATACATCTACAGTACACATATACATATATTAATCAGAGTTGGGCCGGTCCGTCATTCGTCAGTGGCCTGGGTACTCATCCGTCATCGTCATTACTGTAGGCATTTTTTCATGTACATGCTACATGCACAACATGTTCCAGCTGCTTGTATGTCAACATACCAATGATAGATGTGAACAGCTCAGGAGCTGAGCTGCCTGCGGCCATGAAGGTTGCACCTGCAACGTCCTCACTGAGATGAAGATGCTGCAAAGCCCAGGATGAAAAAGACAAGAGTGGTTAGGAGAATTATAAAGGTGGGTGCCCAAAAATGTCAATATCGAGGGAAAGTGCATTTATTTCAAGAATTTGTTTCAAAAAAAGTAACTTGTATGTTATATTAGTTCACAACACACAAAGTTAAATATTTCAAGTCTTAATTTGTTTCAATTTTGATGACTATGGTAGAAAGACGTAAAAATACGAAATCCAATGTTTCACACAATTAGAATATTTCATGTGACCAACAAGAAAAGATCTTGAACACAGAAATGTTGGCCTTCTGAAAAGTGTATTTAAGTATTGCCCTGAGTGCTTTGGTGGGCCAATCAAGTACTGTTATTCCATGGATATTAAAACAAGTATTGGTAGTTTTGGCTTTGTGGGCAGGTGCCAAATCTTGTACCTATTCCGACCACATTTTCTCCTTCTTCTGAACATTGTTGGCGTACTTTGATACAGGGCTCTGTGAGCATCCAGCTTCTTTTGCAATTTCTTTTTGAGACCTTTTCTTGTTCTGAAGCCTACTAAGCCAGATTGAGATCATTTAAAGGCTGAGGCAAACCTCTGAAGGTGCCTTGCGTTAATTACCGTACTATATTTAACTTTGTCATGTTACTAAAATTTGTTGAAATACTGGATTTTTTTAGGTTTGTGTTTTGTGTTACCCTAACCTCTGCCGTAAATATCAAAATTGAAACAAATAAAGGCTTGAGATATTTGACTTTGGGCATTATTTTCGTTCCGAGCGCAAGTCTAGCGCAAAGCACAGTCTGACTGCGCATGGGAGGAGTTTTCTTCCTTTAGGTAATTTGCTGCAATTTGCACTGGTAGGGTTGCGCCTTTGTGCACCCTTGTGGGATGGGAGTGTTTTTTCCCAGCCAATCCTAGCGCAATCCCTCATTTGCATTTAAATCCGGGCAGTCAGAACCTCAGTACGCACAAATATACCGTGCTTTACATTGCGAACAGAAATAGTCTCGCCGGGGTCCATGCATGACACTGGCAAGTAAACTGGAAACTGAGTGAAAGTTTAGTCGGACTCGCCGACGGACGGCCGTTTAAAAGTAGAGGTGGACCGGCCTATAGGCGGGTACTATTTTTTTCCTACGGGAAAAATGACGGATGACGGACGACGGAAGGGGTACCATCGCTGCTGACGGATGACAATCGGTCAATTTTTTAGTAAAATGCCCTGCTCTGGGGTTAGGTTACATGTCTGTTAAATAAAGCATGCTGCTGAAACACACTCCGAAGTAAATTTGACATACTGTGCGCATTGGTGGAGTTTTCTTTCTTTTGGTATTTTCATAGACTTTCCACTAGTAGAATTAGGCGTGAGCGGACGGTTGCGCCGTTGTGGGATGGAAGCAACAAACTCCCGGCCATTTGAAGTAGCTCCCCTCATAACCGTTAAAATCAGGGCGGTCGAGCGCACATTGCCGAAGCAGAAATTGATTCACTAGGTGCCAAGTGAGTTTATACCGGTAAATTGCAAGCTCTCCCCTGTGGATGATGTTGTTGGAGACCACCTTGCACCCCCGATTGTGCATGTGTCTCTGTGTAACCCCCCCACCTCAAAACACACATGGTTGTGCCACGCAGACAGGGGTTGCTTAATGTGTTAAAATATTTTTATGATAACGATAATAATTCTATCAATGATTTGATTTCGACAACAATTCCGAAGAATTTTCCCAAGCTGTTGTCATATTTATGAATGAAATACGATGACATCTACCACACAAATTTGTTCGTGCATCAAACAAATGCACCAAAATTGCATTACACCACCTGCGCTACCATTTAGACCTGCTTTTTGCAAGTCTAAAATCGAGTCTATTTTTTCTCACCAAATTGCGAGATGTGTCGGGGACATGGCAGCCGCGTCAGCCGGAACGCCCAGCGACACGTGGAGCGTCTACCAAATTCACAACCACGCTAAACTACGCTTGCCTCGGCAGGAAAATGACGGGGTGGCCGCCTATGAAATTAATGCCTCAAGACTTTTGGGAGTCGAGACAGAGACAAAGACCGAGACCTTCAAAATGTGGTCTTGAGACTAGTCTCTGGATACTAACACGACCTGTCCAAGGTATATCTTGCCTCTTTTCCACAGTCAGCTGGGACAGGCTCCAGCTCACCCGTGACCGTAATGAGCGTAAGCCCTATAGAAGATGGTTGGGTGGACACAGACATTGTATATACTGCACCTCTGCTGAGAATGTTGAGTTTTTATCAGTGGGGGTTTGCCTGTGTGTTTATTTTTGTACAACCTGGCCTTTTTTTTTTGATTATTAATTAATGATGGTCAGTGTTCCCACTAGGATGTTCCAATTTAAATTTGGTGAGAATCCTGATGTAGTTATATACAAGTTTGAAAATCAATTCTTGTAATGGTGCAAATATATATATTTTTAAATCGAATACCTCTCAAATCGGATTTAATCTAAGCAAAACTTAATATATTGCAATAGCAAGGTAAATAAACTCAACAGACAGAATTGCTCATCTACATATTTATACCTCACATATCTTCTCCAGGGAGGGAACAAAGTAGTCATCACAGACCACGGCTAGAGCACAGAACATGTAAATAGTCTGTGAAGAGAAAGTGGTAAAATTAAGCATTAGTGAGTGTATGTTGTCAAATCCAAGTCCAAGTTCAAAGGCTTTGACACAAACACAAACAGTTCTTGTAGTCATTTCTGTATATTTTGCTGGAACCCTGTGACTTTCACCATACATTAAGTTTTTCCTTTTGGCCTTGCTCATACTGCGACATTAAATTCATATTCACCAGGAAAGATAAAACAGGAAGTGAGCTAACTGATGGCGGTACAATCGGTGATCTGATTTCATGCAAATGTAGCACAGTGCATAAATGAAACATTAATTTCACATGTCATGAATAATCTGACTGAATATTTACGTTACACAATGCACGGTATGATTATGTCTACTTGTTAATCATACTGACAACAAAATTAATAACTTATTTAATTAATAATTAGGTTAATCCAAATAAAAAAATTGACATAGTTAATTCATACAAGGAACTGTTCATACAAGGAACTGTAATTAATGGAAAAGGTTATATTGGTTTGCTTAAAAATCAGCTTGCTATGTTTCACAGCGTAGTGGGCGACATGCAATCATGTTTGTCGAATTCCTTCTTCCTCAAAATAGAAAGATTAAAAAATAACTTGGAGTGGGGCCTTAAACCTCAAAATATATACAAGAGGCTGACCTTCCCAAAATGTATTGTGCCCCCAAATCAGACACAACACAATCAAATAATTTTCTGTTAAAATACTCAACAGATGTTTACTACATCCCAATTGCAAGTCATATGTAAAGCAAACATATTTGCCCTTTACTTTTGTTACGTCCCATTTATTAATTAAAACTATTTAATTAATTAGAAAAAAGAGAAATCCCATAACAGTGTGTTATCACCATGAGGAGAAGGTCATGTCTTGTGTCATTTTTCTTTTGATAAAAATGAATGCGGGTCCCACAGCTCCGAACACCAACAACATAATATACATAGTAAACTAGATCCTTGGTATTTTCTGCCATCTTAAATCAATGTAAAAATATTCAAAATATATTAATTACATAATACCGGTAATCAATTAAAAGCCGTATTAAGTCATTCACTGCCATTGACGAATTTACTTGTCTTTTCACAGTCCAGCCATTCAATCCCAATTTATTCATATTTTTTTCAAATTTTTTCTAACATTAGGGTAAAAGGGGGTCTGAAAATGTCTGGCAGTAAATGAGTTAAAATTGAAACTTTGTCAAATGCCCATCTGTGTAGTCTCCAAAAATCTAGCATATTACCTGGTTTAAAATGTAAATGCACTGAGCTCCTAAATTAATAAAAGCACACTCTTGAATTATAAAGATGCATGGTTAACTTACACACAAGACATGCAAGGCCACTGCTCCCTCTGCTCTCTCTTTGTTTGTGAACAAGTCGGTGGGGAATTCGTGCAGAGCTGCAAAAAAGTACACATTCAGCAGAGTTAAAGAAAAGGTGTGGTGTCACTTTTTTTGTCTTCATTTGAATTCATGAATGTACTAGACATCACAAAAAGGGCTGTGGTTTGGGGGTAATTTTTTGGAATGGCAGGCAGAGTGGTCCAACAGACAAACATATTTTAAGTCAATGTGGGCGTCAAACTCAGCCCAATGTCAATAGACATGCTTCCTTGATGAGACACAAGATAATTAGGGCACGGATGTATCGAATTGTATAACACTGAGTGAGATATTTTGGGTATCAAAAGATGAATGGAGAGCAAAAGAATATGCAAAGTGAAAACATTGTGCATAAAGAGCTAAAAATAGTGCTAGAACAGTCAGTAAAATATGGAGAGGATACTCAGAGGAAAGTTGGCAGAACGACATAGTTTGAAGGAAAATAGCAAGGACCTTTAGATTAAAAAGGTTGCCTGATGTGTTATACTTCCTCCGTGTTGCTCCTTGACTATCCCCACATCTCCCTTTTCAAAGGTCAACACAGTGACAAGCAGAACTGGGCTTTTTTTTCATTTCCCTGTCCGGTTATTGCCTTCCGCCTGCAGCCGGAATACCCTTCCGCCATCCATTTATTGGCCTTTTTGTCCGGCCTGAACAAATATTAATCGCCTAAAGGACGGTCCGCCTATCATTTTAAACAGGCTTCCGTTTGCGTTTCCGTCTACAAACTTCGACCAACTTTCACTCACACGGTTGGGATACCCTGGCCACTGAGGGATGACGAATGACGGACCAGCAAATTTTAGTAAAATGCCCACCTCTGCTAAATACATCCATATTGTTGTATATATATTAGGGGTGTAACGGTACGCTAAATCACATTTCGGTTCGGTTTGTTTTTTTGGAAACTTCGGTTCGGTATATTTTCGGTACAAAAAAACTGATTTTTTTTTAAATATGTTTTTTTGAAAAGATGACAAGTAAACGGAAAATTTTTTAGAAAAAAAAAGTAATTGCGAATCATTTGGGTGATATTCTAAGAAATTACACCAGAATAAAAAATACACTAACTATAAAGTTCTCTTAATTTTGTAAATTATTAAGACACTAAAATCTTTAACACTCAGCAGCAACAGCCTATGACACATCTAAGTATTCAAGTTAAACACAAGTTGTCATTACAGTACATGTATACACTTTTTGTGATAAAAAAAATACAATAACAGTTACAATTATTGCTAACTATATTATTCTTTTTATAATGAAAAAATACAGTAACTTTAAAAAGTTTTTATGAAATTATATACAGTTTTTAGGCACTGAAATCTTTGAATGTTCAACAGCATATTGTAACGAATTGGGTTATCTGTGTTGTGGTCGGATTTGTCTGTTGCTGAGTTGTGATGTTTCCGAGGTTCATGAATGCACCGTACGGCAAGCGAGTGGGGCAGCGGAGAAAGAAGAGCGAGAGCAGTTGTACTTGGATTAATAAAAACGTGATTATTTAACTACGTCTGACATCGTGTTCCTGGAAGACGCTACAATATGATAAATCTCGCTGGTTAAGTTGAACGTTTTTGCTCCCTCGTCTAAGAAACATTCACAGTCGGATGATGCCGTGCATGTTAGACGTGCTAGCCGCAACATAGCCGCCCATCTCATGTAGCAATGTCGGCAAACAACTTTGGGACTGCTCCACGTACCTTTCCCCATCGGCGATTTTAACAGGAAAGCCAGAATGTTCCCAAACAGGAGACCGCAGTGTACGCGGGGACCTTCGAGATCTGGCTCTTTTCTGGCTCTCTCTTTTGTGCCGCCACCCTCCTCTCCCGCATGCAACAGTCAATAGCGCCCGTGCGTAAGCACGCGCTAATAAGTGGACCGAACCGAACGCAAGTGGACCGAACCAAAAGAAAAAAAAAAACGTCAACGCCGGAGAACAAGCGACCGCCACATTTGTTGTTCAGAGAAGAAATAGATCCAAACAAATGGTGAAGAAAAATGGCGAGTGCAGGAGAAAGCATGGAGTTAGAGGAGCTTTCTGCACTATACAAATCAGCCGTTTGTATAGTGTATTGTATATATAGCATAGTCAGCCAGGAACATTTCGGCTTCAGTACGGTAACGATGGAGGGCCAGGCTGCGAGCGGTGGAGCGAACAAGAACTGTTTCGGCGTTGTTCGATATGTGATATGTTGCAGGTAACACTTCAAACATGCTAACACATGTAAGACAGCATCACCCCGATACAGTTACTGGGGATCCAAAATAAGAAAGCCACTCAATACCAACAACATATCCTCGCTACTTTTAAGCATCCTGGAGATGTGAAAGCAGACAGAGCCAAAGATATTAGTAGCAATCGGCAATCTACATCGCAACATCTATGCGCCAATATGCTTTAGTCGAGCAGCCGGGCTTCAAACGTTTATTAAATGGGCAGGCTAGTGATATATCAATTATTTCCCCTCTGTTGTTTCTCACTACATCACAGTCAGTCCATGCAGTAATCAACAATGAGGGCTCAGCTTAGTGGAGGGACAAATTCTGGCTCAGTTTGCCTCATTGTGGCATTCGAGCTGCCTCCTGCCCACTTGTCTGCCTGCCTTACTGCATCATCTCTTGCCAGTCTAATTTGCTCGGGAATTTTGAAGAAGCCACTACTTGGCACCAAGGGGCTCTGACTGGAAATGTAGCATGACTTAGTTTGGCTTGTTTTCCCAGTGCCGGTGCTCTGTGGTACCTTTGCTTTGCTGTTCCGCTTGGTTGAACATGTTCAGAAGTACAAACTTGTCACGCAAGCTGATGTATTCTACTATTTGCGTCTTAGCTCTTCGTCCTTGCCCTAACTTCCTCAAAGGCTTTTCTGCTGCATCACAACAACATTGCAAGAACAGCAACATCGCCGGGTAGTTCACTGATAATGTGACTTCAGGACACGAAGAAGCACGTCAGTTTGCACCACTTCACAGTGCCACATGTCTACCGTAGTCCGTTTTCTCCCCTCTTTTACAGGTGTGTAAACAGAAGGTTAAAAGGAGATGCAATTAGCATTAAGGCAACAGCTGTAATGGTAAAAGTTTTGTTGGTGATGCCAACAGACCATTTGCCCTTACCTAATGATGGATAATTTTGCATTTTTCCAACAATAGCATTTCATTTTGACAATGGGTCTGAATCCAGTCCTCCGATTTGGAAAGCAATTCCGCCGGCTTCCTTAAGTTTCAAAGGGTTTTCATGGTGAATTTCGTGTCAGGGATATCTGCATCTTCTAAGAATGTAGCTGTCCCTCAGTTCAATACACAAGGGAGACATTTTCAGTTTGATAACATCAGGTAACATTTATTAAACATAGTGAAAACTATGTACAAACGACCACACATTACTTCAAAGATCATGACAAAATACAAAAAGCACACCAACTATCATTCTTTTTCATTTCCTTCATTCCGCTTGACAAGGGCGCTAATCTAAGATTCATAACTTCAGCTCTGGTTTCTTTCGAGACATCAGAAGATGACAAATTGAGCAATGGACATGAAATAATTACATTAACAAAAGCAATTCACCTTTGGTTTGTCAAGGACACTCATTTGAGATTCAGAACCCTCTGCTTGGTGTCCTGAATTTTCCATCTTCCCATATTCATGGGAGGTGCTTGTCACCTATGAAATCTCTGTAGCCCATTTATACATACATGGCATCATTTTGAAAGAGGTTTGCTAATAAAGCTTAGTGACATGGGTATTGCGTAATTTTTACTCCCACCAAATCGTATGACACTGTACACTCAGTATCATGCAGGATTTCATGACAAATACCAAACAAACAACCATAGATCTAAACTAAACTATTGAAACAAGATGGACAAAGGCCAGAAGGAGGTCAAGTGCAATGGAGTTGACAAATAAACCAATTTAACTTTGTTACACTGTTTAACTCAACCAAAATCATTAATATCAATACCTGGGTCCGTCAATAACAGAAGGTTTAAATAAAGAGAGCTTGGTGTATGCCTGGATTTGTGTCTCCTGCTCGCACCTGAATTCAACGGACAACATGATCACTTCTGGTCATGGCTTATACAACATTTCCTAACTGGTTTCTCGGGAGATGATCATCTTTGACAATTACAATTTTGCTAACCCCTTGGTAGGGTTAGACTTATATTAAAAAACAGTCCTGGCATTTTTGGCGGAGACCAGGCCTTCTTAATTAGTGGTTCACGTAAAGTGAAGTCAACCCAAATATATATTTTTTTCCGAATATGTCTATGCAACCCCACTAGTTGAAACAAGGCATTCTGATAAATATTGCATTCGTGGAATAAAAGTTAATCCACTCGTTTTTACCCATCTCTGGGGGCGGCCATTTTGTCACTTCTTTCGACTAAAAATGACGTCACAACTACTCAGGGCTCAGGTAAAGACCAATCATGGCTGACCTGTTTTCTAAAGCTGAGCCGTGATTGATCGTTACCTGAGACCTGAGTAGTTGTGATGTCATTTTCAGTCGACAGAAATGACAAAATGGCCACCCCCTGAGATGGCTAAAAACGGGTGGATTTTGTTTCTTAACTCATATTCCACAAACGCAATATTAATCAGAATGCCGTGTTTCAACGAGTGGGCCTGCTGGGAGCATATTCTTGAAAAAAAATGTGTTTGGGTTGATTTCCACTTTAAGTCTCTAAATTGTCCTTTATGTGTGGATCGGTGGATGGATCGATAGCAAGTCTATCAAATAACCAGTGTGGAATGCAAATAAGTAACTTAAATTGGATACTTGCTGCTCAATACATTGTTTGTTTCTCATCTTAGATTGTTTCTGGCTAATTGATGCCTCATTGTTTGGGAGCTAATTTGAACTCTTTTATCAGTACAGAAATAACATTACACACACAAGCACTCTCTTCTGTGTTGATCCCATCCTATCTGAAGGAATTCTTCTCAACCTTGGTTAGTCAGTGATTGAAACAGGTCCAAAACCCATCAGCCAACAATAACAAAACACCCGAACCAAACAATAGTAAACATAATTATCTAAGTACAAATCAGCAACACTCTTGCTCACCTAGTGACTCTCTCCCACTTTCCTTCTCTCTGTATACCATGAATATATGAATATATATATAAATCAAGAACTTGTCAATTGCTTATCCTGTTGAGCGACAGGGTGAGCTGGAGCTTATCCAAACCAACCTTTGGCGACAGGGGGTACACCCAACAGGGATTGGTCATCAGTCACAACCATCATTAATGAACCTGCAATGCATCATTTTGTAGTGTGAGAGGAAACAGAAGTATCCAGAGAAAGCCTACACAAGAACTGGCAAAGCATGCATACACTAGACACACAGGAGTTGCGCCCCAGAACGTTGGGGGTCACCTAGTGAAATGGAAATACAGAAAGTAAGGCAACTTGTGATATCATGATGTCTGACTTTATGGATACATCTCTGATGATGATAGTTCTACACGTCAATCAAATGTTGATTGTTTTATTTCAAATGCTTTGTGGTGGCGTATAAATACATCAAATTTGGAAGAAAGTGGAGGGTGTCTATTAACAAGCCCAACATTGTCCTTTGACGTATTTTTGCTTGTGAGAATAAATGCGAGTATTTATTGCCATTACAATATTTCTCATTAAAATCTTGTTTTGATTGTGTTGCAGCTTTGTTTTTTTTTGTTTTGTTTTTTGGAGTAGAGCTCGATTTGCTTATACTGCTAGACTAATTAAATCGACTTTTTCATTCAACATTGTAAGGATAAAGTGTGTTGCCTAATAGAGCCAGCCATTTTTGCATGCAAGGCTGAAAAAGTTTGACAAGCTTTGTGTTCTGAAAGGATTCAGCATGATGGAGATGCTTACTGAGTACTGTCTCAAATTCCTGCTCTCTGTATGCGCAGTAGATCAAAAAACAGGACTCAGAAAGATGCAGCATCGAGGGGGAACAAAAATCTTTGCTTTTCGCCTTTGAGCAAAACATCAAAAAGGCATCATGCCAGTTATTCGCGCTCTTATTTTGTCTTTCCTGCTTTTAACTTGAGACCATTTTAATTCCCTCTACAGCACTGTCATTTATTTCTTCAGTTAATGAAAAAACAAGAACAGGTGCATGAAGGAGATAGTACTTAAAAAGTTAGATGGTTTAATTATAGCACTGTGCAGAAATTGAACACACCCTGTCTACATCACAAAATAGGACCCTGTACTATTCAGTTAAAAGGCCAGATCGGTTGAGGTTCAAATATAAATGATAATGTGCAAGTAGCTGATTGCGTTACCGAATACCACGTTTAAAACCGTACGCTTTCATTCAGTGTACTGTAATTGTAACTGGGTTTGAGTCTTTTTGGGTAATAGGATATCAGTAAGACACAGCTACATTTGTCTTTTTTTGCAAAGTGTTCCAAACGTGTCAGACCACTTTGGCTGCACTTTGTCCTTTTTTTCCCACCTTGAACTCCCAAAACATTGGGAAACTACCGGTTTATGTAGGCCTCCAATGGAACTCTAGGTTCTCCCTTCCATGGGCTCTCTCCAGGGGTCTTGCACTGGACACGGTTCTCCTGCTTGTTAAAGATTTGTTCTGCTCAGCACACCTCAGCTCCCACACAAAACTCCATTCTAGGAGAGGAGGCTGCGATGACTGAATCAGGGCTTCCCTGTGAAAAATGTGGTGGCTGTGCGCAGGCCTGTGGCTGCAAGTTGAACTGTTTGCAGGAGTTCCTGGTTAAGAATCTTGCTGATTGATGGGAGTGTGGTGGCCCCAGGCAGCGTGTGCGTGCTCTGCACGCGTGTGCGTGTGTATGTGTGTAGGTTTGCACAGTCTTGCCGTATACAGTATTCTGCTTGTTTCCCTTCTTGGGGGAACACAAACAGCTCCATTAGCACATCTCATGAATTCATCAAAATACAGTATATTACCAGTCATACTTTCAATTTCAATTCAACCCCCTTACCCCGCTCTTAGACATGCACGCACGCATGCATGCACACGCACACTCTCAAATCAAATGTAAAATTAGCCAATTGAGTGATAGACCCTCAAATAAATACATCCATCCAGTTACCATATTAGCTCCAAGTCAGCTGTAATTACTACATGCCTTTATGAAGCACAATCCTTTTATATACTGTATACAGTATGCCACAAAAGTGAGTACAACCTTCATATTTTTGTAAATATTTTATTACAGCTTTTTATGGGACAACACTGAAGAAATGACACATTGCTGCTTTGTAGTCGGTATACAAATTGTGTAACCCAGGAAACTTGCTAAGCCTGGTGGCAGAGAAGCCGACCGGCTTTATAACAGATACTTCATTTTAGTCAGTGTACTTTATTTACATTATTTATCAGTAGGTGTATCACCATATATCAGGGGCAGAGCCATGGGTGGGCCTGGGTGTGCCTAGCCAGAGTGACAGACTGCCCACCCAGTGAGATCCATGAAAAAATAAGAATGTCATAATTGTAGTTGTGTAATGAAGATCTGAACTTCATATTATTCAGTTTGTCATTTTATTGAAGGCCTTCACACATATGTTATTCCTATAGTTTATTATTGTGTGAAGGCGAAGGCCATGTTGTTCAAAAGTATTGGGACACCCAGAATTTTCATCCCCAGGTATCCCTAATGAAGCGGCCATGTTGTTCAAAGGTATTGGGACACCCCAATTCGTGGCCCTTCAGCGCGTCACTATTTGATTTTATTTTTCCTTCATTTGGCGATTTTGCATGAGGATCATCTTGACAAACTAGTGCCCTTTCTTTGTCTTTTTCATCTTCGAAGTCAAAAGCCGCTATTCAAGACAATCAGTGAATTGGTATCACCTGTGGTTGCTTATTGTACTCTGTCCAATATCAAACTTGGTGCACATAAATTACAACCAAAAGCTGTTTTATATGAAGTCTTACTTCATAATAATGATGATCAGGATCGTTATTATTAATGATCAGGATTGTTATCGGGCTTCTTCACAGCTTGCTGTAGAGCGCAGGTGGACTTCATACCACCGTACTGAAAGCTACCCCACTCAGCTTGCCAGCCACCCCCAAACCTTTCATGTTGTTACCCTGTTTTGCTCGTCGTCTGTTTCCCCCATTTCGTGCATTCCCACTATGTTTGATTATGATACTATTCTCTCTCCCCATGTTTTTTTAGACTCCGATTTTGATTTAAAACCTGAACCAGACACAGATTTTTGTTTTCCGTCACCCAGCCAGCTTTTGTCCTGTTCTTTTTCCGATGAGTCCGTCCCTGAATCCCGCTCATCGAACACTTACTTGGGCACTCGATTGGCCATCTACCGTGGGCCTCCACGGGGTGGCCAGCGACGGTGTCCAAGTAAGGGTTCCACTCCGTTTTTCAGACACAGCTCTCTTCAGTACCCCGAGTCACCTCGTACACCGCCACCTTCCTCACCTCGTCCCAAATCACCAGTTTTATGTAGTCCACATTCCCCGGGAGCTGTAGTCTCTGCCCCTTCGTGTTTCTTGTTCTCCTCAACCTTTGTCGCGGCAGGCTGAGGTGCAGCTTCCCGATCCCGTGCCGGTCCCTAGCCAGTCAGCTCCCCGTGCCGGCTCCTCGGCCGCTGCAAGTCCCCGTGCCCGCACTGGCTCCTCGGCAGCTGCAAGTCAGGGTGCCGGCTCCTCGGCAGCTGCAAGTCCCCGTGCCCGTGCCAGCTCCTCGGCAGCTGCAAGTCAGGGTGCCGGCTCCTCGGCAGCTGCAAGTCCCCGTGCCCGTGCCAGCTCCTCGGCAGCTGCAAGTCCCCGTGCCGGCTCCTCTGCAGTTGCAAGTCAGCGTGCCGGCTCCTCGGCAGCTGCAAGTACCTGTGCCGGGTCCTCGGCAGCTGCAAGTCCCCGTGCCCGCGCCAGTTCCTCGGCAGCTGCAAGTCCTTGTGCCGGCTCCTCTGCAGTTGCAAGTCAGCGTGCCGGCTCCTCGGCAGCTGCAAGTACCTGTGCCGGGTCCTCGGCAGCTGCAAGTCCCCGTGCCCGCGCCAGTTCCTCGGCAGCTGCAAGTCCTTGTGCCGGCTCCTCGGCAGCTGCAAGTTAGCGTGCCAGCTCCTCAGCAGCTGCAAGTCCCCGTGCCCGCGCCGGTTCCTCGGCAGCTGCGAGTCCCCGTGCCGGCTCCTCGCCAGCTGCAAGTCCCCTTGCCGGCTCCTCGCCAGCTGCAAGTCCCCGGGCCCACGCCGGCTCCTCGCCAGCTGCAAGTCCCCTGCGCCGACTCCTCGGCAGAAGCAGCCCCCTGCGCCGACTCCTCGGCAGAAGAAGCCCCCTTTGTTCACGTCCCGGCAGTGCACACCCTGCGGCCGTCTCTCAATCACTGTTGTCTTAGTTGTCGTAGTATATGGTAGTGATGGGTTGATGATACCTCATGGAGTGTATTGACACAGTACATGAACTCTGTTGACACTGTATTGATACTGTGTTGGTCAGTCAACACTGACCTCTGCTGTACATGAGAAATCATTGCAGGTCACATTATGTAAAAAAGGATAAACTTGCATGCTGACCCAACATTAGCTTGTGAAATAATATCAAATCTTTATTCAATTGCTAATTTTTTACTTAAAATGTGATCTTTGTATATTGGATTTGCTCCATTTGTTTGCTGAGTTCAAAATCTGCTTGTTTGTGTCAACGCTCAAATGAGCACGTAATATATAACAAATTTATCTAATAAAATTTTGAGATAACGTGTAACTTATGTATGGGATTTTGTTAACCAAAGTGTTCAATCTCCATCGAACAAACCCTCAACATGCCGATACAGTTTGGTTCCTTCTAAACACAATCCGACACGGCACAGCCAAACGACACGCTTAATGTATCGGTCACATGATTTTTTGTTAAAGCGATACACGCACCAATACAGGGTTTCAAACTAGAGATCTCGGAGATTTTAAAGAAGAGTCTTGTCTTCAAACCCCTCAGAATGCAAGTAAGACTTCATGTGAGTGTGCATGTTTTTATCTCTCTGTATACCGTTTGTCTGGGCATGGTGTGTGCGTGTAACAGACTGTGCAAAGACGGGGAGGAAACAAGAGTCCTTAAATGTCACATTACTCAGCACGGTAACTACACTCGCGACATGCAATGTGTCGGCCTGCATCATCATCGCCCACTGAGCACGTGCATAACAGGCCCCCAGCCTTCCACGTGCACTCCGATTATGCATGAGATGCACACGGGATGCGCTTGTTCAGATTCCCTTGGGTGAACAATGCAACTTTAATCAACTTTTTTGGTATGCTGAGTGCCAGCATCCCTTGAGTTGTTTCTGTTATTCTTCTTAGTCTTTGCTATTGTTGGCTTGAAATGATTAAAGCATTGGCAGCTTCATTCAATGGATAACGGGTAACCTCGACTTCTGATTGTAGCACCGCCAAGTTGTATTACTTCCCACCAGTGTCTCACTACTGCAGCTGAAGTTATTTTTAGGGTCTTGAGGTTAAAAAAAGAAAATACTGTGTAACAAATACGTCATTACCTTGACTTAAATGTTCATCTGTTGTCTATAGGTGGATAGTTACTAACTGATGGCAGTCTATAAAGCTTGTAAAACTATACATGAAAGAATTCAGCAAGGAGATCGGTGGAATGCATGTATGTATATATAAAATATGTATGACCGATAAAAGCTCATAGCAAGTGAAACTGATTAATATATGGCTTATTATTCATCACCCCTCCTTGTCTTCAAGTTTTATGAACACTACATTGCAGAAGCGTGAAATGGAAATGAAAGTTCATCATCAATCTATATTATAGTTCAGCGAGATCTGCTGTCTATGCTGAGATCTGATTTCCTTGCACTTCAGCCTTTCAGTTGGCCACAGAAAAGCCAAAAGAATTCTGTATTTGAGAATTCTATTAAGTTGCCTATTTCGTGTACCTCAAAGAGTTTGGCACTTGTAATAGTAATACTAAATTGTAAATATCATTTCTGGGAAAATATGGTCCAAGTTTCAAACAAGAATGCAGAGCAAAAGCAACTCTAAATTGACTAATCTCCCTCACTCTTTTGCCTCGCAAAAACAAATTCTGCATTCCTTTTTTAAGTGACCACTAGCAACGATTATTTATTACATTGAAAAATAGATATTTAAAAAAATGTCATCAATTTGAAAGAGGTTCCACTTTAATTTTAGATCAGTGTTACGACCTCTCCTCACGATGGCAAGGAGGAGGGGCCTAACATAGGTGTGAGAGTTGGAAGGGGTAAATGAAAAACATGCACTAACACAAAAGACAACCATTGCAAACAAAAACAAACAAACAAGGACTGGCCACATCACTCGCAGTCAGCCAACTAACCCAATACAAGGAATGGCCACATCACTCGCAGCCAGGCCATTTCTTGGTTCCAGACTATGAGAAATAAGATTCTCTGGTCTGATGAGACCAAGATTGAACTTTTTGGTGTTACTTCTAAGCGGCATGTGTGGAGAAACCCAGGCACTGCTCATCACCTCCCCAATATAAACCCGGCAGTGAAATGTGGCATGAAGCACGTGACACTGGGGACACGAGTCTGGACTTGCTGTGCAGAGCTACTTACGTACGTTGCGCTGGGACGCTTTCCATAGCAACCAGCGGCTGCATTGAGAAACGCTGCTGGTCACCATGATTTATATAAAAAAAAGTCTAATAGAGTAGAGGAGGCATTACATCTGCTTCAAAATATTGACGAGTCCGAGGCTGAATTGCACCACTGACACTCAAGAGAATCCGAGTGCCGGGGCACCAAAAGGTGCCGTTGGGTTACGCTCGGGACGGACTTGTTTTCTCTTTCGTAGTCTACTAACCATTGACTTCTTCCTCTTCTTCGAAGTGAAGTGTAGTAAAGCCGTTTGCTCACGAACAGTTTCTTAAATTGATACACATTAACCGAGTATTTCCTTGATTTAGCATTATACTTTGAAAATCTTCCGGGCGGGGCAAAATTGTGAAGTAGGCGGATATGACGTCAGCGAGCCACGTCTCTACTTGCTGGTTGTGAAGTGTGCTCGTCATGGTTTTTCTTCTGATTCATTTCATTTCTCTTTTAATTGAACAGTAAAAACAGAGCGACCAATACTTACCGACAGCTTGTCATTGCCATCTTCAGAGTCTGAAGAGGCCGCCGCTAGGCAAGTGACCTCACGCACGCACTGGGTCAAACGGCAAATGGGCGGACCCAACTCATGAAAATACTGGTTTTTCTGCATCTTTTTTTTAGGCTTTTTCATTACGTTTTTGCTAGGGATGCTACAATCGATCGGGCACCGATAATGATCGGCCGATTTTCGTGAAAAATGACGTGTTCGGCACATTCGATCAAAGCTTTTTATTGTCGATCAAAGAATCCGATCACCCGCAGCTCATGCGGTGTACTGTGTGTAGTTTGCGTCTTGAAATATATGCCATGAAAAGATACCTCGCGGCCGGAGCATGGCCACAAGTTTCAACACAACCAACTTAATCCGACATTTGAAGAACAAGCAATTGGAAGACTGTGGTGAGTTTACGAGGCTCACTGCATTGAAGCAGCAGCAACAATGAAACGGCAGCTAACGCGGCCCATGCTGACCAACTCAAACCCATATCAGCGCGACAGGCAAAAGGCAACGCAAATAACCAGGAAAATAATGAAATTTATCGGACTTGATGACCAACCAGTCCTCTGATAGTGTAGTGGTACACACGCCTGAGTTGTGTGCGGGCAGCGTGGGATCGATTCCCGCTCAGTGACAGTGTCTATGTGTGCCCTGCGACTGGCTGGCGACCAGTTCAGGGTGTAGTCTGCCTTCGCCCATTGACGGCTGGGATAGGCTCCAGCAACTCCCCGCGACCCTGTATAGGATAAGCGGTTTGGAAGATGACATGACATGACATGATGACCAACCATTCTCGGTGGTGGAAGACACCGGATTCCGCCGTCTGCTCGCCCACTTCGAGCCTTGCTAGCTACGTGCTACCGGGACGCAAATACTTGACAGACGTAGCTCCACCAAAGAGTGTATTGTCGCATCAAAAGTTTCCTAAAAGAAGGCCTATTATCCTGTTTCACAAGTGTTAAATGGAGCTCGGATGTCAGTCCTGTGTCGATGTTGAGTCGAACAAGGTAGTTTTTCGCTCGCGTACTGCTTTTAATGACAATGTTCGAATGAGGCATATGTATTCCAAAATGTGTTATGCATGATGCGTTACTTTTTTCTCGTTGACAAATGCACAAGATAGTTTGTGTATGCACAAGACAAGAAACCATGTTCCTGAGTCCATTCAATTTGGGAACTCATTGAATAGTTTTTTCGAGTGAAGCCTGCATGTGACAATTTTTTCTACTTTGATTATATTCTGAACCATGCAATGTTTACGTGGCATGTTATTTATTTGACTTTTTGCATAATTAAGTCTTTTGAGACTGCTGATTATTTTGATCTGTTAAAAACTGTGTTACTTAAAGCTGGTTTTTCAATTATCTTTGTGACTGAGGAATTGTTGTATTGTGCCATCAGCGGTTTTGAATTTCTTCATGCTTTTGAAAATATATATAGATTTTTGTTCAAATTACGGCAATAATATGGCTGGTTTTTTTTCAGATAATATTGCATAATAACAGCCACCATAAATAAATGGAAAACTATACAGGTATTCCATGTGATCGGAATCGGTATCGGCCGATCTCACTCATGCATGTTCGGTATCGGTGTCATAAAACCTGATCGGAACATCCCTAGTTTTTACCAAAGTAAACATTGGAATCTCATTATTTTTACTTGTAACTTTTTTCGATTCCCCTGCACTTTAAGTGCAGAAAGCCACAGGAGATGCTGTATGTGCTTTAAATTTAGCAGAGATCAAAGAGCAGTTTTAATAAACAAGAGGAGAAATTAAGTTGAACTTGGACCCCTGTTTCTTTTATAGATGACCTTGGAAGTGTGAGGGTATTGATGGAGGCCATTTTGTTTAATTATAACGGCATTTTTCTCTGAGGCAGCAAAAGTCCTCTGTTCAAGGTAAAAATAAATGTTATTGTCATCTTAAACACTCCATCATTCTCACTCCATCATGCCATGTGAATTAGGACACGACTGACATCCACCTCTAAAAATAGCAACATACAAGTGATTTTAAGTTCATCAATGCATGTTCAATAGAGCAGTAGAAGACTATTTTACACGTCGTCAGTTTTTTAACGGCAACAACACCTGCAATTTGAATTCTCTTACCTGGAGAAGTGCAATTATTTTCTATGTCCATTTTCTCTGTGCTGCTGTTGTCCATTTTTTGCAGAAGCTTTCTTCCCTCCCATCTCTCTTGGTGAATGTTCCTGTGGTTGGAACCTGGGTGATATGTAGCACAGTAAAATGAGTCCAAAGAGAGGGATAACAACATTGTGTCTACAAATACAAATTGATGAATTAAATCCATTCATCCATCCATTATCCTAATTGATCCTCACAAGGGTCGCAGGGCGTGCTGGAGCCTATCCCAGCTGTCTTCAGGCAGTAGGCGGGGTACACCTTGAAATGGTTGCGAGCCAATCGCAGGGCACACAGAGACAAACAAACATTCACACTCACACTCACACTTAGGGGCAATTTAGAGTGTCCAATTAACCTACCATGCATGTTTTTGGAAAGTGGGAGAAAACAGGATTACCCGGAGAAAACCCACGCAGGCACGGGGAGAACATGCAAATTCCACACAGGAAGGCCGGAGCCGGAATCAAACCCACGACCTCCGAACTGTGAGGCGGACGTACTAACCAGTCGACCACGTGCCACCCTAAATCCATAATTAAATATTGTGAATAGAGAATTACACAATATAATCAGGTACACACGCCTGCGTTGTGTGCGGGAGTGGGATCGTTCCTGCTCAGTGACGGTGTCTGTGTGTGCCCTGCGACTGGCTGGCGACCAGTTCAGGGTCGTAGTCTGCCTTTCGCCCATTGTCAGCTGGGATAGGCTCCAGCACCTCCCCCGCGACCCTGTACAGGATAAGCGGTTTGGAAGATGACACAATATTTTTGTCGGATTGTACGATTGTGTACGAAGCGGTTTTCAGGAAAGCAATACACAATGATACCATTTCACAGTTGAACGATGGTTACAACATATCTAGTCCCTCTGAAAACTCATCAAATGTTTTGACTCAATTCTATAATCACCACCCTAAATTCAGACCAAGCAGGGTTTTAACACATTATTCCACAAGTCAACTTTACAAGTTCGCGTGGACATTTACAGTAAGAATGAAGGCATCCTGTCTTCAAGTCGGCCAAAAGAGGACTTTTGCCTGCCCTGCCTGCTGCCTTCTCCAGACTACAACAAATTGTGGAGCAGCAAAATGTTCGGTGATACAGTCTTCACATATCAGCGCCGGTGGTCGATAGGAATAATGTTTCGCCTCGCTAGCTTCAGATATTCCAAACCCAGCAAAATGGTGACAAGTATATGAAATGTTCACATTGCTTTACCACTACCTATTACCACACTACGTTCGTAATTATTAGGTATGTACTGTTTTTGATTCAAAGTAGTCAGTGTGACTTAAAGTACTGTCTCTCATTTAAGGATGCCAGAATTGCCTCCCAGAGTGTCTGTTTGGAGGTGTAGTCATCCATCCTCACAAATATTCCTTTTGAGGATGTTTGACAGTTTCTCAGTGGGATTTGGTATGGCTTGATAGGGGCCACATGATGAGTTTTTCTCCCTTTTTACTACCCATAGCAGCCACAGGTTCAATGATATTTTACTCTGCATGGGCTGCTGTGTTGTCTTGCATGAAAATTATTTTACAGCATAAGGCTCAAAACTCGTTTTATACCATAGCAGGAAAAGGTCAGTTCCAAACTCCTTCAGGGACCCTATGGCTTGTCCCACACTGAGCGATACGACCAAAGACTGTTGCGCAGTGCGCGGGGTCCTGCAACTAGTTAAATGGCCCTCGGCAACTTGTTTTGCTGTGATTTGAAATTTGAGTTGCAGCTCAACTGTGTCCAAAAATCGATGTAACAGCCAATCAAAAATGCCAAGTCATATCACACGAGCTTTCTCATTTAAATCACGTCAGATCCAGCTCGCCCCACAGTACAATAATACTCTGCTATATTTATAATTCCATATCGTCACTGTTGGACAAAATCTCCGAAATCACAACTTTTCAGAACATTAAAATAGTCACCAAACACTGCATAGTTCAAGTTGGTATAAAACCATATGTTGCTTTCCCATACCGTTGCGCACCAACATTAACATTACCCCAAAATCATGTTCAATAGCTAATTTAAATTCAAAGTTTGCACTTTCGCCGACTCCCAGGTGGGACAAAAAGGCGTTTATTGTCACATCTACGAAATATCCCAGTTTTTGTGCAATCATCCATGTACTTTATATTTGTTCGGAGGCCTTTGTTGCATGTTTAAGAGTTACCACAGTGATCATATTATAGTATTGTTGTTATGATGTTGGTGCTGCTAGCAGGGGCGGAGCCAGAATGTGGCTAAGGGGTGAGCCTGGAAAAATCAGGGTGGGCCTGAATATTTCTCCCACTAAGCACAATACTCCTATCCCAACACATAGTATATTAAAATAAAATGACAAAGTTCAGACCTTCCTTAGACAACCACAATTATGCCATTCTTAATATTCTATAAAATAAAGAAACACAACAAAACCTTAATTCAAAAATAATTTACAAAAAATGTTAAAGTGTACATATTTTTCATGAATCTCACTGGGTGGGCAGTCTGTCAATCTGGGTGGGCCTGTGCACACCCAGGCCCACCCATGGCTCCGCCACTGGCTGCTAGTAAAGATACATAAAAATAAACACATTTGTTGTAGCATTTTATGAATGCTTAGCAAATCTTCGACCGGCTTTAGTGGTAGCGCTACTTGTTAGTGTAGCTTTTTGCCACCGTGGAATCGAGGATCCGCACTTCTAAGCTTGTAGCTGCTGTTACAGACATTGTGCAGAACAAGTTAGCTTAGCGCCTCGCGTTCACAAGTAGCCAGGAAAGCAGGTGGATGTGTGGTTGTCTGACATGGATGCAACATTTTTTTTAACTGGCTCATATCTGATTTGCTGGCGTGACCTGTCCACAGGTAGCATGCCGCTTCGGATTGGTGAGCTTGAGGGGAGAAGAGTGCTTTAAAAAAAAAAAAAAAAATTTGACAATCAAATAATCGTGTTGTCTGATCGTATTTCCATCCAAGAATGATCAATTATTGTTGGGGCTCACCGTTTTATCGCCGCAGCGAGATGGTTATGCGTGTGAGGGTCAATAGGCTTATCCGCGGTTGTAAGTCCCCAACTATCTTTTTTGCAATTGTCCGGTTCAGTAGCGTTCGGTTGTGTTTCTTGGTGTGCAGCAGGCCTATAGGGGCCTATTATCTCCCTCCGCAATATCCTGGCCCAAAGGGGCCTATTATCTCACCACACATTATTCCGGCCATAACATCACACTACCCCCTCCTAACTGAGGTTGCAGCTCATTGAGAAATGATGACCATTGCAAAGCATTCATAAATGAGTATAACTGTCACTGCAAACGTTTTTCCTCGTGATGGATACTGCATTGAGAAGTTCTTGGGGCTCCAGAGAAGCAGCTCCCAAAAAAATCTCTTGCTTTTTAACAGCTGCTCTCTTATTACAATGCATTGCATTGCTCAATAAAACTTTATCTTGAATTAATCTAGTTGTTTTTTTATCCAAGATTATTTTAGTTAATCAAAACTGAGGAAATGACTACAACAACAAAAAAAAACCATTTTCGTTAATGAAATTAAGGAAAAACGAAAATGCTTGGAACCCCCCCCCAGAAAACTTGCTGAAACTACATTTTAAGTTCACAAAACTAACCCTAATTAAAGCAAAAATCCAGAGCCGCGGGTTGCCGACCCCTACACTAGACCGCATTGAAAGCTCAGAGAATCAGCCTACGGTGGCTAGTTGTGCAAGTGCATAAAGTTGAGTGGCAATTAGTGGAATTAGTTTCAAAGCCTAATGCCACAGTGAGAATATTTTAGATGATGAATGATGGAGAGCTTGCTAAAATCAACATTTGTATGAAGAATCAGAACACAACAAACTAGTGCTATCACAATACCAACATTTTTTTTACTTTGATACTATGCCTGCATAAAATACCTTGATACCGGTACCGAAACGGTACCTCAACAAAAATCCAGTCAGCGAAAGCAGCAACATTAAAATTGACAAGAGAAGATTTTTAAAAATGTGTTAGTAATTCAAAATATTAGGATATGCTTGATAAGAAAATAACATTTTAAACATTGTGAACATTTGCACACGTGGGGGAGTGAGATAAATATATTACCGGTACACTGTTTCTTTCATTGTTACATGTATATTAAATTTTAAGAAAAATAGTTTCCATTTATTTATTTAAATTTTAACAATGCCATTTTTCTAAATAATGAGATCAATGCCTGCATTTACATGTTTATATGAGCATAATGTATACATGTACAAACATACATATATACATATTAGGGGTATAACGGTACACGTGGGTGTATTAATACGTTTCGCTATGGCATATTCGGTTCAGTCCACTTATTAGCGCGAGTTTACGCACGGGTGCTACTGACTGTTGCATGCGGGAGAGGAGGGTAGCGGCACAAAAGAGAGAGCCAGAAAAGAGCCGGAGCTCGAAGGTCCCCGCGTACACTGCGGTCTCCTGTTTGGGAACATTCTGGCTTTCCTGTTCCCCATCGCCGATGGGGAAAGGTGTGTGGATAAGTCCGAAAGTTGTGTGCCGACATTGCTACATGAGATGGGCGGCTATGTTGCGGCTAGCACGTCTAACATGCACGGCATCATCCGACTGTGAATGTTTCTTAGACGAGGGAGCAAAAACGTCAAACTTAAATAGCGAGATTTATCATATTGTAGCGTCTTCCAGGAACACGCTGTCAGGCGTGGTTTAATTTTCACGTTTTTATTAATCCAAGTACAACTGCTCGTGCTCTTCTTTTTCCGCTGCTCCACTCGCTTGCCATATGATGCATTCATGAACCTCGGAAACATAACAACTCAGCAACACACAAATCCGACCACAACACAGATAACCCAATTCGTTACAATATGCTGTTCAACATTCAAAGATTTCAATGCCTAAAAAGTGTATACAATTTCATAAAGAGTTTTTAAAGTTACTGTATTTTTTTTCCATGATAAAAAGAGTTTTAATATAGTTAGCAATAATTGTAACTGTTATTGCATTTTTTTGCATCACAAAAAAGTGTATATATGTACTGTAATGACAACTTGCCTTTAACTTGAATACTTAGATGTGTCATAGGCTGTTGCTTCTGAGTGTTTAAAGATTTCAGTTTCTTAATAATTTACAAAATTAAGAGATCTTTATTTTCGTGTATTTTTTATTCTGGTGTAATTTCTTAGAATATCACCCGAATGGTTTGGTTTTATTTATTTTTTCCAAAAATGCACCATTTACTTGTGATCTTTTTGAAATAAACATATATTTAAAAAAATCTGTAATTTTTTATCGAAAATATACCGAACCGAAATTTCCCAAAAAATGAACCCCTAATACATACATATATATACGTGCTGTCAATCGATTCAAATATTTAATCGGGATTAATCAAATTTTTCGTAATCGCACATTTTATTGTAAAAAAATCCCTTGATTTTTCTGTCCTATTATTTTCTTGAATTTTAATACCCTTAACATGAATAAGAGAATTGATTTTCTTATGCAAATGCTTTATTAAAGTGGAAGTCAACCCAAAAAGTTTTTTACAGAATATGTTCTATGCAAACCCACTAGTTGAAACAAGGCATTCTGATAAATATTGCGTTTGTGGAATAAGAGTTAATCCACCCGTTTTTAGCTATTACTGGGGGCGGTCCATTGTGTCACTTCTGTCGACTGAAAATGACATCACAGTTTGGCCCAGGGCTCAGGTAACGACCAATCACAGCTCACCTGTTTTCTGAAACTGAGCCATGATTGGTCGTTATTTGAGCCCTCAGGGCATCTGTGATCTAGATTTTGCTGCTTGACTCATATTCCACAAACACAATTATTCATCAGAATGACTTATGTTTGGGTTGACTTCCCCTTCAATTGAAAAACAAGCATTGGATTCAACTCACACAAACAGCCCGTCAGCCCTTTCAAATGTTGTCAATCTTTTAACAACATGTCAATATTAAGTAAGTTCACTTGAATTTACTTGAGGCTGACCACATCCTCGGAGGCGCTGTTATGGAGATTTCTACATTGACGATCATTGGGCCCCTGCTCACTTCATCGATGTCATCTTCCTGCAGCACTTCATTTGATTAACTTTCACATCACTTTAACAAATGCTGTATAGTACTATAATGTGTTGCCCACTCGGCATCCATTGCAGCCTGATCATCCTGGAAGGGGGATTCCCCCATCTGTGGTCCCTGAGTGAGTGAGGGGAGTAATAGCTGAGCATTCAGTGGGTTTTTCATCTGCGCATTCTTCAACAGCAACACCAGAGAATGTTCTTCATACTTTGGAGAGTCCAGTAGGAGAGCTGTATCACCATTGCCAAAGACAAGTCAGCTCCGTGGTTGGGGGTGGGTCAAATACAATTAAAAATCGCAGTCATTAAGATGTTGTCTGGGAACGACAGCCTCACCTTCACTGCATCACACAACACCAGTGGAAGAGGCTTGCGTGTGTGCCAGTGCTCAACTGTTTGCCCCTTCCCTGCCTCCCGTCCTGTTTTGCTATCTTGCACACGGATAAAGGAGTGTAGAAATGATTAATGGGCCCCTATGAGGAGGCGCTGAGCGCCCCGTTCCCTGTTCCGCAACATCAAGCTCAATTAGGCTGAACCTCATTAAGCACATCATAAATAATCCATTTTAATTGATCTTCCAGCCAACTAATTAAGAGTTAACAAGAGCACAATAGGGACAACAGAAATGCATTTAACACCCAAGTGTTGCACCAGCTACAACTCATTTACAACTCATGTAAGTATATATATGTAAGTATATATATATATATATATATATATATATATATATATATATATATATATATATATATATATATATATATATATATATATATATACACTAGTGTGCTGTGAGTGATCATCATGGTGGTCCTGCAGAAAATAATTCGGTATGACTTCATCCGTCCATTTTTTTTAATCATTCCAAATATATATAATATATAATCTCTATATATATATCATCGCTGTCATGTGAAAAGCACTTATCTCCATTTTTCTTCATGTTCTTATTAACGGCTAAATTAAAAAAGTTTCCAAAATTGGAGATAAGTGTTTTTCACGGGACAGCGCCGATTATATATATATATATATATATATATATATATATATATATATATATATATATATATATATATATATATATATATATATATATATATATATATATATATATATATATACACACCCCGAACTGGTCGCCAGCCAGTCGCAGGGAGCACACATAGACACCGTCACTGAGAGGGAACCGATCCCACGCTGCCTGCATACAACTCAGGCGAGTGTACCACTACACCATCAGTGAACCCCATATATATATCAAGCATGTATATGCTTACATATATATGCTTGATATATAGCATATATCCTAGGGTGAGGACCAAAACGCATGGCGAGGCTGCATTCAGCCATTTTGGTCCTCAACTTTGGAATAGCCTGCCAGAGGATGTCAGGTCTGCAGAGACTGTTGATGTTTTTAAGGGGAAGCTCAAGGCATACCTTTTTAGTTCGGCTTTTATATAATCGTTCTTAGTCCCTTACTATTTTTATCCAATCTCATTGTTTTATAGTTCTTAGCTTCTTTTCTTGCTTTGTCTTTTTAGCTTCATTGTCATTGTCTTTTAGCTTCATCCAGTTTTTACCTCCAGTGTTTACTCAAGAGGGGCCTCCACGCTGGGAGTTATGGCTGGCCTCCATGTGCTACGTTTAGGGTCTGCCCCGGGGGTCTCTTTGGTGGTGGTGCTACCCGTGGCCATAGGCTATCATCCCTCTCAGCGTGGACACGCTCCCCTTGGGTACTCTTTTCTCATATGGTTTCTCTGTGCCTTGCCATGTCGCTTTTTAGGGTTGTATGTGTGTGTGTGCATGTGGGTGTGTGGGTGTGTGGGTGTGTGTGTGCGTGAGTGCAGGTGTGCTTGAGGATGTCTGTCTTTGCGTATATTGTGAGGGAGGGAGGGAGGGAAAGCCGGAGCGGGTTCCCTTTTTATGTTGTATTCTGACGTTTTTAATGTACAGCACTTTGAGTTGCATCCTATGTGTGAAATGTGCTATATAAATAAAATTTGATTTGATTTGATGATCCCAAGCCAGAACACCCCCGCGGACACAGAGACAATGTACACTGGCAGAGGCTTTTCAGCCCCAAAAAAATCAATAATAGTTGTTGTAGTAGAAGTATTTTATTTTTTATAGTGTTAAATATTTTTACATTGTATTGTTTATTCTATTTGCACTTTCTGACTTCATTTCCAAATATTGTGCAATGGAAGATATTATAGTTGTCAACTTGACATTGTTATATTTGTATTTTCGTTACATTGCTGCTTTTTTTGGTTTGACTCTCGACATTTGTTCTGAAACAGCTGTAGAAGAAGTATTATCTTTCTTTATACTGTTAAAGTTTGCATAGTAGTTTTTTAATATATATACATATATATTTCCCAGTATATTTTTTGCCATTTCGTCACGCGGCAGCCAATCAGCATCGGGCGTACTACGTCACACACAGCCAAACAGCGCTCTGATCACTCGGCTACTTTTTAAAAAAAATTTTTTTTACAGTTTTTACAGTAGCTCTGTTTGGTTGTGTGTGACGGAGAATGCCCGATGCTGATTGGCTGCCGCGAGACGAAATGGCAAAAAAGTTAATTTGTTTAATACGACGACGTCCCACCGCTCTAAAAGTATCACTCGCGCCGCCCCGCACGCAACCGCACCCGCCCGCGCGAGCTACATTGACTCCAATTGAAACGTGCCGCCAGAAAGGCTCCCACTGCAGTTGGTGTGAACGGAGGAGCTGCGCCTCCGCAGCTAGCAGAGGGGGAGGGACGCAACACGGCTGTAGGCTGCGAAGCATGAGCTGCGGGTGATCGGATGTTTTGATCGGCAATAAAAGGCTTTGATCGAATATTCCGATCACGGGTTTTCATGAAAATCGACCGATCATGATCGGTGCCCTGATCGATCGGAGCATCCCATATATTTGAACTGTGAGGCAGACGTGCTAACCAGTCGACCACCGTGCCACCATGTATATATGTATATGTATTATATGTGTATATATATATATATATATATATATATATATATGTGTGTGTATATATATATATATATATATATGTGTGTGTATATATATATATATGTATATATATATATATATATATATATATATATATATGTATGTACATATATATATATGTGTATATATATATATATATATATATATATATGTGTGTGTGTGTATATATACACTAGTGTGCTGTGAGTGATCATCATGGTGGTCCTGCAGAAAATAATTCGGTATGACTTCATTCGTCCATTTTTTTTTAATCATTCCAAATATATATAATATATCATCTTTGTTCATCTAGCTGTGCCAGCAACATAGTGGCAGGCAGAATGAAGAAATGCTCTTCCATTAGATGGCAGAAGTTACAAAACGCCTGTGTATCTTTTGCAATTAATACAACTGAATAAGTCCTGCTTCCTGTGGCTCTATATGTTCAATCAAACAACAAGCCCATATTTCTCACTTCAATTAAACCTTCAAATCAATTTGTGAGTAAACTGAGACGGCATAATCATTTCAGTATCCCTAATTGTTTGTGATATTTTTGTATGGTAGTGTGATTTTTTCTAAGATGGGATCTCTCGCTCAATATGGTTGGGAAACTGTTAACATACATGTAGTTAGTGTTGCATGTGTGTTTCTTTGATTCTTTGTTGCTTTGTATTAAAGTTACACTGTCAGAGAGGCAGGTTGTGTGTAGATATTATCGGTTAGTTGACCCTGGAAACAGTCGGACGCGACCACTCTGCCAACAGGAACACTGTTGTAGTAGTATAGTATACTGTATAGTAATAGTATATATTAAGTAGCATTACAGTCATGGTCATCTTGACCTGTATTCGTTGGGGACTACTTGGAACGGATTTTGCCAGTGTAATTTTGTGAAATTAACTCATTTCGTTATTCGGTAACGGGTGCGAACACACTTTCACACACGACGCTCAGTTCTCTCATCGTTCACTGCTAGGAGAAGAAAAGAAAAAAAAAACCGTTGCATTCTCACCTGAACCGTCAGTTAAGGAAGAGAATCCCTTCAATGCGAGGAGCAAACCTCCGAACAAACAGATCTGTATGAGAAGCAACTCTTTCCGCCTTTTCCGCCTCGCTTTCGCCTTGTTCAGATTGGCCATCACTTGCGCCGGACAATTCCGGAGTCGGATACCCGCCAGAGACATCCCTTCCTCGGTTGCGACATCCATGCGTGTCACGAGTTGGTGAAAGCCAGCTGCGAGTTCCTACACTTTCCGATGGAACTGATTCCTCCCTCGTGTCGCGAGCAGATGAAATATTGGAGAAGAGCAGCCTCTGTGTGGCAAGATGGATATTGTAAACGTCAACTGCGACGTTGTGTTGCGATGATTGCACAACAACAAAAGCCCAACAACAACACAAACACGAGCAGTCGGCGTTTTTCTTCTTGGCGTAATGTTCCACTGTGGGTGGGGGTTTTAGTCAGGTGGCACCCTCCTTGCATGGATGCTCCCAGAGCGAGCAAATTTGGCACGTGCCACGGGGACGCACGCACGTACTATATTTGAAGACCTTAACTACCATTTAGTGAAACATACAATAACCACTTTTAACATTTCGGCATTGGCAGAGGTTTGTATGTGCTCCAACAAAGATGGAACACCAATCACCACAACTATTGATTGACAGCTGCAGCCTAGGCAAGTCTTTTGAGTATGTATCTGATAATCTAATGGTGTGCTGTATTGGGACATTCCAGAATTTGAGGGCATTTTACGACCCACCCAGCAAATTTTAAATAATGCACATTCAACTTATTAAAAGATGCAGTTTCTGAGTAAATTTACTGGTCCCGAGACCAAATCAAATAATATTAAGAGAAAACAATGATTAAAAATTGTTTTTAAAATACTAAATTTAGGGGGGGGGGTGTAAACATATTTCAAATAATTATTATTCATGGAACATGCTCGCAACCAAGCCTGTTATCTTATCGTTGGCGTTGAGCTTGTATCTCCGAAATAGTCACTTTTTAGGAGACCTCAACAATGGCAAGTTTATTCAACCATTAACATTACACTGTGAAAGAGAGCAATTAAGCAATTTTCAACACTTTAGATTGGGCAATAATGTGTAAAAATAACACCCACTGACAGGTCCGTCTTATAAGCGGACAATATAGAGTGGATCCCAAAAGAGCAGAATCGGACAGAAGGCGTCGAGAACAAAAAGGTCTTTATTACAATTGCGGAAGAATTATTAACAAAAAGCGTTGGCGAAACAAAGCCAGGGAATATCAAATTCAAACAAAAACGCCTGCAAAAAGCAAGGGAAATGGCATAAACTAAAAGTACAAACGAGACAAAATCCAATGACACAAAATGCAATGACACAAAATGCTCAGTCAAAGTGATGAGGATACTACAAGTAATCCAACAAACAAAACTATAACAAGGCAAAATGAGGCTATGAGCGAGAATGATAACGAGGTATCAAGAAAGTGAGGTTGGGCTGTGAAGCGAACAAAGTCAACAATCCGACAAGGTAGGCAGGAGAACGGCATCCTTTTAAGCCCCGCTGATCATCATCCGCCACTCCAGCTGGGCTGCTGCGAGGGAGGGAGAGAGAGCACGAAACCAGCTCAACAGAGGCAAACCATGACGCCCACGGGTGTGGATTGAACAATAGTATAGATTTGGGGAAAAAATGTGAAATTCACCAAAATGTGACCCATAAGGTTTTGGCACAACGCCAGCGATAACCTTTTTAGCATGGTAGAAGAAGAAAGCAATGAATCACATGATACGCTGGACTTGACATCATCAAACAGCTTTCTAAAAGAATGGGAAGAGCAAAGGTATGTTCTCTCTGTCCCCTATTTTTCCTACTTTTATAACCTATAGTTAGCTAGATTGAATGCCTCACTTATCCTAATGCATCCCTGTTATGCATATGATCACAATAAGTCCATTTTTTTCCTTTATTTTTTTCTTTACTTGTTTACATAAGTAAGTTTGTACTCTTGGTTTATGAATGAATTAATAGTTTATTTTCGGTTGTATGCATAATACTGAGAAGAAAAATACGCCAATCATTTCAAATAACAATTGACAACCAAAAAAAGGAATAGGCTGAAGCACCAGGCTTATTATTGCCTATCCTATACTGTCCCATGAATCACCTAGAATTCCAATAGAACAAAATAAATAAATACTATACACTCACATTTTAATCCCTAATTTTACATTTTACCAATGGCCTTATACACATCAATTACTTTACATTTGAATTTTTTCTTAAACCTCAACAAAGAACAACACAGCTTCAATGCATCATCAAGTCTATTCCACAATTTCACCCCAAAACTGAAACACATCTGTATTTTATGTTGGTCCTTACTTTACATATTTCAAACATAAATAAACCTCTTAAATGATAATTTCTTTGTCTTAATTTAAAAAAGGTCTGAATACAAACAGGTGGGCTTTTATTTATGACATAAAAAGGGATTTCCAATGTCTTCTGATACACAATATCCATGATTTTTAAAATAACGGATCCTATGAATAATTTATTAGTTGATTCTCTATAGCCAACCTTGTTAATTATTCTAATAGCCTTTATTTTGTAATTTAATAATAGCATCTATATTTGTTTTATATACATTTCCCCAAATTTCAGCACAATATGCCAGAAGAAGAATACAATACGTGAAGAGCTTTCTTGTTTAACAAATCTTTTACTTTGTAGAGAACAGCCACTGATTTAGCCAGTTTACGTTTAGTGTGTTCTATTTGTGGCTTCCAACACAGTTTATGATCAATAATTACTCCCAAAAACTTTATTTCAGTGACTCTCTCAATTTTGATACCGTTTGAATTTAGTTTTATGCCATAGTTCAGATGCATGCCACCAAACACCATAAATTTTGTTTTATTTTCATTTAATGATAACTTATTACAAACAAACCACTGGTCTGCAGTAACAGCTAGATAAACAGTTAGCGTTTACCTCTGAGAGAACACGAACATTTGTCCGGATTTGCAACCCTGTTGCTGTGACAAGAGTGACAGAGTTGCACTACATTGACAGGGTTGCATCCAGTTTAATAAGACTTGAGAAACAATTTGTATTTTTTTTATTACTAGTATTATTATTGATGAATAGGTAGCAGAAAATCAGAAATCTGAAGGACTATTTTTCAAGAATTTTGAAGCCCAAATGTCCTCCAATTCTGGAAAGACCCGTGTGTGCTTTGTCCTAACTGTATGGAAGTAAATCTGTGCCATCTGAGTTTGAATTCGAATACCATCAAGATTCCTGAGACAGAATTTTTTTCAGCATCGAAATTCAACATGTAAAAAAATTCAGCTGCAAAAAAATTGCCTGCACAAAACTGCAAGGAAAGACCTCCCATTGGTTGATAGGCAAGCCCCCTCTCTGTCCATTTTTAAAACCCGGTTGAAGACACATTTCTTTTCTCTGGCTTTTGATCAGACCTGAAATTTTCGGCTCTTTTTCGGTGTCAAGTGTACATGGTGTTTTATGTTAATTTATTGGCTTTATTTATTTATATTTTTATTTAGATTTTATATATTATTTATTTGTATCTATATTTATTAATATGTGTATCACAGCCTTTTATTATTATTTTTTCAATTTATTGGATTGTTTGTAAAGTGCTTTGTTACAGCTCTAGCTCTTATGAAATGTGCTATATAAATAAAATTGTATTGTATTCTCGATTTTCTTGCCATAGTTTTTTTGTGTTGACGCTTTTTTCCTCGTCACTTTGACTGAGCGCTTTATTTTCTGTGCAGTTGGAGTTTGCTATCTTGTTTATATTTTTCGGTTAATCTATTCTTCCTTGCCATTTGCACTCTCCATTGTTCGCTTTAGACGGACATGTGTCAGATGGCACAGATTTAGTTCCATATACTGTAACTAGTTATCCAATTCAGTGCACTAGTAAAACAACTAGAGGTGGGCATTCCATCAGACTGACGCAATGGTCCGTCAATTGATAACTGGTAACAGCTCTGTGACCCACTAGAAAAGATCCGTACCTGCATTATGTTGATCTCCAAAATGAGAAGCAAAACAAGAGAAATCTGTGGTAAGTAAGCCGTGCAGCCTTTGGAAAGCCATTTGTGACGTGTTTGGTAGACGCGGGAGATGTCACTCCATGGCCAGAAATGCTGTGTTCCATGGCTAGCTGTTAGTGCCTGTGGTCACTTGTGAGGGTGGGAGTCGATCGCCAAACAAACAACAGAGAGATAGGGGGCGCACTGCAGAGACGGCTGCTTTTATGGCACTCGTTCCCTATGCTCGTTAAAGTGTACCTGACGTGGTCAGAAGGAAAACTATATATGATTTATCAAGAAAAATAGCTGTTTCATTCATGACTGGGATACCTATGCTAGACTGCCTTGTTAGGACCAGCATGTATCACAAAGTATGAGAGGACTAGATCGAGAGGGTACTGTGGGCTCATGTGAAGTAAAAAAAAAAAAAAAAAAGTCCCACCACGCTAGAGCAGGGGTGTCCACACTTTTCCAGCATGCAAAATGACCAAGTCCATACCTATTTTATTAAATAGTTATTTAAATAATGATTATTAATTTATGCAAAATTATAATTCTGTATAGGTACAACATATATTGGTGTACCTTGCATACGTAGCTGCATGAATTCTTATTGCAGAATGTACGTTTTCTGTCTGATGACTTGCACTGAATGGAATCAGCCGGAGAATGGAGTCAGGACAGGAGTTGCTGATAGCGAGCCTTGCGCACACCTCCCAATGAACTTCAGTCATACTGTAGTCATGCGGAACGGGTGGTTGGACTTTATCAATGGTGCTCCACATTCCCTCCTTCAGCCGGCCAGTAAGTGCCACAGGTGGACAGACCAACGTGTCGCAACGGTCAGCCGGACGTCCCAGTCACCACCCCCATACCAACCGGCAGCCGAGACACGTGCCATTGGAGGGCACGCAGCCTCGCGATGGTGTTCGGGTGGAGGGCTACTGCGTCCCGCGGATCATTCTCATTCTTCATTTGGGGAAATTGTGAGTGTATGCCCGAGCACATCGCACGCCTCCCCCTGGGTCATGACCTCAACCTGGAAGAATAACTTTGAGATGAAGTACCTCACAAACGGGCTTCTGAAAGAATGGTCAAAAACTCATAAACACACTCCTAAACCTTGTAAACAGCTGTTGTAGCTGCATAGAGTGGACCGACATTAAACCTAGCGCAAGGAGCCAATATTTTAGAACAAGTCCAAAAGCAAAATTTGAAACTAAACATTGACATTCAGTTCTTCATTCATTCAAGTACTTTCTCGCTAAAAAAATAAACGAAGAGCTTCCCAAAAGCCACTTGACATGGGCGTGTACGTTGAGTACCAGATTAACCCTCGCCGGATAATTTATTTAGTTCTGCAAATACAAATTGTGCGCCAGGTGAAGCGTAGTGGGTAGAGCGTTCCTCCACAGGTTCTGCTTCTGTTTTTCCCTGCTTCGTGTCACGGGTTCAAATACCGCTCTCTACCTTTATATATATATATATATATATATATATATATATATATATATATATTTTTTTTTTAACAATATTTACAATTTCTTGCAACCAATCGGGAGTTGTAAACAAGACATTTTATTTAACGTCTTTATTGATGAATTGAACAGTCTCGATGTTGCTTGTGACGAATCTGCAGACAGGAAAGACAAAATTACCGGACTAACATTGCCCTAACGGTCACAGCTGGAATCGGGAGACAGTGGAACTGTAACACCGGTTTCATCAAAACGATCATCCTTGAATCCAAAACAGTCTCCAGACCTTTTTTACCTCCACAATTGACTGCTTCTAACATGCCGCTTCGCTTCTTTTGCATTCAGCGGTTGGCGTCGTTGTTTAGGTGCATACAAGCTCCTTTCAAAGTGCACATTGCTTCACCTCGTTATGAAATAGGGGGTGGGGTTGGTGGTTTTGCATGACTATGCAAACCAAACCGCAACAGTAGAAACGAACGGCTAGGACAGTTTGCACAAAGCAGCCCACTCCTAGTTGCATTACTTAGCCATTTTGTCACTTATGCCAACTGAAAATGACATCACAACTGCTCAGGGCTCAGGTAACGACCAATCACGGCTCACCTGTTTTCTAATGCTGAGCCGTGATTGGTCGTTACCTGAGAACCGAGCAGTCGTCATGTCCTTTTCAGTCGACAGAAGTGGAAAAATGGTCGCCCCCAGAGATGGCTAAAACGGGCGGATTAACTCTTATTCCACAAACGCAATCTTTATCAGAATGCCTTGTTTCAACTAGTGGGCCTGCATAGAATATATTCTTGAAAAAATATATATTTGGGTTGACTTCTATTTAAGGCCGGGAGTGCATAACAGCATTTCTACCACTAGAGCTGGGAGCGCTGTTGCATCTTTCTACCCTTAAAGCCGGTAGAGCGTATATATCATTTTCTTTTGTTAATCCAATTATCGGTCTCTTAGCCAATGAAATGCATCAGAATACGACGTGACAGTATCGTGAGCCCGCAGAGGATTCTTCTGGAATTCTTTCGAGACATAATGGCGGACGCCGTCGAATGCCGGAACTCTAAAATAAGTGACGACAGTGAAAAAAATGACACGCTTGTTGACTCTGAACCGGAGGAACCAGTCGAACGTGATATATGGTTAAGATATATGTTTGTAGAAAATGCCGATATCGACGTCTTTGTAACAGAATAGAGAATGGTCATTACCACTCCATTTTTGGTTATTAATAGTGTTTTTCTTGCACTGACACTTTATTTTTACATCTTCACTTGAAACAGTAAATATTAATCACCTTGAGCCTGTGTGAAACACACAGGGCCAAGCTCCCCAATTCTTTTGGAATTATGTTTTTATCTGCTACTGGGGCTGAGATATTAATTATTTTATAGGTATTGAATTTCTGGGAAAACTTGAGGTTTTAGAGGGTGATTCTACGGTCGTCCTTAGGTTATGGAGAGATGTTGAGCCAGGAGCTTTAGGCCTTAATGGGTTAAGTATAACTTAATATCAAAAAAAGCCTTTTAATGATCCGTTTGGCATTCAATGTGATGGAAACACATTTTCTCTGCTGTAACAACAGCACTCAGAAAGTCCTTCGTATGGCAGTGGTAAGTGCAGTGCATTCTTGTGTGGGAAACCCCGGATTGAACCCAACCTTGAGCGCTTTTATTTAACAACTGATGTTTGTATATCATAAAATCCAACATTAATTAACAGTCACCATTACACTTGCGTTCAAATTTTTGCATTCAGCATTTTCAGCATTCACAGGCAATTTCTCCAGAAATTACACATAGTCTAGTATTACCCGTTGTTGTTTGTAACTTTTGGCTTGTCTCATCAAGGATATTTGAGAACATTCATGTAATGCATTCATGTTATGTGAAATGTCAAAACCTCATGCAATGGGGAATGTCGTTTCTTCTGATTACAATATAATGTCCATCATTAACACATTTGCAATACTTTCAAATGTTGACCGCCGCAAATCACTCCAAACCCTGCAGGCAGATTAGATTTGTATTTTCTGCACAATAATAGTTTGATCATGTGGCTTGATTGTGTTTGTTCACATTACTGTTACATACAAAAGAGGGATGGCCCACAGATTATCCTGCCATGCCATTACGTTTTTTCTGCAGCGTTTTGAGTTCCGATATCGTGGGGGAAATGCATCGTATTCTATAGCCAAGTGAGCTTCTTGATTGTTAAGCTTGAGGTTTCATATAAACAGCACTTGGAAACCTTCCAGCAGAGTGGAAAATGTGATCCGGGCTCCCTCCAGGCAACTGGTGTCTGTAGCATGTTTTAACTCTTAAACCACAATGGTGCACAGAGCAGGAGCAATACAGTATGTGGCAAAGAAGATGGGTCAGGAAAGTAAGAGATGTGAGATTCCACACATCAAAAATATCAACCAAGTCACAAACACAACTAACAAAGAAACACAGGCAATGTGTAAACCTCAGTGAGAATCCGAACAGACCTGGAGGCCTTAAACCTGCCATGAACCCCAGGCTGAACCCCGGTGAACGCTGACTGGTCAAGGAAGTACTGAAACAAGATATACAGTATACTCTGACATGAAAACTCAAAGGCACAAAGAATGTAGGGGATGGAAGGAGGAGGAGGGAGGGGCAACCAATTAAACCCAGTTAAATTGTTTTTCCATACACAGTGGGCTTGGCAAAGGACTCTCTTTTTCTCACAAGATGTAAGATAAGTCATAGAGAAGCCAAAGCAGAAACAGTGGCACTCCAAGTACAGGGGAAGGCTTGGAATTGAAGCCACTGTCCCGTGTACACTCGTACTCTCAACGGCACACTTTTCAACATACTTTCCGTATAAGTAATGTCATTTTGTTGTTTTATCTCATTTATTAGATTCTTAGTGGAGCCACCGCAATGGAAAATATCAAGTTCCAACTCAGGCGTCACGGTGGTCGACTGGTTAGCACGTCCGCCTCACAGTTCAGAGGTCGTGGGTTCGATCCCAGCCCCGGCCTCCCTGTGTGGAGTTTGCATGTTCTCCCCGTGCCTGCGTGGGTTTTCTCCGGGTACTCCGGTTTCCTCCCACATTCCAAAAACATGCATGGTAAGTTGATTGGGCACTCTAAATTGCCCCTAGGTGTGATTGTGAGTGCGGATGCTTGTTTGTCTCTGTGTGCCCTGCGATTGGCTGGCAACCAATTCAGGGTGTCCCCCGCCTACTGCCCAAAGACATCTGGGATATGCTCCAGCACCCCCGCGACCTTTGTGAGGATAAGCGGTATAGATAATGGATGGATGAAGTTCCAACTCAATTCAAAGTGGTACAATAAAGTCTAGATCACGACCAGACATATTTGGGTCATGTCCTCCTTTTCCGACAGTTCTCACGTCCCAGCAAAAGAAACTTTGCTTCCTGTCCTCTTGCTTCACAAGGAAAGCTCAAATGAGCATCATTTGCAAAGTGAAAATGGGGGAAGGATATATGTATGGTATAGTTGCTGCGGCAGGCAGAAATATAGCACACTGACCTAACAATAAAAAAGCTTAAAAGGTCAAATTAAATGAGGACAATGCAGATGGATCCAGGTGAAGATGCTGTAATGACAATACTCCATGCTGTGAATTTCACATGACACAAACGTGTACACATTTCCTTAACATCTTTATCAAATAGCGTATTTTCAAGACTAAAAGGTGCGCCTTTATACAAGCCACACCCACTATTTTTTTTTTTAAATAATGAAAAAAACATAAGCCACTCCTTTGTATAAGCCGCACCTATCTTTGTTGAAAAACTTAGGCATTTACAGAACGATTTTGAACTGTAAATGTATGGATTTACAGTTTTGGATTTGATTGATTTACACCTCTGTTATGCCGTTGCAAACCCCCCGACATGGTTCCCACCCTTCTGTATACTTGTTGTACAACAAATTGAAGATTAAAAATGCAAAATGAAGAATAAATACCAAGCCGCAGGCTGTGAGAGGAACGTAAGCTTCGACCGCGGCAGCAGATGGTTACGACGGAATGTTCGCTAAAAACTATGTTAAAGTTCATTTTTATCATAAAATTGACTTACCTTAACTAGAATGCCGTAGTGCATTTTATCCAAAGGTACAATCCTGCACTTATAAACGCTTGTCGTCGTCGTTGTTGTGCAAAGCGAAAGTGGCACTTGCTGCTGCCGCTTCTTCATTGCCTCCTTCTACTTCTTTTAAAAACATAGAAGAAGCACGGTCGCTGGAGGTAATTACGCCTTAACTTCCTCTTGGCACAATAACATCAACAAGGTCCTTTGGATAAAATGCAACACGGGATTCTAGTTAAGGTAAGCTGTTTTAAGACAAACTTAAGACAAAAGTAACAACCTCTTTAACATTTTATTTGCCGATGTTTCCTCGTCCTTGCCAAGGGGCTGAGCGCGCTCCACTCACAACTTATGCACACACCTGTTTACTGTACTATCCTCTTATCCGGCTTGATTCTGACTAAATGAACGGCACATTTGAATAACGTTATGAGTTTCCGAACAGAACGTTGTTAGTTTCGTCGTCATTGTCGTGCTGAGCACGTTCGTGCTTGCCGGGTGGCTGAGTGAGTCTGCTCGCAACTTGTAAACACAGCTGCCGAACGTCACATTTGAATACCGTTATGAGTTTCCTATAAGCCGCATGGTTCAAAACCTAGGAAAAAAGTAGCAGTTTATAGTCCGGAAAATAAGGTATCAAAAAATGTAAACCATTAACATTACGGGAAAAATTGTGACAACACATACACGCTACGTTACCTCACTGGAAAGTTAAACATTAAATTTGAACACTTATTGTACTAATTGAGACACAGATTTTGATGAAATTGAAACGATTTCTGGTCAAAATTGCCCAAAAATGAATTGATAATATACTTAGCAAAAACTTGGAGGGCCGGTGTGTTTGAGTGACAGCTGAAAATGGAGCGGTGGAGCCGCTCACACTTGTGCTTAACGTGATCAGATCACATGTAGAAAACCTTGAGTAATTTCGGCAAATCTTCTTTGAATGTCTTGAATGATCTAGGGATTGAACGACAGATTTTTTGTAGGTGATAAGGTGATAGTTGAATCGAAGTCGTCTGATCAATGTCTTATTTTTTCTTTCAGCCTCAATCTTGCGCTGTACATTCCTCCAAACACAAGGTCACTCATTCACTCACTTTTCCTGTTGTCCTCAATTGTGCTTCTTTAAAATAAATTACCAGTCGCCTCTGTGAAACTCTTGCAAAAAGATTATATTGTGCATGCTAACACAATCAACTATAGATAGATATGTGATGTAGAAGTACAGGACTTGCTATAGCTCCGACCCTTTCAGCACTTCACAGCCAAGTCAAAAATGTCCTATGACATCATGAGACAGCAGATGAAGTAGTCTGTAATCTTGCACTCCCAAGAGTTTGCTACACTTACATGCTTGCTACACGTTTATTAAAGTGGAAGTCAACCCTAAAATTTTCTTTACAAGAATATGTTCTATGCAGGCCCACTAGTTGAAACATGGCATTCTGATTAATATTCCATTTGAAGGACTTCATAACTACAGATGTCAGCACCACAGTAGTCATTAAATCCTGTAATGTGTGGTTTCTCGGAGAAAGAAACAGTAGGGGAGGACCTGAAGCAGGCAGGTTGACTCCATGACACCGGCACCACCCTCCGGAAGTGGGAGACTTGAGTCGCATGACTTGGGCTCGGTCAACTTAAGTCACTAATTGTATGACTTGCACTTGCTTGGAAAAGACTTGACTCGACTTGACTTTAACTCCATGACTTGGCAAGTCATTCTGTTTACATTTGAAAATCTTTAATATGTGTGCCTGTTGTTTTCGATAGAAAGGTCATCATTTTTCATGTCATGTGTACCACTACGATGGCAAAACCCCAGCAACGACGACCATCGGTATGCCCTGGCAAAAGACAACAAAGGCTGAGGCTTACTCGTTTAGCAAGTGTCAGCAAAGATGAATACATTGGGATTCAAGGATTATCTATTTGATGAAACCGGGAAAAAGACAATAGCAACATGCGAGGTTTGAAAAGCAAAGATGTTAATAAAAAATAAAATAATAAAAACTAATATTTTGACATACTGTATGTTGTGACTGAACAAAATTTTATGACTTGACTTACGACTTGCTTGAACCGCTAATGACTTGACTTGCTTGAAATTTGGTGGCGACTCGACTTGCTTGTTTTTTCCCCCCCCCCAGGAACTTGCGACTCGCACATACAGTATGTGGCTGTGTGGTATTGGGATTTGGCCTTACTCCCACCTCTGCCATTCCCTGACTCCAGTCTGACAGAGAGAAACGCTAGTTGGACATTTTGCTTGATGATGCAAACCATTTATTTTTACGAAATAAAAAGGTCATTGATCGATCATGGCTTGTCTGTTCCGTTGTGTAAGCAGACACTACAGTATATTATCTTTCTTTTTTTATTGCAGGAGGATGTTTGGCGAATTTCCTGATGGCTGTCTTGAGGATTTAAGGCTGCTCATCAGTTAGCATTAGCGGCTGCCTTTTTCACATGGCTGTACATACCACTTGTGATTTAACTTATCTTGCAAGTGACCGTGCAACCTGTTGATTTCAGTGAGGCATCCCTGTACAAAACACGTGAGTGGCGATTAGTCGACCTCAAGCTATAACCACGATTGCTGAGTGGCAAAGTCGACATGTCGACTAGTCACATCAGTGCTCATGGGATGGGATGGGATAAGATTAACTCAACACACTACTAATATCAGAACAGAATGGGAACAATCTGAGACACACTTGTGTAGCTGTCACAAGCTGAAAAATGTGTTTGCAGTGGTAATAAATAATAATGAGAACACAAACAGACAAATGTTGATGCTGTCAGTGCAAGTCTATGTGTAGCTCAATGTGCTCCAGATGACTAGTTCACTACTGTGGCCAACTAGCATGCAAAATCACATTAGTGCTTAAAAAAATAAGTCATGGAGGAAGTTTGTGTCACTTGCTCACATGGTAAGGCACTTAAGAAATGCAGGCCTTAAAAGTGCAAAATCAATGTTGAGTGTTTTTTGGACACGGAATATAACTTTAGCACATCAGTTGGGGACCATGTAGAAAACCCACATAGTGTTCTCTGGGTTCCTTAAGTCATGGCATGTAGCTTTATTTTATTAAAGAGGTGTCATATGTGTCAGGCCTCTAATATACAATGGAGCTCATTTGATTCCGCACAATTTTGCATCCCAATGGCAATTTCAGATAGATTTATGAAGTAATCCCTTTTAGGCAAAAGAAACATTCAAGAAAGACTTAAATTTATTTACGATGTTGAGACTTCAGACATTTGGAAAAGCTCTTACATTAATCATGGTAATCATGTTCAATAATTCAAGCACTTTCAATTGAATTACAGGCTGTCCACAAAAACACTTCCTGATTTGATGATGTTATGATATCTAAACCAATTCAAATATATTGATAGAGATGAAGTTCATACTTACCTTTCAATTATACTTTCTCATCTTTATTATTGCCCTTAAAACATGTTCACACATTGATTGAGTGTCTGTAATGCCATTCTACTGGATACCACATTAAACTGTATGAAATCATGCATTTGTAGCAACTAAGTGTGAAAGATTTTTTCAATTAAGTCACACATTAAATCTGTTTAAAATCAGGGAATGCATATAAGACTTAAAGCGAAAATCAACCCAAACATTTTTTTTCATGGATATGTTCCCAGCAGGCCCACTAGTTGAAACACGGCATTCTGATAAATTTTGCATTTGTGGAGTAAGAGTTAATTCACACTTTTTTAGCCATCTCTGGGGGCGGCCATTTTGCCACTTCTGTCGACTGAAAATGACATCACAACTGCTCAAGGATCAGGTAACGACCAATCACAGCTCAGCTTCAGAAAACAGGTCAGCAGTTGTGATGTCATTTTCAGTCAACAAAAGTGACAAAATGGCCGCCCAAATAAAATGCAAAAACACTGTTGTGGTGATGGTGGTTCCTTTGTAATCCCTATTGTTATTGTCACTACTTAAATTGTTGATGATCAAAGAAAACAGTGACTAACTTCCACTGACTATTTAGGAAAACTAACATGGAACAAACTACATGATTGTACAGGTGGGACATCTGCATCTGATCAAATGAAAACATTGCAGAGTCAAGAAAATATTGGACAACAGTCAAGGAAAGGTCACACTGCTAAATCATGAAATGCAAAACTTTGAAAGACCCCCTTCCTTTTTAGGGTAGGATAAACACCACAAAAAAAAGAATGAAATCTGTAACCTTCCAAATGTTGACACTTCTCCTTCCACCGGGCAGCCATTTCCACAAGTTCTTTGTGTGCACTCGCCTGCTTGCACACCGAGATTGAACGGTTTTCTTCATCCCTCCAACGCTCTCTCGCCTGCTGTCAGACTTAAAAAGGCCTTATGTAACTGAATGCTCCATGTCTTGGGGCACATCTGAACCAAACATGCACTTGAGAATTACATTGTTACAAGTCTGAAGCCTAAAGGTTCTTCAACAGTTGCACAGATAACATAACATAACAGACACCGGTGTTGAACCTCGGGGACTTGCGAGGTGTCAAAGTCTCCTGGGAGGAGGAAGGATGCTGCTGCCAGCAAGTCCGTTCTCAATGCCGTTTGGCTGTCGCAGACAACTCGGACGGAATGGGCCGGCCTGAAATGCTGACGGCAGATTAATGATGTACTGGCAATACCCACCTCTGCAGCCAGCAGCTTCAGAAGGGACACAGACTTTCAAAACAGAAGCACCACATATTTTACGTTTTCATTGCAATGGGCGCACACACTACACTTACAGATACTGTTGCGACTCGGCTTGTCGCAACGTACAGTATTGACAAATAAAACCACTTTATTTCTTTACATACAGTATTGACAAATAAAACCACTTTGTTTCTTTACAATCGCTTTTATTATGTTTTTATACAATACAGTGCTAATTTTCATCAGAAAAAATGTGATATTTTGGTTGGTTGGATCAGCTTAATGGCATTTTAATTCATTTCACCCTGATTTGGTTTACTGGTAAATGGAGTTAGAAGCTTGGTCATGGAACTTGGAACGAATTGAGATAATAAGTCAAGGCATAACATAAAATACTGTCATGTCATGTCATCTTCCAAACCGCTTATCCTATATAGGGTCGCGGGGAGTTGCTGGAGCCTATCCCAGCCGTCAATGGGCGAAGGCAGACTACACCCCGAACTGGTCGCCAGCCAGTCGCAGGGCACACATAGACACTGTCACTGAGCGGGAATCGATCCCACGCTGCCCGCACACAACTCAGGCGTGTGTACCACTACACTATCAGCGGACCCTACATAAAATACTGACCCTGCCATTGCTTGAATTACTCAGCTGATTAGTTAGCTGTTGTTAATTGTAAGACACGTGTGTCCAATTAGAATTAAACAATAGAATATATTAATTTCCTCTTATGGTTGTATGTCATTCTAACTTAATACTTTGGTAGACCCTGTGGTCATGTTTTAAATGAGTACGCAATTGATGAAAACTGAAAACCTGATGAGAGTGATGGTCTGATGAAATTGTGTTTTTCCCAAAGGGATCATTTTTGGGAGATCTCACGGAAAAAGCTGACAGTAGGAAGGATAATAAATGTGACCGAAGCGAAAAATACCTGCATAAATAAAGAGTAGGCCAACTACTCCATTTTAAATTCTAACCATGTCATACATCTCTTTTCTCTCATCATAGATGTACATACAGGGAGTGACGCCCGGGTCTGACGTGGAGTAGACATATTTTCCTCGAGCTCCCAGCCAATGCTGTACATTTCTATCTTTTTGTGTCTCACGTGCTCATTTCATGAGGTGGACCCTGACACTTTAAAAACTGCCCGCCGTTACTAACACGACGGATCCCGTAAATGACAACAAAAGCGACGAAAAAGAAGTGTGATGCACCAATTCCAGCCATGGCGGAGGACAACATGGCGGTCCCCACGAAGCTACTCGAGGAGCATAAAACTGCTTTCTGCAGAGTTCAAGTTGGCCATAGCACCACTGGAGGAAAAACTGGACATTGTTCAAACAACTATTATTGACCACAGACATCGTATCTCCGTCATTCGAAGCGCATGCTAACGAACTCAGTGATAGAATGGAGATACTGGAAGCTAAATATGCGGCTATGGAAGATAGCAATGAAAAGCTAAAGGCTAAGACCATCGACCTTGAGTCTCGTAGCCGCCGCAACAATATACGTATAGTCGGACTCCCGGAGTCGATTGCAGGAACGCAGCCCACAGTGTTCTTCTCTGAACTGCTGCAGGAGGTTGTTGGTGACAAGATTCTCCCCAAGGCTCCGGAGCTCGACCGTGATCACAGAACCTTGGCGGCTAAACCAGCCCCGGGATCCAGGCCCAGAACAGTAATAGCACGCGTTCACCACTTTCAAACGAAGACGACAAATGTACAGGAAGCCCGAAAAAGGAGAGGCAAACTGTTTTACCAAGGAACACCTATCGCCATCTTCGAGGATTACTGCCCCGAGGTCATCGAACAGCGCTCTGCTTACCGGGACGTGATGTCGAGGCTTTACCAATGAGGCTACAAACCGGCGCTTCTGTATCCAGCGAGACTGCGAATCTCGACCAAAGAGGGAGGAAAAGGTTCTTCACTTCTGTGGAGGACGCCAAAACCTTCCTGAAAGCACACTGCGAAACCTCCACTGGAGAATGACTTTTGTCACAGCAGCGGCTGTTGGGTTCGTACGTGGCTACCTCCGGTTGTTGCTTCGGCACGGCCGGCTGATGTCCGTAACCATTAAGTTGAACTGCGGGCGTATTTTCATTTCAATTACAGCATGGCGATTGTAAGACGTTATTAAGTTGACATTTTAGCCCGGCCAGTACGAGACTTGCTCGGATCGTTTGTATTGGAGACCCGGTTTCCCTGCTGTTTAGCAACTTTGTCACGCGTCAAGTGCATGCCTACCTCGTGTCCGCAAATATGCCAGCTGTGCGGGCAAATCATTTTGCACAGGATCGGGACTGGTCCCCTAATTTGTCTTACACACTGCAGGATGAACACTGGGTTTTATATCAGCATTGTGATATTTTGGTCGTATGTACCGTATTTTCCGGACTATAAGTCGCTCCGGAGTACAAGTCGCACCTGCCATAAAATGCATAATAATGAGGAAAAAAACATATATAAGTCGCACTGGAGTGTAAGTCGCATTTTGGGAGTCAATTGTGCGCTTAGTACACATCATTTCCACCGAGCTACGATGCTACATGTAGCATACAAGAAAGTTACGGCAAGATAACTTTAAACTCACCAAAACGATTGTAGATTGCTTAAATAAGTCTTTAATTCATCCCCAACCACGTAGAATGTTTCCAAGTCTCCAAAAGTATTTATGTATTCGGTCGTAATTATGTCTTCCTCTCCTCTCTGCTGAGTGTGCTCCTCCTTACGTGTGTGGCTGCATGATGCAATACCCCAGCCAGAGGAAGGCAACTGCCTGTTTGTGGTTCGTTCTTATTCAACCATCGTCTGTAAGTGACTTAGGCAATTGTGTGTACTGGTAATGACCATGCAACATTTACATAGGACCTGAATTGTGGCTGATTGTACTGTGTTGTTGACTGAACATACTAATCGCTATCGCTAATGCTAATCACGGTTGCTAATCGTTAGCATGTCTGCCTGTTTGTGGTTTATTCTTATTCAACCATCGTCTGTAAGTAACTTAGACAATTGTGTGTACCGGTAATGACCATGCAACATTTATATCGGAGCTGAATTGTGGCTGATTGTACTGTGTTGTTGACTGAACATACGAATCGCTATCGCTAATGTTAATCGCAGTGGTTAATTGTTAGCATGTCTGCCTGTTTGTGGTTTATTCTTGTTCAACCATCGTCTGAAACTAACTTAGGCAATTGTGTGTAATGACATTTATATACAAGCTGAATTGTGGATGATTGTAGGTTGTTGACTTAACATACTAATCGCTATCGCTAATGCTAATCGCGAACGCTAATCGTTAGCATAGGCTCATCTTGTTCATGTCTATGAAAATACATGTGTATGTGATGCATAGATCGATAGTATTTTCTGTTTCATGTGCAGTTTCACAATATAAACAGGCAACTTCGCTGCACACCTGGAGTCACTGGAGTTTGTTTGTTTAGCTGTTTGGATAAGCTGGCTTCCTCGACTAGCAAGGCCTGTTAGTTTAACAAAACATTAGACTTTAACCGTTTAAATTATTCATGCATTTTAATAGCTTTTAGGATGTATCTTACGTTTCTTTATGTTGGTTACAATAACGTGAAATGATATAGAAGTAATTGTCATGGCTTGTTAGTGCCGACTTGTATTTATGATGTTTTGTCTCCCTCTGCAGGCACTTTAGCGCTAAAGCTCCTGCAGAGGGAGGCAAAACATAAGTCAGCACTAACAATCCATGACTGTAATGTGTTAATAATTATAGGAAAAGTTAGGAAGAGCGTGCAACTTGCGGTTGCAGTTGCTATTTGTAAGGTTATTTTATGGACGTTTTTTTTTGTCTTTTTAAATTTTTTTATCATGTTTTTGGGGTTGGGAAGGTACACTTTCATTTTTGGAATTAGGCACCTTAAAGAATTGTATTTTTTTATTTTGCATCTTGCGGCAGCGCTACCACATGGAATTTATACTACATTAATATGGTGATCATACATACTGTAGACTACACATGAATGGTAATCTTAATTTTGTAAAATGGAATGTCAAGGGTTTAAATCACCCAGCTAAAAGACGAAGGTATTCAATCATCTCAAGCAATACTAAGCGGATGTCGTCTTCCTACAGGAGACACACGTGCGTGCTTCTGATCACCTCAGAATTATGATGGGCTGGCTCGGGCAGCGCTTCTACTCAGCTTTTCAGGCTAAGGCAAGAGGAATTTCTACATTGAGTGGAAAACATGTACATTTCGAACCAACCAATATCACATCTGATACGAATGGGAGATTTGTAATTTTTACACGGAACCTATTTAACACAAAGGTTTTTCTTGCAAATATTTACGCTCCGAATACTGATGACGTTAGCTTTTTTGATCGCCTTTTCCACCTTTTTAATGGTCTAGACACACAGCACTTAGTGCTTGAGGGGGACTTCAACTGTTGGCTAGACCCGAGTCTTGACCGTTCCTCCAGCAGACCAGGAGTGACAAGCAGATCTGCCTTGCGTATTCGGTCATTCATCTCTGAGTTTGGGATTTATTGCGTTTGTGGAATAAGTGTTAATCCACTCGTTTTTAGCCATCTCTGAGGGCGGCCATTTTGTCTTCTGCCAACTGAAAATGACATCACAACTGGTCACAATGACCAATCACGTCTCAGAGTCAGAAAACAGGTCGGCCATGATTGGTCGTTGTGAGCAGTTGTGATGTCATTTTCAGTCGACAGAAGACAAAATGGCCGCCCCCAGAGATGGCTAAAAACGAGTGCATTTTGCTGCTTAATTTTTTTTCCACAAACGCAAAATTAATCAGAATGCCATGTTTCAACGAGTGGGCTAGTTTGAGTTCACTTAAGCTTCAAGCAAAAATGGGAAAGATTTCTACCTAACAGCTTCAACAGTTTGTGTCCTCAGTTCCCAGACGTTTAGTGTTGTTAAAAGGGAAGGTGATGTAACACAGTGGTAAACATGCCCCTGCCCCCCAAAAATAAAAAAAGAGTAAATATTTACATAAAAAATCCAAAAAAACAGATGGATGGATGGCATTTGTAGTGTATTCAATTTAATATAGGTTGAAAGGGATGCAAATCATTGTAATATATCTTTATTTTGGTTTCACACAGTCCCAACTTCATTGGAATTCAGCTTTGAAAATGTATGTCTGTTGTGGTTATCATTGTGAATTAATACCTGCAGGTCAGTGTTAAAGTATCGCATGAGATGAGATCGTCACTGTCTTAATGGAAACCCTGTACAGTACTTCACTTGACTATGATTTTGAATCGAAGGAGAACTTGAAGCAAACTCTCAATGGAAATGTGTTTTATACTGCCATGTTTATAACAACTACCACTATTGGCTGCCAGAAATGTCAATTAAACACACACTTGATTGATAAAAACAAAAAATAAAAATAAAAATTAACCCCCCCCCCCCCCCCCCCCAAAAAAAAATTGTCATTTTCCTACTTTGGGCCTTAACAGTAACTATAAACTGATATGTTTTTGTGTATTTGCCTACCACACTCAGTCAAGGGATCTAGGGCTCCCTTTCTGAAGACACGTCCCCCTCTGCCCCACTACTCGCATTGGTGTCCTGTCGGGAACGTAGGGCACTCTTCTCCCTACTTGACTCAGAGGGTCCCTTGGAGCGTGACTTTTCTTTCCTTTGTTGCTGCTTTTCCTGCTTGGACAACTGCGGGAAAACATACAAATAAGAGTGCTAAGTTCCTTCATCTTTTAGCTTTAAGCCACAAAACCTACGATCAAACTAAATAACAAAACAATCATTCAAAGGCTTCTCGTGCACTTTTTCAAAAGCAAGGTTTCTCAGTCCCACTACTACATGTCAAGGCACAGGTGTCAAACTAAAGGCTCGGGGGCCAGATCCGGCCCGCAACATTTTATGTGGCCCGCAAAGTCAAGTCATGTGTGTTGACTTGACACGTTTCTTTCCAATTGTCTTCACCTTTATCACTACATATCGTTGCTGTCCTGTGAAAAACACTTATGTCCAATTTGGGATGTTCACGTTAATGCGGTATGTAACACAGAAACACCATTCACATAAAAATAAGAAAAATGAAAAAAATGGACATACCAGTTCAATGTTTTTCACAGGACAGCAACAATATGCAAACATTTGTTACCAATCCCTACTTTAAAATAAAAAGAAAAAGATTTCAAAACTAGTTATCCGTGAATTTGTTGTGTACACCTGATAATATAATGCTATCTTACATTTATATGGGTTCACAGTCGTAACGGCCCTCCGACGGACACCATAACTGTGGCCCACGGCAAATATGAGTTTGACAGCACTGTGTTCAAGGAACCTAACTGCCTTATCTGCCAAACTGCCTTATCTGCCAAAATTTGATCAAATGTAAGAGCTTTGTCCATATGCAACAGGGCTATCCGAAGGGCACTCCCCAACATAAACAGCAACAAACAACACACATTTCTGTCATTGTAAAGATTCAAGTCTTTCAAATGAGTGAACAATTACCATGAAACATTTGTTAATAAATTCAACAGCTTGAAGACAAAGTTATTATGTCTGGGAAGTGCAACAATCAAAGCACAATACACTGAAGCGCAACATTGTTTTGTCTTTGGCAATAATTCTTCATCTGTAACTTTTTTGCCACAAAGAGCAAGATGAAACATGATGCGTCCAGCTGTTTTAAGAACAGTACTAAAAAAAAGCAGGAACGGGCCATGAAAACTGTATCAAATGTTTTCAAAATATCAGACAACTTGGTGAGTAAGACTGGTGAGTAAGACTGAATTGGCATTTGTGGATGACATAGTGCATTAGCCACTGGATTTGTTTTGTACGGTGGCCGACAGGGGCAAACGCGCTTGAAACAGCCGAACGCTGCAAAGTGCAAACGTAGTGATGCTGCAAACAAAACAAAAAAATGATGCAAAAAAAAAAAAAGAAAACCCTAACTCTAACACACACGAAACTAACAAACACACAAAACTGCAAAACAAAAATGCTGCAAGTTACTAACGGCCAAATGCTGCAAACACAGGAATGATGCAAACCAAAAAAATTAAAACCCATCCCAGCCGGATGATCAATTTAAATTTTGTCATTATTGTCAGCCGTTTTGTCTAGTCCAGAAATCATGTTTCCCTTAGAAAGATCATTAGATCCCTAACAGACACCTCTTTCCTTGCAAAAACAAAAACAAAAATGCTGTTCTTTAAAACTGACAAGTTTTTTGAGTTTACAGCGTGTCTAAAAAAAAATCATCAGTTATCATTGAGAGTCCAGGACATAAAAAAAAAAAAATCTTGTTCTGAGCCATTCTTGGTTGTCAAAAGATCACAATAATGGAGTGCATTGTTGTGACAGAGAGCATTGTTGTGACTCTGTACACAGCTCTCACTCGTAACACTTTGCAGTTTGCACACATTCAACATTAATGAATGCCGTGCATGTAAAGACTTCAAATTCAGAATTAAATTAGTCGATTCCCAAAATTAATTCTCTATAAATTTGACAATTTGACACTGGTGTTCAGCAAATTTGTACTCATTTTTAAAAATCTGAGATGCAACTAACTTTTCTACTTCGTAGATTAATTTTTTGCACTAATTCCAAATTTGTTGTACTTTTTTCACTAGCACATCAGGTTTTCATAATAGTAATACTAATAATGGTATTACTACTATTACTACTACTACTAATAATAATAATATGCATTATATGTACAGTGGTACCTCTACTTATGAAATTAATTGGTTCTGGAAGAAAGTAGAGACGCGTTTTCCATGTAAATGCCCTAATCCGTTCCAAGCTCCCCAATATTCAGACATAAATGTTTTATAAAGCATAAAAATGCATCAAAACACATTACAATTAGATTATTGCACAATAAATGAGAGTTGTGCATAATGTAAAAAACAAAGAATAGAGTAAAGAATAAAAAAGATGGTCGTTTACCTTTTAATTGCTGTCCTCATCGCTTTTTGCCCTCTTTGGTTCATGTTCTCTCCCATAAATGGTTTTTGCCTGGCGTTTTATAAAGAACTGATTTAATAACGTGGCGACTGTCGATACATTACGGTCATATTCTTTGGCGAGATCAACCAAATGCATCCTTTTTCATACCTTTCTATTATTTCTTGCTTTGTTTGTATGGACAAAAAAAACGATTTTCTCCTTTTTTTCTTCCTCGTTTCTAATTCACGTAAAACTATCGGAACACCTCATGGCCCGAAGGGCGAATGACGAGGACGCTGAATAGACATATCCATCACATATATATCTATCTACCTGTCGATCTACACACATAGACACATACGGTAGAGGTGCCTCTTAGCCAATGAGATGCCAGGAAGATTCTAGGTAATAGCCAATGGCAGAGCAGCTATGAGTACGTTGTGTTCAGGAAACTCTGGAGCTGCAAGTAGCAGCCCATACTGTATTTTCGTATCCTGAAATTTCTTTCGTAACAAGAGGCAATATTTTCCTGTTGAGGCGTTTCGTAACTTGAAAATTTCGTATGAAGAGACGTTCGTAAGTAGATGTGCCACTGTATTATAGTAATATATTTAGCAGAGCTGGGTATTTGGCCTATGTGAGGACTAGTGGACGATGTTCAAAGTTGGTCGACGGAAACGCTAACGGAAGCCCGTTTAAAATGATTGCCGCGGCCTGGTCCAAAGTGGCCTGGTGGTTGGGGACCCCTGCCTTTAAGAACTCAACCTTTAAGCTAATGGTCATGGTGCGATATGCAGCGATTCACATATGATCCAATTTGTCGACTAATCGCATCTACTGTTAGTGATTAATCGACTATCAAAATAATAATTTGTGGCAGACCTAGTTGAAATATGTTTGTTTCAGCGCAAAATGCTAAATTTACCTCGCAAACTGCGATGCAAAAGCGCTTATTTTGAGCCTTGCTCGCTACCAATGGTAACCGAAAATTCTTACCATTTCAAATAATGGTATTTTTACCCTTGAATCCACCTCTATGGGCTGCTCCCACCCCCGCCGACCCGAAAATGAGGTGCTTTTAACTGGCCACACTTGGCTAAAGGGTCAGCCTCATCGATGGAACTCCAGTGCTCCGAATCTCTCCAAGTCCAACTTTGAAATTTCAACAAGCAGACCTCTGAGGCTTGTCTCGCAGCTATTTATCTGAAATTGACGCACACGGGCCGGCCAACTCGCAGCGCGACGCTGCTGTATTACTGCTGGACAGAATGAAAGCGTTCGCCCAGCTACAGCTGCATGGACGGCAGGCAACCGCGATGCCATCACCTCCGTTTCAAACACTAGGTGACAATCGTTTTCATTCATCGTTTCATCTGATGAATATAAGGGCACAGTACCCACTCTCACAGGGCCACCACAACTTGGCACACCACTCATCCATCCATCCTTTATCCAAACCGCTTATCATACGCCTTTAATGTCGGACCCCGCACACACACACATGCACGCGCACAACACAACAGTTGAGCGAAAGATTTCTCTCCTATAGTCCCAGAACTGAGCATCCTTAAAAAAAACAAAAAAAATCAAAATTAAAAATAAAAAAAAACACATTTGTTTCAAAACCATGGCTGAATGGTGGCTTAACCCTGCAGTGTGCTAAATCCCAGATTCATGGAAAGAAAGGCACAAAGTATGTTGGTCGATGGATACTCTCTGCCTTTTACCCCTAATGATCAGCCTTGGCTTCAGTTTCTCATTGCCAACAGGCAAGATTACAATCCTGAGGACTGTTTAACATCCCTTCTTATGGGCCAACAAGCTGAGCCCACTACGGGGAGGGCAACCAAAGTCGGTTGTGTAAACCATCAAGGACAGTGGGGGGATTCTTTCCAAGTGACCAAAATATATGAAGAACAGCAAAACCTCAGATGTAATACGATAAGAGGGATGGATTTTATTTCCATTCCAGAGTATTTATTCCATGACGCTAACTGCTGGGAGTTACAACTTCATACACAAATTTAGCAATTAAAATACACATGAAATGGGCAAAACATGCTGAAGTTCAATTTACAATTGTTGTTCAGTGCGCAATTGTTACTAAAATGAGTGGCCACAGAAAAAACATGCATCTATCACCACCTAGTGGTCCAAACTGAGGCATGAAAAAGTGGTAAGCGTGAAAACTGACTTTCTTGTTGTCAAGCAGGTAACTGCATCAGGTGTTTTGACCTATAAAAACAGTAAATGTGAGGCTTTAAACATTAAGTACCTGTCGGGGGTCTGATGAAACAGGAGGTGACGTCAGTTCAATGGTAACAGGACCATCATTTTGAATGTGTAAATTCATGACGGCCCCAAACTTTCCATCTAAAACACAAGGCAAATAGGAAAGTATGTACAGGACACCAGCATTAAAAAAAAAAAAAATAATAAATTTTAAAAAATCAAATGCTGTTCATAGGAATTTACATGAGAAACGGTGACAAGAACCAATTTTAAATCTTACTTATTTTAACATGGTCAAATTTTAATTGTCTTGTCATGTCTTTTTTTAACACACTTTATCAGGTTGTCTGCTTTGTATGTGTGTGTGTGGGGGGGGGGGGGGGGGGGAGTGCGCGTGTGTGCGAGTGCTGATATACTGGAGGATATATGTCTTTGGGTTTGTTGGGAGGGAGGGCGGTAACCGGTCTTCCTTTTATGTTGTATTTTGGACATTTTTATTGGACAGCACTTTGAGTTGCATTTTTTTGTATGAAAAGTGCTTTAAAAATAAATTTGATTTGATTTGATAATACTGTGCAGCGGCGACAAGATACTGTGTGCAGTGCAAATGTTGACGCATCTTTCAAACTATCAATTATGAATTGTCATTTGACTCATTTTAGGCAAAATACTACATTTGTGAAAAAGAATGGTTTAAAAGACAGCCCTGCTTTTACCACCATATCCTTTTAGAATAGTGTAGCAAAAACAAAACACGCACACACACACACAAAAGCCAAATAAAAGGCAAACAGGCAACAGTATGATGCTGTATGGTATTAGGTGTATTGTGGTGCACGGATGGCTCACGTGATGTCACAAATGATGATCGCGGTCCAAAAATGACCACTTTAGAGCCTATTTTTCAGTGACCTTTTGAATGAAGTCCAAATTATACAGCTTTCAGGGAGTTCAAACTTCTAGATACCAGTACCAAGAAAGTGTTTGAAATAATGTTTTTAAAAATGTATGATTATAATACGGTACATAATTCATAACTATATAATCAGGTGGAGCCCGCAGTAAGGATGCAGACAGCTATAAAGTGTAACAAGAGCCTTAAATGTTCTACCACTGGGTCAGAGAGATTAATGATCCTATCTGCCCACTAAGGATTTGGTCCATGCTAGGAGAATGCTGCATAATCATATTTCCTCTCTGGGGCTAATTAGAAGCCCTCACTCATACCTGGCTAGGCCGAGGTTTCTCGATCTGCTCCCTGGTGGTCCGACCCAGTTCAGTGTCACCATTAATGTGCTGAACAATCCACAACACGGTACTGATCCAAGTTATGGTTTTTTTCACAGCCTGTTTTAAGATAACTCTACTCTCTAGGTTCACATTTTGATTAATAGCACTGTGATGAATGAATGTTGCTCTCCACAAAGCAAGTTGATCACACGTTCAAGCAACAGCGGCCTAAGTGGGACATGTGGGGCGGTGGGCGGTAGGCTAGTAATAAGAGTAGGGCGACTTCTGACTTAAAAACTCGGTTAAGTCACAGCCATACAAATGGAACTCCTTATATGGGGCCAGGCAAAATGATCTGACACATTTGTAGGTTAAAAAAAGGCAAATAAAGTAAAGAAACAAAAAAGTATTTTTATTTTCGAAAAGTACATATAATGCCATTTTTTTCATATGACATTTTGCTTTGTTTCTTTATAATGCCATTGTTTTTCATTGCTTTTTCAGTTTCTTCCATGAATTGGACTGGTGAGCATGGCGCATTCATTGCGGAAACATTTATCAAAACAAACGAATCTGTAACTGCAACACAACGAGCGTTTCATTTGCACTTCGGTCTTGGTAGACATGACCCCGTACCAGCTCGAAAAACGATCTTGTTATCAACTTCAGAGCTACTGGATCTGCATTGAAACGAATATCAACCGGCCGACCTTGCCAGAAAATGTGGCATGGGTAAGAGCTTCGATTCAACAGTCTCCACTCCGTTCGACATTTAAACTCGCCCAGGCTCTTCGGCTTTCCGAAAGAAGTTTGCAAAGAATTCTTCACAATGATCTTCAAATGCATCCATACAAAATGATGTTGGCACAAGAACTCAGCGAAAGAGACACTGAGACTCGCAGAGCATTGTGTTTGGAAATTCAACATGTCCCCCATGCAGCAGGTGTGTTGTTTAGTGACGAGGCACATTTTTTACCTGTGTGGCGCAGTGAATAAGCAAAACTTCAGATACTGGGCCGAGAACAACCCTCGTGAGTTGCATGAACGCCCTTTGCATTGTCCTCGGGATATCAGAATTCGGGATATGGGGTCCGTACTTCATCGAAGGCAACTTTACAATGACTGTGAACTCTGATCAATATTGTGAGATGCTAGAGACTTTTCTCAGACCAAAATTGAGTATGTTCCACAATATGAACAATGTTTGGTTTCAACAGAATGGGGCAACAGCCCAACAATTCTCGATGTGCAATGGGGATTTTGAGCGAGATGTTCCCTGGTCATTTGAGCTCATTGCGTGGTGACATCGGTTGGCCCGCCCGTTCACCTGATTTAAATCCGTGCGATTTTTTTCCTCTGGGGATACCTCAAGTCAAACGTATACATTAATCGCCCTCGATCTATTGAACAACTTAAAAATGCAATTCGTCAGAAATTACTGCCATTTCACATGAAATGACCCCGAGTTATAGGCAGCTTTCGTGAACGCCTTCGACAGTGTGTGGACAATAATTGATCCCATTTGACTGATTTAATTTTTAAAACATAATGGAACAGAATGGCATTATATGTACTTTTGGAAAATAAAAACATTTTTTTGTTCCTTTACTTTATTTGCCTTTTATCTAACCTACAAATTGTGTCAGATCATTGTGCCTGACCCTGTATTTTATACGACAGAAATGAAATAAAAGTCATCTTGAATCCAGAATCCCCCTGTGCAAGACTTCAACTAAATAAGAAAAACAATTCAATGATCAAAACTGAAGAAACTGAAACACATTTTTTGGGGCCCATGTGAGCTCTCAAGTACTATTACAAAAGACAACTACAAATCTAGGTGTCCTCCAGTTTAATGGAGTGGAATAATCAGTTTGCTGTGATGTAGAACTACAAACCCAATTCCAGTGAAGTCGGGGCGTTGTGTTAAAGAGGGAAATCAACCCAAACACATTTTTTTCAAGAATATGTTCCCAACAGGCCCACTAGTTGAAACACGGCATTCTGATTAATATTGCTTTTGTGGAATATGAGTTAAGCAGCAAAATCCACCCCTTTTTAACCATCTTAGGAGATGGCCATTTCTCTCAACTGAAAATGATGATGATATCCCTAAATTCCTTACAATTATACGTTGAGCAGCACTGCACTTAAACTGTTCGACTAATTCTTACACAGTTGTTCACAAAGAGGTGAACCTAGCCCCATCTTTGCTTGTGAATGACAAAGCAATTCAGGAAAGCTTCTTTCATACCCAATCATGGCACCCACCAGCTCCCAATTAGCCTGTTCAACTGTGGGATGTTCCAAACAGGTGTTTGATGAGCATTCCTCAATTCTCCCAGTCTTTTTTGCCACTCCCAGCTTTTTTGGACTGTGTTACAACCATAAAATTCTATATATTATTATTTGCAAAAAAAAAGAAGATTTCAATCAAATATAGGTTGAACATGATTTGCAAATCATTGTATTCTGTTTTTATTTATGTTTAACACCATCCCAAAACTTCATTGGAATTGGCTTTGTACTACTACTATTGCATCATATTGACAGGTGTTTTTAATGTTTTGTTATTATTTGAGTCCATGCAACCTCAAGCTTATGTTTGTAACTTAACTAGACTATGTGCCTAATTTTGAGTCCACCGAGTGCATTTGTAAATGCCCAACGTTTAACACTTTTCAGACCTAAATGATCTTTTACCATTTAGTACGCTATGTATGTAAAGCCAAATTACATCAGAACATACCATATGAAGGTGTAATTAGTTGACCCACCTTTAACCAGCTCCTTTCTACACGTCTAGTGGTTAACACTAAGGGCAAAACCAATCTTTTTCCAAATATTATGTAATGTCAAAGTAGATTAGAACATACCGAATGAAGGTGTCATTAGTTGACCCACCTTTAACCAGCTCAGGCTTGTAGGCACTCCTCATGTTCTCCAAGATGCTGGCATAGAAAGGTTGGGCCAACTCCGCGGGCATAGCCGAGTGGAAGTCCGGCTTGTTGCCCTTCAGTATGCACTGTAGTGTAAACTGGCTCACACACAGCACCTCATAGTCCCGGTCCATGACGCTTTTGCTCCATGCCCGACCATTCTCATCTTCAAACAGTCGCAAATTCAGGATCTTGCGTATTCTGCAGGCCAAACATAAAAGTACAAAAATCTGTGAAACAGGCGCCACAACAATCCCTGAGCTAGTCATGACAATAATATAACTACTACTTGAAAGCACACCACAGGACCACTATGGAAAATATGTTACCTCTTGATCATAACAGTTAAGTACAGGCTTTGATGCATTAAAGAAAATGTAGTAGTAGTAAAATGTGAGCTTGATCGTGATGATTTAAGTCTGCCAAATATGCACACTTAATAGTGTTTGTTTACTTGGCTTTCACTAATAATATTTTTTTTATTGTTTTGATTCATTTTTGAGACTTTCTGTAATATTTCATGTTTTATTTTATTCATTAAACATTGGTCACGTCTTAAATAAAAAGTGCCACATACGGGATTTTTTGTTGTTGTTTTTTTAATATCCTAATTGTCTTGGCCAGAACTATGAGGTAAGGTAATAGACTAGACTTAGAAAAGGATCTAATGGGTACAATTGAGAACTTCATGATGCTAGCTGAAATTGTGTGATATGATTTTTAATGAGTTTTTCCTCCGCGTTACAACGTGGCAGTCAGAAAACATTGAATCTACTCACTTGATGTGAAAGGGCTGTTCTTTAAACAACTGTCATATCAAAGCCAGGTATTGTGAAAACAGTTTCGTGCACTTACGTACATGTACTCGGCATCTGTGTGAGTGTCCTCCACAGATATACCTAGCAGAACACACAAGCCCCGTCCTATTGAACTGATCTGATCTTCACCCACTGCAGCAAAAAGGAGAAAAAGTTGATGAGTGAGTCAAGTGCAGCTCTAAGTGTGGATGAGCAAAGCAAACATAAAAGAGTAGCAGTCATCCAGCTTCCAAATGATACATTAGTTATGCGGTGGTATTATCATTTGGTGACCAACCCCGAGAGTTACATGCACCCCTAACATTAATTTGTAGGCACTGCCTTTGCTTTAATTTAAGTACAGTGCGCACTATGAACTAGTCCCAATGCTAACATAGCTACGGTTAGCTTAACGTGCACTCAAGACGCTATTGAATTGATCGATACGACACATCCAAAACACTGAAGCACAGCAGCCTTTCAAATGAAGGGAACACTGTTCACCTGTCACAGACGCCCGGGTAACTCTTTGGATGATCGCTTTCATTGTTTTGGTTATGTTTCTCAGCACACCGGCACATCTAGTGCATACACACGCACACACACACGGCGTGAACTGGAAGGAGCTTTGTCCCCCTCTACGGGTTCCTCCTAGTTTCACTTTCGTTACAACACAATTGCAGTACACTAGGACAGTTGTTATCGTTCCCCTTAGCTGGCAGCTGAAGCCGTTTCGGCGGTTCTTCCTTAGGAGGCCATGAATGCGTGACACATGCCTAATAGTTGGGCCTGGGAGTGTTACTAGGACAGTGTAGTAGTATACTAATTGCCCAAGATTTAATTGGGTACTAGTAGGCCAAACATGACGCTTACCAGTTGAGTGCCCTGGATATCAGATGCTCAACTTAACATTTCATATGGCCAGTTATAACAGCTAATGAAAACATAGTAAATGTTTTTTTGTTTTTTTTAATGCTCATCTTTTGTGTAAACAGAAAGATTCACATTTAATAGGAAACAGACATGATATCTGCCCCGCCAAAAGCTGAGCTGCATATTAATGTAGCAACAGCAGGTGGAAGTTAATGCATTTATACTTCTGGTTTGCACGGGACCCACCGCAGGGTAGGGCACAGGACAGCACGGACAATGGCGGCATGGCACAATCTTAGAATATTTGGCGCTGGTTGCTAAGTGGTTGGTTTTGACATATACTGTGAAATAGGAGCAGCTTGGCAATGTGTGCAGTGTGAAAAGACCTTTACACTAATTGTCTGTAATTTAATATATCGTCGCTGTCCTGTGAAAAACACTTGTCCAATTTAAAAAAAAAAAAGAAAATAATTTTCATGTTAATGCGATCATCGCGATGTCTCTAACGCGGGAACACCATTCACGTAAAAAATAAGAAAATCAAAAAAAATGTAAAAAAAATGGTGTTCACAGGACAGCGACAATATCTTGTATAAGAATTCTACAAAGCAGGGACCTGCCTATTTATCTGCCTATAAATCAGCTGATTTTAGCCACTTTCAAATCTGCAAAAATCATCCAATTTCTGCCGATGTTTTTGTTTATCACATTAATACATTACAACATAAGACAAAGGTAACATTAACCCAACCCAAAAAAATCTGCAAAAATCAGGTGATTCTTCTCTCTGGTGTCACTTTAAACAAATACTACGGGACAAAGTATTATATAGAAGTCAAATATTTTGCCTACACTTCATATCTTTGTTTTAAGCATGAAGGGACCCAAAAGGAAGTCATTTTATTTATTATGCATTTTTTAATTAATTGGCCATTTAATCGAGTGTCTGAATTGTATTTTGCCAATATCACAATTGGCATCCGCCGCAAACAATCCATATTGGTCAGGCCTTACTAATAATTGCCTCATCATTCTACATAATTGCACCTGCAGTTGAAAATTATAATCTTCATGGTGGATAACTAGTTTTGAACAAAAGCCAAGGAGCATGTGTGGCAAGTTTTCACAGACCACATAAAATGACATGAAAGGGCCATGACTTGTATCTGTTTGGGAGAAAATTATGACTGAGGGTATTGTACACCAAATATTGACGATCTAATTTATTAACTTCTATTATCAGTAGAAATGTCATTTTCAGTACACATTTAAATTTAACCATTTTCCTCAACATTAACACACCAATGGTTTTTTGACCATGTTCAAAAGGAAAACCTGCCTTTTTTTCTCAATGATGGCGAGAAGCAAAGTATATGCTGTATATTTGACAGAAATTTATTTCACAACTGTTGGTGAACAAAGGTATGGACAAAAACATTCCTTCATAAGATCTTTTTTTCGAGCAGATTATGTGACAAACCAAAAGCAGATGGTAGCTTCCTTGGAGTTGTACAGGACATACCATAGATGATTTGTTCTCATCCTCACACAAATGTATTGATTTACTGCATCAAAGTGTGCCTGCTATCCAAGACCACATTGCCTATTTTTATTTCATCTGTTTCCAGTCCCAGGACCACCAGTGAATGACTGAAAGAAATTGTAGATCCTTGTTGTGTATGGTACAAAGTCTTGTTTGAAGATGATGATAGATTTGCTGTGAGCGGTCTGGTATACAACTTCATTTGGATTCTTCGGCACTTCTATTTTTTCCTCTTCATTTTGAGGCGAATCTGATGGGGACAAAATGGAGGAATTTATCAAGTGGAAAATTTGGGCTAGAAGAAACACGAACGCCTTCATTGATATATGCATTTGAGCTCCGAAGTCCATACATTACAGTGTCACAGACAATCAGATATTTGTCAAAAACGGAAAACTACCCCAGCAAACGTTGAGGTCGGTCATAGCAATTTTAATTTGCACATACACACACAAAAAAAAACGGCGAAACTTTGTTGAACGACTTGCAGTAAAAACTGAATCCTCATCACATCTACTTACCTGTGCTGTTTTTGAAACGACCTGTGTAATATAAATATGCAACGGAGCCCATCATAGTCCAAACACCGAGGGCGTAAGTCGTAGACACATTTCTGTTCCACTTTCTGACATCTTTCAACACCATTATTGTCCTCGAAACAGCTCCGTTTTGGAAGCAAAATGTGTTCAGCTAGCTTGACCTAACGCGAACAGGGTGCAGCCATGACAGTGTAAGCCGGAAGTAAACACTGCCAACTGCATTTCCGTCACATGACGCCGAAGAATTTTTAATATGTATTTTTAATATTTCGGTTTTTACGCTTTGTGAATAGACACACAGAACCCCTACTTTATAATACGTGGCAAAATAGGGTTTTTTTTTGTAATTCCTGCATTTTTGATTTGTTGTTGTTGTTTTTTTTGTTGTTGTTTTTTTTGGGGGGTTGGCACTTGAACATTGAAAATTACATCCATCCATCCAAATGCAAAATTGGTTGAGCATATATCCTCTGTTTTCCGTTTTCAGTTCTGATAGTGAACTTTCTAGTTCCTTGATAATGTGCTTTGACACGCACGTTGCACACACAGTTATGACGTGTTTTCTACAGCTGTTTTCGACCATGACAAAACTTTGGGCGGCAAGGTGAGACCACTTGCAAACTACTGTTCTAAATACTACTATAAACAATATTCACACAAAAACAAGCAGCCAACCCCTGAAATGCTGCCAGTTTAGAGAAGGAATGATGCAACAAAACCTACAGTATTAGGAGATCATTCAACATGCAGCAAGCCAAGGTAATGACCAAAAAAAACTGTTCTTGAAAAAGAAGTAGATTTTAGATAGCCCATTGGCAACTGGCGGCCCGCGGGCAGTATGCAGTCTGCAACCACACCCTGATTGGACCCTTGGATAACTACAGGCAGGACCATCGAGTCCATCGTCCCCTCCTCCATCACCGTGTGTGCGCTGTTCCACTGTTTGGACAGGCATTGACTGCTGCGCGCTGGACGTGCTGCTGAGAATGTGAATAGGACCACGCACTACCTAACCACACAAAAATGCTATTTTGAATGCATGGACAAACTCATGCTCTTAATATATTTAATCCTTTATAATACATTTGGTTTCTTTTATGACAATATGATGTTTATTTTTGAGTAAAGTAAGTTTTACATAATATAATACATAGATACATATGTCATACATAGATCATTCTGATTTTAACAATATTCTATTTCATATTTTATCTTAATTTGAAGGGAAAAACACCAAAATGCCAAAAAGCCAAGCAGAGACAGAGTACAGGCGAAGGGTTAGAATGACCCATCCATCCATTATCGATACCGCTTGTCCTCACAAGGTTCGTGGGGCATGCTGGAGCCTATCCCAGCTGTCTTCGGGTAGTAGGCAGGGGACACCCTGAATTGGTTGCCAGCCAATCGCAGGGCACACAGAGACAAACATCTGCACTCACAATCACACCTAGGGGCAATTTAGAGAGTCCAATCAACTTACCATGCATGTTTTTGGAATGTGGGGGGAAACCGGAGTACCCGGAGAAAACCCACGCAGGCATAGGGAGAACAAACTCCACACAGGGAGGCTGGAGCCGGTCGACCACCGTGCCGCCCAAGAATGACCCATTGAAATCCAAAGAATATTTGATAAAGGAAAGAGAAAGAAATAAGAGATGGAAGGAAGAAGGAAAGCTGAAGTCTACCAATGAAGTATCCAGCAGAGAGCAAAGGAAAGTCAGAAGAGCATGGATCAAAAGACAAGACCACCAGATGTCTCTCCAAAAAACAGAGAGAGAGGGAACATACATACAGGGAAATGTATGTTACAAAAATGTTTGTCATTCCAATTAAATTTTCAGCTGCGATCAACTCCAACCCCCCGCAAACCTGAGTACAGCACAAAGCACTAGAAAATGGAAAAAATAATGTTTCATTCGTTATAATACACGTTAAAAGTTAAAATATAGCAAAAGTAGTTTAGTGATTACAATGCTACCCTCACACAAAGTAATACTGCAACAGCAGCAACAATATGGTCACATCTGAAACTTTTCAATCACTACCAAAAAAAATGATGTTTTAACAAAAATAAAAAGTATTGAATTACCAACCAACAATTTTTGATAATGATTGTTTAAGGGTATGTTTGTTTTAATTAATGATGACTTTTGAAGTCAATATGATCAACTTTCTACATTTTGCAATGAAAAATAGCATATACATATATCGGAAAAACAAATATTAAATTCTGTTAAAAATTCATTTAGATTTACTTTGATATCAAAACCATGTATATTAATTTATAAAAAATACTCGTTAGAGGGGGGAATGGAAAAAAATATGAATCGGCTAGTAGAATTATTTTCATTCTTCTGTAATTGTGTGTTTCAGTAGTGACACATTTTAGAGACAGGCAAGATATTTGGGAAAAGCTAGAAAATACCATTTGAAAATTGACTGTACTTTTACTATATTTGTGCCCCTTAGATATGGTGCAACATGAATACAATAAAAGTTTTTCTGAAATAAAATACAAATTTCACACATTTTCCAACTCTGAATTTGAACCAATTCAGTAGAACGGCCCATATAGGGGTGGAGTGGAGTGGTCAGCCGGGTGTTCCGCATTTTCCTGATTGTCCCTGATGACACAGCACCTCAGAAAACAAGCAGAGGTTACCAGTTGCAATAGCCCGAGTGTTACTCCCCACACGGGCGGCAGAATACCCCCCCACACACACACAAAAAAATAGGGCTCCAACAAAGCACCTACGTAAAAAACATCCATCCATTATCTGTACCGCTTCTCCTCACAAGGGTCGCGGGGCGTGCTGGAGCCTATCCCAGCTGTCTTCGGGCAGTAGGTGGGGGACACCCTGAATTGGTTGCCAGCCAATCGCAGGGCACACAGAGACAAACATCCGCGCTCACAATCACACCTAGGGGCAATTTAGAGAGTCCAATCAACTTACCATGCATGTTTTTGGAATGTGGGAGGAAACCGGAGTACCCGGAGGAAACCCACGCAGGCACGGGGAGAACATGCAAACTCCACACAGGGAGGCCGGGGCCGGGATCGAACCAACGATCTCCGAACTGTGAGGCGGACGTGCTAACCAGTCGACCACCGTGCCGCCTACGTAAAAAACATCAAAACAAAAAACAAAACAAAAAAAAAACTCTACCCATCCAAACAAATCCCATCCGGTCCATCGTTCACACTGGCCCACCCATGAGCCGTGCAGCCATCCCCACTCACTCTCAGCAACCTGCTGACAAACGCAGAGATTTCCTGCGCACATGGGGTCAAAGGAACATGCCAATATCCCTTGAACCCCAACAGACACCTCACCCTGCACCAGGTCACATTCACGGACCACCTTGTGCAGGGGAATGGGCAGCACAGTCAAACCCATCCCACGGCTGAGAATACTGTCACCTGTGTCAGTCTGGTCAGACAATGGCAACACCGAAGCCACCATGTAGGAATCATGGGCTCCCGTATCCCTCAGGATTTTAATTGGAACCCTCATCTTACTGCCCACCAAAGACACAAAACCATCTGTAATAAACGGCGTGTACGCAGCCAAAACATCGAGCTCACAGACGTCAGAAAACAAGAGTCCCACTGCGGATAGCAATGGGCGCTGCTGTCACTGCCGGTTTTACATTGGACTTTGCCGCCTTAGTTTTGACTTGCAAAATATGACAATCAGCCTTACAGTGCCCTGCTTGACGACAATAGTGGCAGACTCAACCTTTGTCTAAGCCGCACTGTGCTTCAGGTGCCGTACTCGTGGACACAAGTTGTTTTGAAACAGTTAAGTTCCAAGTCGGGGGGGTGTCGCTTCAAAAAGACAGCCACAACAATGGATATTGTACCTGCTACAACCATAAAGGGACCGAGATGACTAGACTATGCATTTACTTTTATTGCCAAACTAGTTTGCTTTTGCAGCAGCAACGAGCTGCGTGCTGCATCTTCTCTCTCCTCCTCTCCGTGTGGGAAAGTGTATGTCATCGCAACGTGTGACATAATGGACCGATCAGAGCAGCAACAATTCCTGATGTGTGCGTGGCATGTGTTGCAGACCTGTCGCCAACAGCACAATGTGGCGGTCACCTGAATCAATGCAGCAGTCGTCGCTCGCGCCGACGCGGGAAGCCTAAAAGAAGCCTAAAAAGAAGCCTCTTGCTGAGTAGGCTGAGATGAAATTTGGCCGCCTCGCGACCACGTCAAACGCATGAGGGCCAATTAGTAGGCCGGACTAAAATCCACTTCCGGCCATGCTTAGTCCAGCCATTTTAAAAAATCTGTCACAAGCGGCCCCCCCGCCCCAAATATGGGCATCCGGCCGGGCCGCAGGGTCCGACTGGTCCGGCCCAGGGACGGACTGCCCAGCTCTGGTGATCATGTCGAAGCTGTAACTGGAGAAGCTCTTTTTCTCGGTCAAACGTTAAAGGGACTCTTCCTGACCTGTGACCAAAACACCCATCCCTGCCAAATTAGTTTTTAACATCATTTTAACACTGTCTTTTAATTGTTTGTCGCCCAACAGCTCTTTCATGCACTTCTCCATAGTTATCCATAGATGGAAAAGCAATAAACAACTCAACTTCAGTCATATTAACACCTTATGCAGACAAAAGACAGGAAAAACTATTTTACCCATGAACAGGACATGTCAGGCAGCGCAAGGTGTGCACAATCGGAGAATCACCCCAAGCCAATTATGGAGTTCTCCCGCTACTCTAAACGAATCCCACTATCTAACTCCTCCCTAGTCTTCATGCAACGACGTGCGGCGGGTATTTATGCAATATGAACTATTATACATATTGACCGCTGGCCCAGTTGAGCGACTAGCACGCTAGCCACCCTTCTGAAACCACGGACACGCTCCCAAGCAAAGCTTCAACCGATCGCGTCACAACACTATCATGCCCCACGCAACGAACCCGAAAGGGAACGCTGCCACAACCTACCAGTGAAAACTCCACATTACTATAAATTGAAAGCACACAATGGTGACTAATTGATACCTGTTCCTCCTGTCACACCAGTAATTAATATCAGTGCTGATGTTCCACGCCGCCGAATATGAAGAGAAAAAACACTAATCAAAAAGCGAACCTCCTAAGATATGCTATGCGCACAAATCGAACAAGCCACGGACCAAATGATCCAAATGTTACAAGTAATTAATACTTAAAACAAGAAAATGCATCGCGCATGAACAAAAAAATTGGAAAAATCTCCCAGACGAGCCCCCACTTTGTCATAACCTGGCTCAACGGCCATGACAAACAATGGGAGGACACCGCTTTTAAAAATAAATAAGTAATTTAATGTAACTGGAGACAGGTACAACAGAATATAACAACCAAAGAAACTAAACAAAAGGCGGCAGATGGAGTGAGAGGCCAGGAGGAGAGCCCCCACAGGTCACTGAAGCAGGTATAAATAGGGGTGGAGTGGAGTGGTCAGCCAGGTGTTCCGCATTTTCCTTGATGACACAGCATCTCAGAAAACAAGCAAGCGAGGTTACCAGTTGCAATAGCCCGGGTGTTACTCCCCACACGGGCGTCACAGAACCACAGTCAAGGCAAGGCGGAAACCCTTAGAGAAAATGTCCCACAGGGCAAGCACGCACGAAGCCAAAGGCAGGGGGCGCGGATGGGCCCACGTGCGGCACACAGCCAACGGCTGTCGAAAGTCACCCGCCACGAAATAGAAAGCGCTTAGTTGAGGGAAGGGGGCGTACGCTACCCAAGTAATTGCCGTGGATCACCGCACATTCCCACAATCATTTCACTTTTGATATATCTGAACGTGAGAGTGTAAAGGTGCGTATGCCACATTTTTTTGTCAATGCACCCTTTGTACATGAGGCCTCAGGGCTCTCTAAAAAAACCCGAAACAGCAGCTCAGCTGGCAGGCTCCCGGTTCTGTGTCTCGACACGCAGTACTCACGTGGCCTGCTGTCTGCCGCTTGCTGAGCGTCTGCGCTGGCCATGTGTGACAAAACTTGGTTCTCAGGCTGGAACTGATTCATTTTTAATTTCTATTCATTTTAATTGGAACATTTGCCGCAACTCGTTAACAGAGTCTCCGAACTTGTTTGTGAAATGAGGTTCACTATATTTAAGCACAGTGTTATGTTCAAATTGTGCGTAATCTTACAGTGGCTTTAACTTTTTTGTTTTAATTAATCATTAATAAATGTAAGTTTTTTTTTTTTTTTACTTTTCATGAACTGTGCATTTTCTTAATGACAGTTGTATATAACTTTTATGTCAATAAAAATATATATATTTGGGTAAACATCTGATTCAACTTTTAAATTTAATACATTTTAATCAAATCATTATTTAGGGAATTTTTTTCAAGCGCCTATATTTAATGTTGTTAATGTTCAGTCTGTGCAGAATGTTACAGTGGCTTATAATAATGTTAAATATACCATTTAGGAATAAAACCTATGCCTTGTTGTTAATGAACACTTAGGCATACTAAGCTACTGTATTTAATGTTGTTCCAATGTTGTGGTACTTGGAGAGCTAAGTATTCCTATTTGCTTTGTATGAAGGTGGTACATGGTGTCAAAACATTAAGAACAACTGCTATTGAGCATTCATTTTACCTGCTAAAGAAGAGACTGAATGGAATAAGCCCCCTAAACAATTGAGCAACCAAAATAAGATGCAAGAATTAACGTTTTGTTACGTCAAAGAAGAATCCATGAAAGCCCAAGTCACGAGATTACCTCGTCTGCTTTCCACAGACGACCATGTACATTTGGTGGGCTCATTAGAAGATCGGTTCTTTCTCAAAACCTTTTGCTTTCAATCACTTTCTTGGTAAAGATGAATATTTGCCTCATTTTTTAAGGGGAACTATTGGCTATAAAATACCTAAAGAGTCAACACCTGAAGAAACTGAAGTTATGAGGGGTTTGGGTGGCGATTAAGGAGTTGCCACACAACAAGCAACTAAAACCCCTGGGTGTGTGTCGAGCAAGACATCTAGTGAATCATCACCATCTTCACATGCACGTTAGTCATCAGAAGTGTACTAGAGTTGCTGTGCAGACACAATGAAAAAGGGCGGATTCACCCTCATCCATCCACCACGGAAAGGCAGGCCAGGGCCCCGCCAGCGGACAACAGATATGCCAGCCCCGGCCGGCCCCCAGGAGGTAGGCACAGGGACCGCACTGCCGCCACCCTCACCAGCCAAGCAAGAGGCTCCACCCACCAACCATCCCTGCCCAGAGAAACTGCTCACAGCCGGTGAGTTGATGAAGAAAAGAAGATGAAAGCCGGGCGCACCCTATAATGGGAACAAAGATTGGAACCAAACAAATTGTACTCAATGTAAAAGAACACAGCGAGGCAACAAAACAAACCTGTCAGTGACATTCTCAGGTGCTTTTTGTTCACATGAAAACATGATGGATTGGGGGCCACAAGTTTTCATAAGCGCTACTGTGGGGGCCACATAGGACCACACACTAACTAGATTTATGACAAAAATTCAATTTTAAATGTGGACAAAATACATGCATACAATATGTCTGTTTTATTGTACCAATGTGTCATGGTCAGTGTTTAAGTTTATGTTTGTTTCATGTTATGCCTTGTTTTGTTGTGGTTCATGTCTTGTCCTGTTCGTTAGGACTTTGTTTCCACTGGTGCTCGTCAACCTGGTCCGCTGTGTCTGCCACTCAGCCACTCGTGCAGGGACGGCTCCAGGATTTTTTCTCTCCCAGGGCTACTGGGGGGCTTCTATGGAGCCCCTATTGTGACATGGAAGTACAAAAAAAACCTTTGCATTCCCTCGCAAAGATTGCAAGATGATGCAAAGAATTTTTCTGCAAGTGACTGTATTTTTTTTTTTAATGTGTGTTTATGTACTTACGTGTCATTTTCCGGGTATACGAAAGCAACAAAGGGAGCGTTTTCAGCCGTGGGCGAGTTTAATTAAATTGCTTTGAAATTTGCTTGAAATACAAAGACATAAAATCAGTTTTTGATAGCACGGTTTCCTTGGTTGTTATTTGAGCCCTCAGGGCATCTGTAATGTCATTTTCAGTCGACAGAAGTGATAAAATGGCCGACCCCTGAGATGGTCAAAAATGGATGAAGTTTTTATCAACTTAACTCATATTCCACAAACAAAATATTTATCAAAATGCCTTGTTTTAACTAGCCTGCATAGAACATATTCCCCAAAAATATATGTTTGGGTTGACTTCCCCTTCAATTGAAAAAACAAGCATTGGATTCAATGCCCATTCAAACACACACACACATACACTCACACACACCCCCACACGCGTCAGGGCACACACACAATTGGGCGACTTGTTGCTCAAGCTCCGCTTGGTTTTAGAGCTACGAGAGCAGTCATTTTTACGGATGTCAATTTTATTGCGCTCTGGCAATGCCTTCATCGACTAAAAAGATTATTACTCGCTGCTCGAGTGTCTAATAAAGGTATTTTGTTTATTAAAATTCTGTTGTGGTTATATTTGAATATAAATTGTGTCAGATAAATGAATGAGAAATAGTTGGTGGACCGCTGAGATTGTCCCGTGCGGCTCTCGCGCTGCGTGTGTCGTGCCGTTATAAAATACATACATATTAATTTTAGTGCAGTCAAATGATAATTTTTTTAAAACTAATTAATCGCAAAATTTTCCATAATTAATCGCGATTACTGTAATCATATTTTTCAACTACAATTTTTTACAAAGATTGCAACCGTTATATACTTGAGTAAAGTCTTGGAATTAATGTAGAAAAAAATAAAAGTATATTTCCATTCAAAGACCGTTCTAATAGCTTTCTTTGATCCTTGAATATGATTATTTTCCTGTAAAATACAACAGTTGAACGACACACCAAAGACGTACAACTAATATGGTATTTGAATTTTGCTGTGCAAAGTGTGCAAATTATTTTTGATTTGTCCAATGAGCTGTCAAGCAACTTTTTTTTAAAGTAAAACTACGTAAAAGTCCGTCTTTGCAACATTGACTCTCCTCTAAGTTGGAGAGTCTGCACAGTGAGCAGAGGTCGGCTGCTACAGGAAGTAAATAAAACTGAGTTAACTGAGTTACTTTTTTTAGTGCGTTATGAAATTTAGATTAATCTCCATAGTTAATGCTTTAATTTTGGCAGCCCCAATTAATTTGCATTTATTATTTTTTTGAAAATGCTGCAATATTGTTTTGTGAGTATATATTTATTTATTTATATTGTGCTCGAGTATTTATTCCTTTTTGATTTGGTTTGGTACGGCGCATTTCCTGAGCGAAGAAGAAACGAGAGACAGAGGTGAATTAGAGCGAGGCTGTTCATGTCTGAATAAAGACGCAACAAAAGACTGTCCTGCCGTGTTGGTTGTCTTTAGCAAGGAAGACGCCAGAAGAAATACATAAAGTCAAACCTATATTGTAAGCCGCCATACCACGGCCTCCGGAGATAAGGAAGAACAATTTTTAAGGGTTACTCTACCAACACGTACGTCACGACTATCGCCGGGGCAGGTGGGGACTCAGCCGTGCATGTGTCAGCCAAGCAATTCATCCTAATATACATGTATAGATCGTGGTGACCAGCAGCCTTGATCAATGCAGCCGCTGGTAGCTATGGAAACCTTAATCACGCGATAAAAAAATTGACGGCGTCAAAAGGGGGTTGGATTAACGCCGAAAATAACGTGCTAAACAGCCCTAATCTTAATATATTTGATTTTTCATAATAGATTTCTCAATGCATGTGTAAAAGATCCAGCCCCAACAGCAAAGGGTTTGAACAATCCAGAACCATATGCAATCGATCTGCGGCAATAATCCTTGCCGTTCACGGGGGATAAGGACCAGGGGTCCGTTTCACAAAGATGGTTTAGTGAGAACTCAGAGTCTGCTAGTCCTGAAATGAGGTAAACTCTGAGTTTTCCGTTTTAAAAAGGGAGATAACTCAAACCAGAGAAAGAGGGGTAACTCTAGCAGGTTTCAGAGGGATAGGTAACTTAATTTAAAGTGGAAATCAACCCAAACATATTTTTTTCAAGAATATTTACAAGCACAATAATAGAACAGAGGAAAACTGCTTGCTTCCGCCTATTAATTGATTTCATTTAGGGAGGAGCGCACTTAACAGCTAATGAAATATAAAAACATTGTTCAAACAGTTCAGACCTCGGCATAATCTCATGCGGGTACACTGAAAAAAATGCTGTTTGCATTTGCTCAATTATATTTTGTCACTTGGTTGCGCAAAATAAAATAATCTGGAGCGAGATACATTTTTTAAGTAGTCTACTTAAAAAAACATATCTGGATTCAGATGATTATATTTCGTGCAACCGCATTGAAGAAATACAATTTAGTAAATTCAACAGAACCCTTTTTCAGTGTAGTAAAGATAGATAAATGACCACCAATATTGCCAAAGTAACTCCAGACAAAGAAATCTCATGTTTTCTGATGGCCTAAGGTTCTTATACTGATTTTAGATAATTTGATGTGATTTGAGATTAAATAATTTGAATTTGTTTTAAATAGCAGCTTTTTATGAGTCAGTACACATTTGTTCACACTACGGCTACAATGTTTTATAGGAATCAATATATTTTTTCAGTCAGTATCGTTTTGTTAAGAAACTCCCTTTAGCCTTTAATCCCTCAGAGTAACGCACAGAAACACGGCAGAGATACAATGATTGGCCATCATTATATGGTATTAGAGTTAAGTCATCAAGAAAACCAGTCATTTTTCCCCTTGAGAATAAAAAAAATCAGCTCCCTGTTAAAAAAAAAACAAAAAAACAAGACTGTGAAGTCGTAAATCCGTGGATCGAGTGTTAAGAGTTAACAACTCTTTTTTTTTTAATTCATTTCAGTCGTTTCTAGCTTCAGATGGCTTCAGGCAGCAGCATATTCCTACACAGCCGTGAATGATCACATTTCTCAGTATTGTCCAGCTAATTCAATGGATATTTAACTATGCAGCCATATTGCCTCACATGCTATTTACTTTGGAGAGTCTGGCTGTATGTAGTAATGGTTTAGAGATGACATGTTCTGGCAATGATGAGTGACGAGTCTGTTATTCTTTGTCTTAACCACTGATCCTGATTTTGTAAAAGGCAAATAAGTAGTGCAGTCGTCTCTCTGCTGGGTGGCGCTGAGTGTACAAGTCACGCCTCGCTACCATTATGAGGCCCAAATAAACAAATCAAATCCCCCAATATTGTAAGGTTTCACAAAGTGTAATATTTGGACACGAGGCAAAATCCACAGTTAGAAAGTCATCTGTGAATCTGCTCCTCTGTGTGTAGTAATGATGCAGCTTTATGATATAATATCCATTGTAAATCATTTCAATTAGAAATGTAAATGTGTATGTACAGTAGTGAATGTGTAATCAAATGATCTTTACAATTGACACCAGCAAAGCTCATTTTTGTTAATTCCACACACCTTTATGCCTTGGAGTATTTTTCCCATTTTTGCGTTTAAAGGCAGCATACTTTGAATTGTCATGATTGATAGAGAACCTTCATATATTTGCTAAATTTGTTTTCAAATCTCAGTCATGTAATGACAGAACAACATTCATTTAAACAATGTTTACTCACTTTCACTATCTTGAAACAAGTATTTTACCCTCAGTATTTAGGCCCAGGGCTATTTTTCCTGATCTGTTGAAGTCAACACCCCCTCTGCCTACTTTGTTCGAACTTGTCAGCTGAAGGTATGAGTCACACAACTTATACATAAAATCACCAGACATTTGCAAGGAAGAGCACGGCACATTCTTTTAGCACCTGCACTCAATACCTGGAGGAGATATCATTTGTTGGAAAAATTATCCGAGAGGTAACTATAAGTCATTTCCTTTTTTCCCCCGCAAGAGATAAAAATTGCTTAAGATTAAGTCTGATACATATAGATACATATTAGTGCACTATTTTGTCTGCACTTCTGCTGTTTCGTGAGGTAGTAAAACCTGACATTTGCTTCAAAACAATAACATAACTGCAGCCAAAAGTAAAATTAAAATGAATTTTACAATAGTGTTGGTGTCAGATTTATTTAAATAAATAAGAGAGGCATAACATACTGTATATATAGCCTATATAGTGTTGGACACGTCCTGAATTGCCTGTTCCACTCATAATCTAAAAATCGTAAAAATATATATTTTAAGAATTACAATGTTCAATATGGAAGCAAACTCCTGAGCCTTTGCTTGGATATTAGACTATAGAGATCGCTGGTTTAGATATTTTTGGATTCGTGTGGATTTTTGCATGTGAGTGACTTTGCTGTGGACTCCATCTTTTATTTGATCAGATCACTCCTTTCAATAACAAACAATATAGTAGTATCGTACCATCTCCATCAGTTTTGTAGTTTTTTCATTGTTTTAATTGGCATGACTGTTCATATCATGCATTTCATACTTTTTGACAAATATGGGTTTGATGTTTGAAGCAAAACACATCATTTAAATCTAAAAGAAAAAAATGCCCAGGTGCACATCTGTTCAAAAGCTGCAATTGCTCACTTATTTAAATTATCGAACAGCAACAACAATCATATTTTGTTGTATGTTCCATTTGGCGTGTTTGCACTACAGCAAGATTTGAGTTTTTCTGTGACAACTTTACTGTAGCACATATTATAACATTAGAATACGAAGGTAAAATAATTTTGCTCTTATTCTATATGTGCATCCAAAGCCTCTCATGCTATGGGATTAGCTTTAAAATGGGGGTGAAAAAAACAATCACTTTTGTAAACAATAAAATCAGATGGTCAGACAGAAACTTAAAACCTCAGACATGTTTCAACAGTGTTACTCGTTACCAAATACTTTTGGGCTATGTTAAGTAAAACACTTTTCTGAAGTGAACAAAAAGCCGCACCCTTTTTCAGCTTGTGGTAAACACATTTAATAGTAGCATGCTACGTTCTGGAAAAACCTTTGCCCTGGAGCCACAAATTCAAAAGAAGAAACGTGACAGCAATATGGGAATTATTCAAAAAGTCAAAGAGTTAAATGTTTGCTGTTTTCAGAGTTTCAAATTTGAAGTTTTTTACGTTTGTATTATACTATATTTTGAATATAAATCAACTATTTTTCCCTGTGACCGCTTGTGATAGTTTGTCACACACAATGTAGATCAGGGGTGGGCAATTAATTTTGCAAAGGGGCCACATGAGAAAGTGGAACACTCGCTGATGGCCAAGCCAACATTTTCACCACAGATTTGTCTGTATTATTTTTTAATGCGTTTAGGAAAAGCATATTGTACTGCTTCACTAAATTGCTAAGATAAGCAGATATGATATGTATTGTTATGATTAGGAAATCAGTATAGGCAGTCATTAATATGACATCCTGACACTTTAAAAACTACAACTCTAATTTATACAGTGATGACTTAAAACACCTAATGCATACATTATACTGCAGATTTGCATATGATATTATCAGGCAAAATCTTATTGGCCCTTTTTTCCCCCGCCATGCAGGAAATACAAATGTTGCTAACCTTAGGACCACTGTTGCCAATTTTGCTCGTCTTTTTTTTTTGCTGCGGGGGTAGTTACTTGAGGGGTCGGAAAAGTCGCTAAATATAGTAACGTTACTAAATTGGCAACATTGCAGACACAAGTTATAGCTTTTACTTGCTACCTCGCTTGTACTAGTATCCACAAGCGTGCACAAATAATAAAAGCACAACTTTCAAAATAAAAGCACCACATATTTTGCTTTTTACTTTAATTTCATGGTCATTGTTAAGGCCGGTCAGAGACTTTGGGCAGGCCGGATGTGGCCTCTGGGTCGAACTTTGCCCAGGTCTGGTGTAAAGTGATGGTTCACTCATCTGACTTTCTAGCAGCCAAAGTGGCTACAATTCCCACTCAGGAACAGTTTCAATGTGACTGTGAATGGTTTTCTGTCTTCATATGTGTCCAGTCATTTGATTGGAGGACTATGGTATAAAAGATGGTTGGAGGGATACTTAGGAAATATGATCAAAGTGTTTGTGTTCCCACACATGACAACAGGAGTGAACTGAATAATTTCCAGAACAAAACAATGTATGTGGGGAGGTTTTTCTTTTCCAGGAGTGTATCATAATCATATCATAAGAGATGTCATGTCGTTACGTATGTGACTTTATGTATCTTTAGTTACACAAGTTGTGATCAGGATTTTGGGAACAACCGTTACACCATAATTATAATTAATGATTATAATTATTGCAAACAGAGGTGGGTATTCATCAGTGCGTTTGTCTGCCTGTGAGTTCTCATCAATATTTCAGGCCCGCCCAGTTAGTCAGTCAGCCAAACGGCGTCGAGAACGGACTTACCGGTACCACGTCACACGCAGGTGCCGCACACTTGACATGCAGCCAAATAAATTCAAAATACAACAGTGTTGTATACCTTTCAGCCCGACATACTACAATGACGTGTCCCATGTTGTTTTCATTTCACCAATCACCACACTGCGCGTGTGTGTGGTTCTGTTGTTTTCATTTCAAATCAGATCAAGTGGATCCAAAAAAAGCTAAAAATGATTCACGGTTTCACACAACAGTCATTGGTGAAATTTTAATTTGTGCTCAAAAGAATTAGATTGAAACTGTATATTACGAAAAAAGTTTTTCTTTTTTCGCGAGAAGTCTTGCATTATCATGCATCAACACCTGTTGTGAATTTTGCTGTTCAGGTCCTTGTTGGAGAATAGCAAAATAATATGGTTTTGGCTGGCAATTAAACCTGGGCAGCAACCATGGTAGACACCTTTGTGTTTGTGTTTAAGCCTAAAATATTGCAGACGTCAAATCCTTTCAACGAGCGGAACATGTTTCGGCACACCAGTCCGGAGAGCCAAAAAACATGGCTATTAAGTTAAGTTTGTCGGTGCCGGTTTGAACATGAAATTGGCAAATAACTACAGTATCAGTCATCCTAAGCCTTTGGCTGTGTCTTGTCAATGGTGGAATCAAAGACTTAAAAAAAAAAAAAAAATTATAACACGATGGAACATTGAATCCTCTTTTTCCCTCTAGGTAATCATTTCTCCTGTGCTAAAGCAAAACCAGTTCTGTTTGGATCATCAAAGGCACCAGAGGCAAAATCATCACCACTCAAGGGCCGTTGTCGGCTGCCTCATCAGGCGGAGGGAGTCCAGTAGCCTCAAACGCTATCATGAGTTCAGGGGCGGGGTTTCGCTCTGGATTAGGGTCCTCTAGCATGTCGTCTGGGTTTGTGACTGTCGATGATAAGAGAGAAGGGAGTCCAGGTACTGTGACCTTTACAAAGGTGTCCAAAACCTACAGTGCTGATGGATTTGGGCAACCAAGGAAAGGTTCGGCATCTGCAATTTCATCTTCGCCTATTCTGAAGGATAGGAAGCTCATGACGACCATGGCAGCAACTCACTCTGATGTTTTTGACGGTTAGTCATATTGTGGGTTCTCTTCAAGATTTATCAGTTCATACATCAGTTATTTAATTTAAGCAGAGATGATGAATGGACACATTTGATGTGTTGACATGTTTCAGGGAGCTCAAGTACAGACTCATCTCCGGAGTATTCCAGGAAGGAGTATGGTGAGTGAGTCACAGTGAATCACTTAATTAAAACGCTTAGGTAAGTGCTTATGTAATCAAACGGCCAATCTTTTTGTTTTGTCTTAGGCTCCTCAAAGGCAACGTCAGGTTCCACCACACGAGGGAGATCTCAGAGTCGAGGTACACGTGCAGTTCTGAAAGCAGCAAAGTGGTAGTATGTGAATAAATTTAATTAAATTAAATGGGTTGGATTTCATATGGAAAAGTGTGGGCATGAACTGAGGTAGGCTCAGACCAATAAGACTTAGGCTTTACGCAATCAGGATTTTGCGGCCGATCAGCGATCAGCCATCAGCGAGTTTGAAAAACAAAACAAAAAAAAAACAGATTCAATCAGAAGATGGAGCAATATATCTATTTAAATAACTTGTATATTTACTCCCCAGTCAACCTCCACCATAGTGAAAATGCATTGGAAAATTGTATAATTTAAAACCCCAAATTCTTCAAAAAACACATTTAATATAACATGTAATGTTTACTTGTTCTCCCCTGACATTAATGAAAAAAATGCATGAACATTGCCAGTCATTCAGGTGGAAGGGGCCTTTTGCTAAAACAAGTCCATGGCCTCCTTTTCACCGACGGTATCTACCCTACTCTACTCTACTCTGCTCGGCAAAAGCCGAGTCTCCACTGACAAATCTACCCGGTTCTACTCAACTTGCTTGTTTTTTGTACCTACTCCTTTGTGGTTCTAAAAAAAAGTAGCCCGGTTCTAAAATGTGATGTAAATATTGTAGGCCAATGATTGGTCCGAGATAATCATCATCAATATGCAGCTGCACAAACCACCACCCCGGGAAAACGGCCTCCATTAACGACCAATGACAAAGAGAGGGAAAAGAATAGCTTCCAAGTAGATAAACACTTGGACTTTTGAGCAGGTTTAACATTACTAGCTGACCAAGATGTGCAGAGACAGCTGGATAGGTCCATGATGAATGAAAAGGTGTTCGTTCCATTGTTTTTGTCAGCATGTGCAGTGCACGCTAGCTATGGTTGCTGTAACATGACATCACTAGCGAGATGAGGAGGGGCTTCGGGTAGTGGCAGTGGCAGTGGAGACGCACTGTTTTTTGAGTGTAGAGTAGAGTAGAGTAGAGTAGAGAGATACTGTCAGTGGAAACGAGGCTTTACTTACCAGCTACGCCTGCTCCTTTTTGTAGCACAGAGATAAAGTAGCATGGTCGAGAGACACGTACGCTACTCGCTTCAGAAAAAACAACAGCCATAGATATTAATGAATAGCTAGCATACGCTGCTTTAGAACTGCGTGCCTACAGCGATGCTAAGCTAACATCCACGCTTTCCATTACATTTGAAGAGACTCTCCCCTGCCAACATTGCTGCTACATTAGTGCATTTTTTTTAGCCCGCTCTAGTCTACTGTATGTCAGTTTTAGTTTATCTAGAAAACAGCGCAACCTAGAAACGTGATCCATCTCTGTTGATGCAATTCGCCACAGCACCAGTAAACAATGCTGTGGCGAATTGTGGCCATTTCTATAACTAACAGACTTCAACAGTTACTGTATTGTGCACCTGTCAACAGGTTTGAAGGGTGTGTGTCTGCTCCAGATTACATGTTTCAAGGCTCTTCAGAATGGTACCATGTTTTGTTCCAAGTCATTCTTGGATATTTTTAGCTGTGCGTTTTTGGGCCATCCTGTTGGAGGACACACTGGGCAAAACATCTCGCTGTATGCTTTGACAGTCTTAATATTTCTTTGCAACCGGTACAGATTCAAGAAACTCCGGGCAAGATGATGATAATATTCAAACAAGTTGGGATGTTTTTGCTTGCAGAGAGTGAGATTCGAGCCAGACTTCAGAATGCTTCTCCTTCAGCGTGTTGTGAGTACCACTGTTTTCATGTCAATAAGATGACCACAAATACAACACGTTCACTTTGCTCTTATAGTATTTGCTGGCTGAACACCAACTGTTGACATGCACTTGGCAGGGACTGAACTGGGTGACGTGAAGCGTCTGCTGAGAGGGAGTCAGTCGGAGAGCACCAGCACCATTCAGTCCCCGAACAACTCTTTGCCCATTCCCAAGAAGGCCAGTGTGGAAACTAGAACCATGTCTGAGAGCATAAGCACCATTCAATCAACAAACAAGTCTTTGCCCATTCCCAAGAAGGCCAGTGTGGAAACTAGAACCATGTCTGAGAGTATCAGCACCATTCAGTCTCCTAACAACTCACTGGTCATCCCCAAGATTACCGGTGTGGACACTAGGATTGTGTCTGAGAGCACCAGCACTATTCAGTCTACAAACAACTCGCTGATTATCCCCAAGATCACCGGTGTGGAAACCAGGATCGGGACGGAGAAATCAAAACCAGGTTGAGTTATCTGTCACCAAGAAATTCTGCATTCATTTCATTGCCCACTCCTTCAGCTTGTTATCGCCTTTAAATGGAAAAAATATTGCCCTGCCTTGATAACAAGAAATATCAGGAGTTCTCAAGTTTATGAACTCTCATGTCCACGCTAGGTCTGCCCACAGCTCCAGATCACTATGGTGGTGTTTGGCCGGGAACTGTTAACAGCAGCTACAGTTATAATACAAACCCCAACAACCTAACCACAACATCTACCACCATTTACAACTCAGGTCAGTCAAATAAGATATGATACCATATCATCCCAAGTGATATGTTTACTAATTGTGCTGGGTGGGAATTGGGGGGTTGTGTTTGAATGTTGTTTTAATAATTGTATATGTATATGGAGGGCGGCACGGTGGTCGACTGGTTAGCACGTCCGCCTCACAGTTCAGAGGTCGCGGGTTCGATCCCGGCTCCGGCCTCCCTGTGTGGAGTTTGCATGTTCTCCCCGTGCCTGCGTGGGTTTTCTCCGGGCACTCCGGTTTCCTCCTACATTCCAAAAACATGCATGGTAAGTTGATTGGATACTCTAAATTGCCCCTAGGTGTGATTGTGAGTGCGGATGTTTGTCTCTGTGTGCCCTGCGATTGGCTGGCAACCAGTTCAGGGTGTCCCCCGCCTACTGCCCAAAGACAGCTGGGATAGGCTCCAGCACGCCCCGCGACCCTTGTGAGGAGAAGCGGTACCGATAATGGATGGATATATGTATATGGGTATATTTGCTATGATTGCTTTTAGAAGTGATTACCCAAAATAGTTGCAGTATGTTAAAAATGGACCTCAATTATAATTGCTCATCCCCATAGTTATAACTTTTATTGATACAATTTGTAGTTATACACATTTGTATTTGGTGTCCAGCGATCAATTTTTGAATAGAATATTTTGAATTTTATCAGTTTTCTGGTCTAGAAAACAATCCATATACAGTATTAAGTACATACAGTACATACTCCTGTTCTTTTTAGGCATAATATGCACTTCAAATGAATGTCTGCTGTGTGTTTTGATATTTTACACAATTAACAGTATTTGCATTTAGGAGGAGGGCGAGGAGGACGAGGTGGGGTAGTAGGAGGAGGAAATGTTCAGAACAATATGGCCCTAAGCTCTCCCCCTGTGCACAGTGGACTATCTGTCAGCAGCACCGGTAAGTCTTTTCTTGTCAAAACACTGCCATGATTCATTCCAGTCCAAGGACGGCAAGTAATAAGACCATGTACTTTTTTTTTTGGTCCATCAGTGCCAGTGTATGGTGTTCAGAATAACCTGATCAGTACCACCAGCCCTGCTGTTGTCCCTCCGGCTGCAACAAACACTGAAATAGGTAAAGGAATGAAGTCTAGAGATATTATCAAGATTTTAATACCATATGTAATACAGAAAAATTATTAAGGATGTGAGAAACAATATTATTAAAGTTATATCTTTACTAGGCAAGGCAGTTTTATTTATATAGCACATGTCATACACAAGGCAACTCAATGTGCTTCACATAAGCAAAGACAACACCTACAAGCATTTACAAACACAACAGTTAATATTTGAAAGGCAAAGCGGAGTAAACAAAAGCAGCCAACAAAACTACTAGAATGTACGTTGAAAACATTCAAGCACGTTAGAACAGTTAAAACAGTTAAAAGTAACTTAATAAAAGTGGGGTTTCTAAAATATATAAAAGGAAAAAAATGATGACAATTGTCTAGAGGACCTTAATCAAAGGTATGAGAAAAAAGCAAAGTTTTTTTACCTGGATTTAAAAGCATTTCCAGTCGGGGCTGACCTCACTTCTGTTGACAGCTGATTCCATTTGTGTGTAGCGTAACAGCTAAATGCAGCTTCACCATGTTTACCTTGAACTCGGAGTTCCACTAATTGACCCAAGCCTGCAGCTCTCACAGCCCTACAAGGTTTATATTCAATAATCATTTCATTCATGTATTCAATACCCAGACCATTCAGTGATTTATAGACCAGTAGCAACATTTTAAAATCTATTCTACAGTTGATTGGGAGCCAGTGTAAAGCCTTTAGGACTGGAGTAATATGTACTAATACTAGTTCCCTTATCCCACAATGAGTTATTTCTTTTCCTCTCCCCTCAGTTTATGGCGTGCAGAAAAATGTCTCGAGCCCTGTAATCAGCACAACCACAGGTAAGAAATTTCTTATTGCAATTGCATGTGCAATTTGTATAAAAATATAAATATGACTCCTTTGACTTTCTTACTTTTTAGAAAAAGTTAACAATTTTATGTTTTTATTCAAAAGTATTTTAACTTAAAGGAGATACCAGACCTGTGGCCAGAGCCCAACTTATGTGGGACACATGAAATGCATGGGTGGGCCCAATTTTTGTAAATACCCCACATACAGCATTCACTTTGCGCCATATATTTGGATATATTTGCGTCACACTGCCGCTCCCAGTTCATAGTCTTGAATGGCACCCTTTGCAACAACCGCTGGCTAGTATTGTCATAGACAACATTTACCGATCATCTCCATGGGTGCCATCCTGAGTACATCGATGCCACAGCTGTATTGGATGTGGCAAAGTGAAGCTATTTGTGAAGATGCCTGGTTCACTTGCTCCTTGGAGACATATCATCAAGCAACAACTCACTGGATTAATACCGAACCATTGGTTTTGATTGTATTATGTCATTGTAACTCAATTTTCTGAATATAAGAATATTTGCCAATCCAATATGGCGGATGTACTGAGATATCGCTTGAAACGGACCACCCGGTTCAACAAGTGACTGCAGAAGAAATTTAAATAAAAAAGGAAAAGAGAATCGGTCTTTATTTTAGATGTCCGAAGGATTTGTGGCTCCCATGGTTTCTTTTATGAAACGGGTTCAAATGCCTCTTTAGGCGCCGACACTAATGTAATACGTACGTCCCTCCTCACTTATCATGAGTGATTGTGCCAGCGAGCGTCTAAACGCGCAATAAAGGAAATTGCCTAATGTCTAAATAGTACGATCAATCGTCACCGAAATGTATGTTGACACCTCTACTGATACGCACATCAACCTCAGAAAATATTAGAATGATCACAAAGTATTACGAATTTTATAGTTCTCTTCTCCACTTCCGCTTACTACAAAGCTTTTGTCACTTAATGAGGAAAACTCTTTGTCCATAAAATACAAAATACCGTGGAGATTGTTGTGATAGTTTTAGAGGTTGATGTGAGCATAATTGGAGATGGCCATATACATTTTGATGATGAGTGAGTTACATTTATTTTCTGCCAAGTCCCTGTGTATCACAGTGTCCTCGGCTCTCGTTAGTTAGATTTTACTGGTCATGCCTGGCCACATTACACAATGCCACACAAAAAAACCTGCAGATTCATTTTGATATACTGTATGTGCAGGACCTTCGCACAACAACGCTGACATAAATTAATTTGTCGCATATGAGCCTGCCTACCGAACATTATTTTGAGTAAGGCTGTGATTAGCTGTTGCAGATGTCAGTTTTCTTTCAAATTTTTTTTCATGTCTTAGTGATACAAAACTCAATGTCTGTGTTTCACATCACAGAAATCGCTACCATGATCAAATAAAATAAAAAATATAATCCAAAATTTTAATTTTAGAGATCTGTGCCTCAAATGCATCAGCATCTTTGTGGGTGGGCATGGCCCCCTATTGCCCGCCCGTGGCGACGGGTATGGGAGACACTATGCATTTTTTGCCACAATTTAAACAGGTCCCACATGTTTTTTTTTTTAAATGCATGTTTATATGTGTTTTTTGTCACGACTGGTAAGAACCATGTATTAACATGTATTACAACAATCATTTTTGTCTTGCAACAGACAGTTGTATTTCTGCGCATGCAAGTTTCTGAACCTTAAAAAAAACCTAAATGAAAACAAAAACAAGCTCATCAAGAAAGGGCGCGTTACACCATCTGTGGAGCAAGCCAAGTCAAACCAAGACAGGCAGAAGCTCAAAAGCAAGTATTTGAGCAGTACACTGATTCATACTACTGTATATTTCATTTCACATTTCACATTTTATTTATATAGCACTTTTCATACATAACAATGCAATTCAAAGTGCTGTAAAACATCCAAAGCAAAACATAAAAAGAAGATCCATTCACGCCCTCCCACCCAAGACAGATATCCACCAGTACATCAGTACTCACTCACACACACCCGCACAAAGTGCATAACCTGGTAAAATATGTTAAAAAGACATGACAAGGCACAGAGAAACCATATGAGGAAAGGGTACTCAAGGAGAGCTCATTCGCGCTGAGGGGAATGACGGCCCACGGCCACAGGGGTGCCACCACCACAGAGATCCTGGCCCGGATTATACAGGCGGACCCCACACAGAGTGTAGAGGCCGGCAGCCACCAGGACCCAAGGATTCCCTGCAATGACAGCCCACACGGGAACGGCAGCCACCCCCAAAACTGCAACCCCGCCCGCCCCCATTTCAGAAGCAACAGATAGTGTATTTAAACACAAACGGTGGAAAAACACATGTCGCTCGATACATTAATGATATGTACAAGTATACTAAGTGCAAGTGGCCATTGTACAGTGTGACCTGGCTCCTGTCCAAAGTCAGCTGGGATAGGCTCCAATTCACCCACGACCCTAACAAAGATAAGCTCAGCTGTATAGAAAATGGTGGATGAAATTTTAACATGAGCTTTTCTTTCATCGTATTTGACCATTTTGTTATGGTTGTATGTTTCTTTGAGATGTGCTAATATATACATACTGTAATTCTGACTTGCCTGTTTCATGCAGTGCGTCCCAGAAGTCCTTCTCCTGATGAGGCTTTGGGCAAAGAGTATAAGTTTGTGATGGTAGAAAAGGACAACGCACCTGTCAAGAAGGAGTCAGAACGACTTGTCATGACCAAAGACACCGGCAAACAATTCATGTCTGCTGCTCCTGCAACTTCTACAATGTCTGCTGGTACCACTTGAGACTTACTGCAAGCATATTTTAGCTCTCGTGTACAAAACAATAAACTATTTAGATGGCAAGCTTTCAATGCAATTAAGTTTGCAACGATTTGGAATGATGATTGCTCGGTGTTCTCTTGTAGCTGCCTACTCTGACGATTCACTGATGAGAGAGAAACAGAAGTTTTCAATTGGCACAATGAATGATGAAAGGGATGCGAAAGGTACTTCAAATGATACTACATTGATCCTTTGCGTTATGGGGCATGGGACCATGTATTTGTTTATGTTTATTAACAGTAACTCATTGTTTTATTTCCGACAGCTGCACTCCTGAAATATGGCTCGAAAGATCAAGTCGGCTGCGCAGGTATCGTAAATTGTCCCACTGTTACTTAATAGTCTAACTTGGTTTAAAATGTCATATACATGTATATGTAAATGACTTTTCTATTTTTCTATCTTTAACAATCACTTCACTAATACCCCTGATTACTCTTGTCTTGGTTTTGGGTTATTTTAAATTAAAAACAAATTGGACATACAGTATACTGGATGTCAAGTATGAGATAACTGGCTCATGACATCATAAAAACACAACTTTGTTATGATATTGTTCAGAAGTGGGCATTCTGTCAGACAGACGGACCGGTCCGTCAATACGTCACTGACGGACTCCTGTTTTGCTGACGATTGACAAATGACAGGACACCTTTATAAAATGACAGATTGACAAATGACCGAAGTTGGTTTTCATTCGTCGGTGTATTCGTCACCAACCGTGTCCGTCAGTGTAGCCCGTCAGTCTGTCACTGGCGGACACCCATTTTTCTGACGTTGTTTGGGAGGATAGACTGACGGATCAACGGATTTCTGACGGACTAACCGACGGACTTAACTGACGGAGTGACTTACGGACTGATGATAACAATTCAGTGCGTCACGAAAAATGACGGACGCTGACGGATGACGAATAACGGACCAGCAAAATTTAGTACAATGCCGATCTCTGATATTTTTTAACAAGCAAGACAAAACATATTCCTGAATAAGGTATGTAGGTGCAGGTTACCAAATTTGGTCACAACTGGTCTGTTGATGCAAATACAGTTTGACTTGCCAGCTATTGGCAAACATTAACCTAAAATAATCTATCTGTAAAGGGACAATCAAACCTTTTGGGAAAGGGCCAAAGCAAAAAACCAAAAAGTGGAAAATGATTGAGAAAATGAATTATATTTTTGATTGATCATTTTGAAAATGGACTTCTTTCAATTTATACTCCTCAGACGTGTGCAATGACGGCCCGTGTTTTGGCTTGAGCCGCTGCTGCCGCTGCAGTTGGTGGAAGTGGTTGCTGGGCATCCTACTCGGCCTACTCCTTCTTCTTGGTCTCCTCTTCGGACTCATCGCTCTGAGTGAGAGAAAACTTGCATTTTCTTTTTCGTCCCCGTAGATTTCATAGAATGAATATCTGCATGCCTCATCATTAATGATTGTGGCCTCCCAGGCGAGGAAGTGAAACGTCTCAAGAAGCGAGTTGAGGCTCTCGAAACCATCACCGGCACTGCGTCAGCGAAGACTAGTCGTCTCTCTGGCTCCTCTGGCATCAACATTGTTGACCCGCTGGATTCCAAATACACCGACAGGAGTTATCCTGGTTCCACACTGACTCACTCTGCTAACGGAATTGGGGTAGGGACTGCAAGAGGAGAGGACTTGCAGAGAACTGTCCAGCAGCTGGTCAGAACTGAACTACGCTCTGATGCTTTTAGAGGTCAGAAAAAGTTGATACATATGCAGACTCTAGACATTGTTGATATATCATTGGCTGTGCTATGATATGAATTAAGTGTCATTTATTTTTAGACTCACTCAAAGGAGCTAAAGGAGACCCTGGGATGAAAGGTGTGCTTGCAAAACCCGAAAAAAATATATACAAAAATTGTTATTTTTATATGCATCATGAGCCACATTGTTTATTCATAGGTGATCCAGGTGTTCTTGGGCTTCAAGGTGATCCTGGATTTCCTGGCCTACCAGGTAAGAATTGTGGTCAGCTCACGACCCTCCATTCTCCTGTCACGGAGTGGGTGTGTTAGAATAGCAACATGTTAAGGCAGCATTAATAAAGTGAACGGTGAGCATTCTATGTTATTCCTCAGGTCCTCCTGGGCGGGTGGGCAACCCAGGAACAGAAGGACCCAGGGGTCCAAAGGGAAGCACAGGTAATATTCATCATGTGTGATGTGTAATAATGGGCATTTGAAATTTCCTAAGATGTTTTTCACTTTTTTTCATTTTCGGGGTTAAGAGAAAAACAACAACACACTGTTGGTACTTTGGATTGGAATGCAATTAACGTGCACAGTTTGGTTTACCTACAAAGTATAGAAAATAACCTGTATGAATAGGTGACCCAGGTCTTCAGGGATTACCAGGTCAGAAGGGCTTGGATGGGGCAATGGGCCCCCGTGGAGAGGCTGGACTGCCAGGTTTTGCACAGAGAGGAGAGAAAGGTAAACAGGGATGAATATTTTTAGAGTTCAGTGTTATAGTGGTCTAGCTTTAATAGTGAAACCCAATTTGGACAGGATCTCAAGGCAATCCGGGACCAGTAGGTGCTCCTGGCCAAGTGGGGCTGAAAGGTAAGTGCTTCTGTAAATGTCAATGGTCGACCCGAAGCCATAAATAACCTAACTAATCATGACAAAAAAAATCTAGTGGAAAAGTAAACACTTTTCTTTCCAAGTTGTAGCACACATCATCATTCATTCGTCATCATTCATTTAGAGTACACAGGATGTAAGTGTAGCAATGATGGCCAGGGTGTCACGGGACGGTCTTCAATCATCTGATCATAGTTTATTCATTGTTCAATTCAGTTCAGTTGGATAAAATGTGCGTTTCATCAGAATAATCATTGTCTGCAGGTTCTCTTGGTCCAAAGGGTTCCCAGGGTGACAGCGGATATCCAGGACAAAAAGGTTCACTTGAAGCAATTATATTGCATTCATATTCCTTTTTAGTATTTGCATATGTACCGACTGAATCTGTGGTTACTATCAACAATATTTGATGAAGAAAGTGAAGTGTAAAACAATTAAAGACAACTTTGTATTTGCACACATCAGGAACACCAGGCTTGCCAGGAACCAAAGGGGGCGTGGGAGAGAGGGGACCTCGTGGCCCAGCAGGTACACTATGTCTCTGAGAACCATAGTAGCTGAACATCCTGCTAGAACATTGAACACTATCACGCAAGTCATTGTTTTTCACAAGTATTAGGAACACCCTCTAATGTCAATTATGCTGCGTTTGGATGGCGTTGTGTGGTCATTTATGCCAATTTCATCATGAACTAAAATCTTTTGAATGTGATTCAACATCTAAGAATATGCAAATGTCAATGATTGATCACACAAGACAACACATTTGGCCAAACAAAAAGGGACTTTTTTTGGACTGATGTGTTCATATAGGTGAACCTGGAAGAGATGGACAAAAAGGCTCCAAGGGAACTGAAGGTAAGCAAAAAATGTTACCTTAATAGCATTGCGTGACTGATGTGGAAAATGCATTGATGTAATTAATAAGATATTCAAATAAAAATCATCATACAACATATTATTTTTCAATAAAGAGAGGAACTTGTTAAAGTAGTTTTACATTCGCAAACTTACCATGTTGCCCCATCTACAAGAAGCTGCCGAAAAAAAAACACTAGCACTGTGCTATTTTCTACTAAGTCCTTTGTTAAACAGCCTCGGTATACTGTACATTGCAGGCAATGCAGGTCTAACGGGATCTCCTGGAGTGAGAGGATTACCTGGGCTTCCTGGAGATGACGGGATTTCAGGTGCCCACACAGTCAAATCTACTGTCAACACATCTTGTCCTTTTTACCTCAATCACAATTTTAGTCCATGGCCTTGACAAATACCTTTTTTTCAGGTCCTCCCGGAAATCAAGGGCCACCAGGTGTGAAAAGTATTCCAATATGAATCTGTGAACTCCACTTTATAATTCCGATATGTATTCTTTCTTTTTTTTTAATTAATCATTATGATCCATTTCTGCAGGTATTCCTGGAATTCCAGGACAGCCTGGAGCGAAAGGTAAAAAGACTAAAGCGATAGCTCCCTATACCTTGTCATTAAAGTGTGACTGTGGCGTTTGCTTTTTTTCTTAGGAAAAATACGGACAGTGTTATAACTGTAATTGTGTGCAACATTACAAATCTTCGAATATCTAAGAGGGAGTCAACCCAAACATATTTTTTCCCAAGAATATGTTCTATGCAGGGGCAGCACGGTGGTCGACTGGTTAGCACGTCCGCCTCACAATTCAGAGGTCGTGGGTTCCATCCTGGACCAGAACTGACAAAATGGCCACCCACAGAGATGGCTAAAAATGGGTGGATTAATTCTTATTCCACAAACGCAGTATTTATCAGAATGCCTTGTTTCAACTAGTGAGCCTGCATTGAATATTTTCTTGAAAAAAATATGTTTGGATTGACTTTCCCTTTAAAGTTACAATGGCTTCATAAAAGCAAGTCATGCACCCTATTTCCCATATCCAATTGTATAAATCTAAAATATGCTTTTGATATAGAAATGTAAAATCTGATATGTCCTTCAGGTGAAATGGGTCCAGCTGGTCAAGTCATTTCTGCAGGTACAGAAAGACTTTACTACACTTATTACAAAGCAAACAGAAAAAGGAATGAATTGTAAGTGTAGATATTGTTTGTTTCTTAATTTGTTTCTAGCTGGCTCAGATACAGTGGCCATCCCGGGACCACCAGGACCGACTGGCCCTCCAGGTCCTGCTGGAGTCCCTGGTTTGTCTGGTCCCATTGGTCCAACTGGAAATCCTGGTAAAATACAATAAGCCTTTGAAATATTTAGCTTGTTAAATGGTTTTAAAAGTTGACAAATGATGGGAAGATTGTGCAATTATCGTACAGTATACAATTGTCACTAACAGTAGTTTGATACAATTTTTAAGGTCTTAAAGGAGACAGAGGGCAAAAAGGAGACAGAGGTGAGAGAGGAGAAGCTGCCATCAGCGTCACAAGTTCAGAAACTGTCAGTGCAACACGAACTGGAAGTAAGTACTGCACCTGTTTCCTTGGTTCTAGTACAACCCAAAGCCTTCATCAATATTGTTGCATTTACAGTAAATAACAGAGCTTCATGATCCTTAATAAACAGGTCTGTCTTCATCGGCTGGGGTCATGGGCCCACCGGGACCTCCAGGGCCTCCAGGAACTCCAGGTCTTCAAGGTCCTCCTGGTAGGTTCAGAAACTCATAAATTGAATGCCTCAATAGTTGTACTTACAGTTTGGAGTTCAACAAACCTATTTTCCATCCATCCATCCATCCATCTTCTTTACTGTTTGCCCATAGTAGGATCATGCGTGAGTTGGCTGATTTCAGGCAAGATGCAGGCTTATAATAGTTTGGGATTTTTCATCATCGTTAATTGTTCATTCGTTTTTACTTTTGTTTTGTAGCTTCAGTTAGTGTTGATTATTTTTTTTAGAGCAGGATTGTTACTTTTTTATTGGCTGTTATTTTTTGAAAATGTTTTGTTTTACTTGATTTCATTAGTTTTAGTATTAGTTTTTTAATATGGAATGTTTGTCGAGTCTAAGATAAAAAAAAGGTCTCTAAGTACAGTATTGTGTAAAAAATTCAAGTAAGCTACAATTCTCAAACAACTGTTTGTTCCTGCCTTCCTCTGTACAACTGTACAGAAATATCAAAATAAATCAATCTAAAATTAACCAAAAGATCATGGCAATTGACAAAGACAGAAACTAAGGACACATTAATTATAATCAATAAACTATAATCAGATGCTACATTTTGCTGATCAGTAAAATATTTGCATTTACGCATACTGTAAATATACTGCAACTATACACTACAAACTCTTTAATCAATCAATCAATCAATCAATCAATCAATCAATCAATCAATCAATCAATCAATCAATCAAATTTATTTATTTAGCACTTTTCATACAAAAAAAAGCAACTCAAAGTGCTGTCCAATAAAAATGTCCAAAACACAACATAAAAGGAAGACCCGCTCCCGCCCTTCCTCCTTTAATTCCAGCAATAACTTCCTGTTCCCTCTCCATTGTGCGTGTTAGGTGTCAAACTTTTACTTTTGTTTTGATTGGTTGATTGATTGATTGAATTAATTTATTTGGTGGCAGCATAGAAGACAGTAGAATACAACTTCCTGTCACCATATCATACAAACTTCAATGTTTGCTTGTTGTTAGTGTAAACATATTTCAAATTTTCTTAACACATCACCTAAAGATGATTTTTTTTCCAACTTATATGATGCCGACAGTTTGAGCTCAGAACCAATTAATTCATTCTACATTAATTTCCACCATCATGGTCAAAGACAGCGTGACTTTGGAAGTTCCACTACATTCAAAGGATACTATGAGTATTCACAAGTAATGCAGTTTTATTGATGATGGTTCCTCTTTTGTTGTCACCATAGGTGCGCCAGGACAAGGTCAACCTGGGCGAAGAGGTCCGCCTGGAGAGCCAGGTACAGAAACATGGGCATGACTTTTATTATTTTAGATTAGTTATTGACTTTACATGGGGTTAACAGGTACTGGATCACTTGGACCCGCAGGGCCAAAAGGAGAGCCTGGCAGCTTTGTACCTTCATCAGGTTGGTGAAGGATTTAAAAAATATATATATTGATTAAAAAAAATAACTATAAAACTTGTTACATTCAAGTTTAATTGTTTGCCACAAAAACACACATTCGCATTTCCCCCCTTTGTCTTAGGAACCTACTTTGCTGGACCACCAGGACCACCAGGACCACCTGGACCCCAGGGACCACAGGGTACACTTGATAATTAAGCCATGTTCCTAACAAGCGGCAGTTCTGTGTCCTGATCCATTGTAATTTTAAAATTGTCATATTTTGGGTTCTTCCTTTTTCAATTCTGTTGTAACAAGGGACGGAAAAGTCACTGGCAACTGATTAGTGGACAGCAAAAGGGAACGAGCTCCATCCTGCCATTACTGTTTCCTAATGTATTGCAGTAGTGTGCTGGGAAAGCCAATGAAACAGTGATGGTACATTCTGGTTACCTTGTTAACTTTTGAGACCATCACCAAACCAAACAGTACTGCTTGGGGGGAAATTAATTAGTTTGTTCACTGAACCATTAGTGGATGACAGCTCTATGTGGAATTGATGAATGGCTGTTATATTAGAGTAGGATACTTTGATTCCTATGTAACATGTTTCTCATCATCTTTATTAGGTGAGCGAGGGCTCCGAGGTTACCAAGGTATGAAGATGAACATGCCTACTGAACCTACATGACAAGTTTACTTTTAAAATATGTTCAAATAATACAGCTTCCATTCCATTTGACTTGTTGCAGGAGACCCAGGTCAGCCAGGTTTGGCAGGAATTCCAGAAGTATCAGGTATTAGCAGTCAGATATGAGCTTTGTATATTGGCAGTGAACTCAACTCAACTAACCTGAAAACAATGACAGTTTGGCAGAAAAAGAACAATTCTTCATAAACGTGCTGTGTATTTAAATCAAACACATAGCTTAGCCTTAAGTCCGCTAGCTTAATGCAAACACATAATGGGAAACACATATATAATCCTTTAAGAAATTGATATTTGAACACAAATAGGTGCAGCAACACATTTAAACATTCACTATTACAGTACTCAGTTATATATTCTTTAGTAGATGCTCTTTTCAATTATATTTGTCATTACTGTATGATTTTAGAGAGTACAGTATTAGAGTGTGCTGTGTTTATGATGGGCGGCACGGTGATTGACTGGTTAGCACGTTTGCCTCACAGTTCAGAGGTCGTGGGTCCGATCCCGGCTCCGGCCTCCCTGTTTGGAGTTTGCATGTTCTCCCCGTGCCTGCGTGGGTTTTCTCCGGGTACTCTGGTTTCCCCCCACATTCCAAAGACATGCTTGGTAGGTTAATTGGACACTCTAAATTGCCCCTAGGTGTGATTGTGAGTGTGAATGTTTGTTTGTCTCAGTGTGCATGGCAATTGGCTGGCGACCAGTTCAGGTTGTACCCCACCCACTGCCCAATGACAGCTGGGATAGGCTCCAGCACGCCCCGCGACCCTTGTGAGGATAAGCGGTATCGATAATGGATGGATGGATGTGTTTGTGATTAAAATTACATTATACATTTGTACAGCATGTTTTGAAGGAGTCCTATAGCAGCCATTATGCTCTAAATGAGATTGACTGTTTTAAAGATGGTCAGTTTACAACAGGTTGATCTTGATTTGGTTCTGAATGTGAAGATGGCCTTTGGCGGTACAGGGGTGGATCTAGACTAGTGGGATACATGGCCGTTGGCCACCCCAAAATCTTTGAAAAAATCCGAATCACTTGCCTGAATACCTTGAACAGAAAGTTGTTATGTAACCGTTTTTCAAAATAACCAGAAACTAAAAAACAATATATAATTGCTTGCTTGACTGATTTTAGTGTGTCTAATAAAGTGGAAGAATTTTAAAGTGGCCCTTGCATCTTTGCATTGTTATGAATGTGGCCCTCAGTAGAAAAAGTTTGTACACCCTTGCACTACTGTATGACATTTCTGTGCACTAGTACAACAATTAGGGAGCCATCACTAGTAGGCAGTCACTCTACTAGTGTGCTGGATTGTCTATGAGGATAAAGAGCATACTAGTACATTCATTCAGCAAACAGGCAGGATATCAAATAAATGCTGAAATGGCTTGCCATAGACTAGCAATTAGTATGCCAATAACACACTTGTGTTGTGAAGTGTTGAATATAAGACTGGCGCTCTAGGCAAGCGGATCAAGTTTTAAAAGAGTTTGGTGGTGGCAGACTTCCAAGAAAGTGACATAGTTCATTTTCATACCCATCTGAAAATGGCTGCACTTGAGCTGAGGAACTGCTACAGTATACCAGGACCATTTTTTTGTGCATTTAAGCAAAATCTTTGTTTGTACATGGAGGCACATCAAGACAAGGACGGCCCGGACCTCCTGGACCACCTGGTCCACCTGGAAGAGATTGGCGTGCCTCAGGTTCAAGCGAAATGGGCCAGTACATTGCAGAGTACATCCAGAGTGAGATGTTGTTTATTTATTTCCAATGGTCCAATGTCTACATTGTTGTTAATGACTAATCCAACCAAACTGTTTTGTCATACAGATGGAAACTTGAAGCAGTACCTGATTGGGCCTCCAGGGCCTCCAGGGCCGCCAGGGGTCTTAGCGGCCTCAGGTGCCGAGATGGTGGAAGATGTATCAAACCGGGTCATCGCCTACATCCAGAGTAAAGATGGGCAACTGCTGTCTTATTTCTTTAAATATTATTGATGTGAAAGAATATTGCTCTGAATGTTCTGAAATCGGCGGCACGGTGGTCGACTGGTTAGCACGTCCGCCTCACAGTTCAGAGGTCGTGGGTTCGATCCCGGCTCCGGCCTCCCTGTGTGGAGTTTGCATGTTCTCCCCATGCCTGCGTGGGTTTCCTCCGGGTACCCCGGTTTCCTCCCACATTCCAAAAACATGCATGGTAAGTTGATTGGACTGTCTAAATTGCCCCTAGGTGTGATTGTGAGTGCGAATGTCTGTCTCTGTGTGCCCTGCGATTGGCTGGCAACCAATTCAGGGTGTCCCCCGCCTACTGCCCAAAGACAGCTGGGATAGGCTCCAGCACGCCCCGCGACCCTTGTGAGGAGAAGCGGTATGGATAATGAATGAATGAATGTTCTGAAATCCTGCTTCATTGCCAAGCACTGTACCTAGCAATGGTACCCAAAGGAGATGCCATGGCAAAAGTCTACTTCTATGTTACTCAATTTCCCAAAAACTGAAGAACGGTTCTACTAAAGATCATAAAGTAGTTGACACCGCATCAACAACACTTATTTGGTTGCAGCAAGATGCTATTAATTGACAATCAGTTGCACGTCAAAAGACCCCTATGAAGATTGACAAAAATAGATCCAGTTTTCCCTTGCATGGACGCGAGTCACCGGGGCCCCCCTCTGGAGCCAGGCCTGGAGGTGGGGCTCGTTGGCGATCGCCTGGTGGCCGGGGTCGCATGCACCCATGGGGCCCGGCCAAGCTCAACCCGAAAAGGCAACGTGGGTCCCCTTTCCCATGGGCTCACCACCTGTGGGAGGGGCCACAGGGGTCGGGTGCCCTGTGAGATGGGCAGCGGCAAAAGGCAGGGACCATGGCGGTCAGATCCCCGGCTTCAGAAACTAGCTCTTGGGACATGGAATGTCACCTCTCTGGCAGGGAAGGATCCCGAGCTGGTGTGTGAGGCTGAGAATTTACGACTAGATATAGTCAGGTTCTCCTCCACACACCTTGGGCTCGGGTGCCAGTCCTCTCGAGAGGGGTTGGACACTCATCCACTCTGGAGTTGCCCAAGGTGAGAGGCGCCGACCAGGTGTGGGCATAATTATTACCTCTCGGCTTGGCGCCTGTCCATCGGGGTTCACCCCGGTGGATGAGAGGGTAGCCTCCCTCCGCCTGAGGGTGGGGGAACGGGTCCCGACTGTTGTTTGTGCCTATGCACCAAAGAGCAGTGCAGATTACCCACGCTTTTTGGAGTCCTTGGAGGGTGTGCTAGAGAGCGCCCCACCGGGGGACTCCATCGTTTTGCTGGGGGACTTTAATGCTCACGTGGGCAATGGCAGTGAGACCTGCAAGCGTGTGATTGGGAGGAATGGCCCCCCAATCTGAACCCGAGTGGTGTTCTGTTAATGGACTTCTGTGCTCATCATGGATTGCCCCTAACCACGCTCAAACATAAGGGTGTCCATATGTGCAATTGACACCAGGACACCCAGGATGATTGACCTTGTAGTCGTATCATCGGATTTGCGGCCACATGTTTTGGACACTCAGGTGAAGAGGAGCTGTCAACTGATCACCACCTGGTGGTGTTTTGGCGCCGATGTTGGGGGAAGATGCCAGTCCGACCCGGCAGACCCTAACGTATTGTGAGGGTTTGCTGGGAACATCTGGCAGAATCCCCTGTCAGAAAGAGTTTCAACTCCCACCTCCGGCAGAATTTTGCCGACGTCCCAGGGGAGGCAGACATTGACAGACATTGACTCCGATTGGACCATGTTTCGTGCCTCCATTGTTGAGGCAGCCTATTGGAGCTGTGGCCGTAAGGTGGTCGGTGCCTGTCGTGGCAGCAAACCCCGAACCTGCTGGTGGACACCAGCGGTAAGGAATGCTGTCAAGCTGAAGAAAGGGTCCTATTGGGCCTTTTTGACCTGTGGGACTCCGGAGGCAGCTAACAGATACTGGCTGGCCAAGCAGAATGCAGCTTCGATGGTCGCTGAGGCAAAAACTCGGGTGTGGGAGGAGTTTGGCAAAGACCTGTACAATGACTTCCGGATGGCTTCGAGGAAATTCTGGTCCACCAGACGGCATCTCAGGAGAGGAAAGCAGTGCACTAGTAACACTGTGTATTGTGGAGATGGGGTGCTGCTGACCTCGACTCGGAACGTTGTAGGTGGGTGGGGAGAATACTTTGAAGACCTCCTCAATTCCACCGACACACCTTCCACTGAGGAAGCAGAGCTTGGAGTCTCGGAGGCTCTGAGGTGGGCTCTCCTATCGCTGGGGTTGAGGTAACCGAGGTGGTTAAAAAGCTCCTCAGTGGCAAAGCCATTGAGATCTGCCCCAAGTTCCTAAAGGATCTGGATTTTCTGTGTCATGGTTGACACCCCTCTACAGCATCACGTGGACATCGGGACTGCGTGTCTGGATTGGCAGACCGGGGCGGTAGTCCCCCTTTTTAAGAAGGGGACCAGAGGGTGTGTTCCAATTACAGAGGAATCCCACTCCTCAGCCTCCCTGGTAAGGTCTATTCAGCGGTGCTTGAGAGGAAGGTCCTTGGGAGGTCGAATCTCGGATTCAGGAGGAGCAAAGAGGTCTTCGTCCCGGCCGTGGAACAGGGTCCTTGAGGGTGCATGGGAGTTCGCTCAACCAGTCCACATGTGTTTTGTGGACCTGGAGAAGGCGTTCGACCGTGTTCCTCTGGGAGTTCTGTGGCGGGTGATTTGGGAGTACGGGGTACCGAGCCCTCTGATGCGGGCTGTTCAGTCCCTTTACCACCGAGTTTGGTCCGCATTGCCAGCAGAAAGTCGGATTCGTTTCCAGTGAGAGTAGGACTCTGCCAAGCCTGCCCGTTGTCACTCATTCTGTTCATAATTTTTATGGACAGAATTTCTAGGTGCAGCCAAGGCGTTGAGGGGGTCCAGTTCGGTGGCCTCAGTATTGCATCTCTGCTTTTTTCAGATGATGTGGTATTGTTGGCTTCTTCAAGGCGCGATCTCCAACTCTGACTGGAGCGGATTGCAGCCAAGTGTGAAGCGGTTGGGATGAAAATCAGCACCTCCGAATCTGAGACAATCGTCCTCAGTCAGAAAAGGGTGAAGTGCCCTCTCCAGGTCGGGGATGAGATCAAGTATCTTGGGGTCTTGTTTACGATTGAGGGCAAGATGGAATGGGATGGAAACAGGCGGATGGTGCAGCATCTGCTGTGATGCAGACTCTTTATTGGTCTGAGGTGGTGAAGAAGGAGCCGGGCCGAAAGGCTAAACTCTACGATTTACGTGTCGATCTACGTTCCTACCCTCACCTATGGTAATGAGCCCAAACACCCTGAGGCCAAAATGGGTTTCCTGCGCAGGGTGTCTGGGCTCTCCCTTAGAGACAGGGTGAGAAGCTCTGTCCTCCGGGAGGGACTCAGTCGAGCCGCTTATCCCCTGCGTTGAAAAGAGCCAAATGGCTTGGGCATCTGATTAGGATGCCTCCTGGATCGCCTCCCTGGTGAGGTGATCTGGGTATGTCCCACCGGCAGGAGGCCCCAAGGACAACCCAGGGCACACTGGAGAGACTATGTCTCCTGGCTGGCCTGGAAACGGCTTGGGATCCCTCCCAAGAGCTGGAAGACCTGGCTGGGGAGAGGGAAGTCTGGGCTTCCCTGCTGAAGCTGCTACCTCCGCCACCCGTCCTCGGATAAGCGGCAGATAATGAATGGATGGATGAACAGTTGCACGCTATCGGAAGAATTCAATACTGACCATGTGATCAAGTGGTAAAACTGTTCGAACTAAAGTGTGTTCAATGTTCCAGGTCAGGGCAGAGGATATGGTGGGACTTCTAGCTCTCTTGGTCTGACTGTTCAAAGTGGCTCCATTTCAGTCGATGACCTCATCGCCCTTTTACAGCGTATGTCTTACGAAACTGTTCAGCACTCAAAAAATTGTCAATGGCATGTTTGACAGTACAATATGCATGTGTAATTGTTTGTTTGCAGGAGATGATGTGAGAAGGTATGTTGCTGGTCCTCCTGGCCCACCAGGGCCCGCTGGAGCACCAGGTCATGGAAGCTATAGGTTTGGCCTCCAGGAGGTGGCTGAACGTACACTCAGTATGATGAAAGGTACAGTAGAATTGTCTTCAAATTATTTTTCTGTTAGCTTAGGTTCCACTGCTCTGCCCCTCTATCGCATGGTGTTGCACAAGGTTCTTCAAGAGGCCCTTGCTGTTCTCATTGTATTTGCTGCCCCTGGGTTCCATCCTTCGAAAACAGTATTTCCTTTCACCGCTATGCAGATGACTGTCAAATCTATGTCCCGCTGAGCAAAAAAGACGCTTTCCCATTAAGACCACTTTTGTCCTGTCTAGAGGACATCAAAGCCTGGATGTCACTACATTTCTTAAATTTCAACGAAAACAAAACTGAAGTTATGGTGTTCGGTCCAAGTGGCTCTTCTACTTCCCACCCTGTTGACCGGGGCCCCCTGGCTTCATATCTAAAGCCAACAGTCTCGAACTTAGGTTTTAAAATGGACAGTGATCTTAAATTGGACCAGCAAATCAGCGCTGTTGTTAGGTCCAGTTTCTTTCACCTTAGACAGCTGGCGATGGTAAAGCCCCTCCTTTCTCATCAGCATTTAGAAACAGTAATCCATGCCTTTGTAACACCTTGGCTAGATTACTTTAATGCACTTTATTTTGGAGTCAGCCAGTCCTCTGTCATACGTCTCCAGTTAGTCCAAAATGCTGCTGCTCGCCTCCTACTGGAGCTCAGAAGATGGAGCACATAACCAATTCTGGCCTCCCTTCAATGTCTCCCAGTGCATTTTAGGGTTCATTTTAAGATGCTTCTATTTATTTATAAGTCTTTAAATGGCCTTGCCACGGCGTACCTCTCCGAGCTCCTCCACTGCGCACCAGGCGCTGCTCGAGGTGTCGAGGACCAGTCGGAGCCTTAGAGGGGATCGAGCCTTCTCCGTTGCTGGTCCTTCCCTTTGGAATGACCTTCCATTGAATGTTAGGCAAGCCCCCTCTCTGTCCATTTTTAAAACCAGTTTGAAGACACATTTCTATTCTTTGGCTTTTGATCCGACATGAGACTGAGGGTTTTCTGCTGTTTTCCGGTGTCTATTCTATATAGTAATTTGTGTTTTAATTTATTGCTTTCACTTATGTCATTGCTATTTTGTTGTAGTAATGTAAAGTGCTTTGTTACAGCTGTATCTGTTATGAAATGCGCTATATAAATAAAGTTGTATTGTATTGTATCATGCAAGAACACAAACGAATTTGAGAAAACGAAAACCAGACAAATAAAAAACTATGTATTTTGAAATATTACAAAAAAGAAACTTAACTATAAAAATGGTAACTAATTGACAAAAACACAGATATGTCTGCAGTAGTAACTTTTCTAATGGTAGCTCTTTTTTCTCATTTTTTGGTCTTAAATCTGGTAACAAATTGAAGAGTTATGCTGTGATAACATCATTATGGCTACCTGTGATTTATTTCTGACATTAGAAAGAGGCATGGTGGGTGTATCTGGACAAGGAAATGGCTTCTCAAGTAAGAGAAAACATTTATTTAAAGCATTTGTCTTCTTGTACTAACAGAGATTTATTTGTATTGCTCAATCAGGTGAGTATCATTCTGCTGTTGGACCCCAGGGACCACCTGGTGTGCCAGGTCCACCTGGACCACCTGGAGCACCAGGAAGTGGAAACTACTTGAGCTCAAATGTTCGTGAATACTTGCAAAGTGAGTGTGAGAAGAAAAAAATAGCATCACTCTCTTAGATAAATAATTCTATTGAATATCTAACCAACATGTGCCATCCAACATTGTGCTTCCAAAGGTATTGCCAGTAGAGGTCCTCCGGGTCCACCAGGTCCCCCTGGACCCATGGGTCCACCTGGTGCGACCTCTGAAATTACCTACGTTGGCGGTGGCAACGGCGAGACGATAACAGCAGGTAGACGGGGATATGTCAGCAGTGAGTACAAGACATTTCTGCTACCAAATATGTTAGCTCAATTTCACCAACTTGTGAGGCACTTGTGAAAGGTCACCATTCTTGAAACAAGGCCCTGCGAATGACGCTATAACATTTAGGAACTGTTTTAAGGTGGCAGGACAGAAGGAGATATGTTTGGCATTCCTGGGCCACCTGGCCCTCCTGGACCCCCAGGAGAAAAGGGAGATTCAGGTGTATCTGGTGGTAGAAACTGGAACCTGGAAACTGGAGACTACTCCAGTATGGCAGTCCGAGTAACAGATTATATCAAATGTAGGTGACAAACAAGAAAGACATCACGTACCGTATGATACAATGGAATTATTTCAATGTCGTTTGTTCTGGTCAACTGTGTCCACACACATGCAGCCCATGGCCTGCTCCGGGATGTTGTGAGGGAATCTGGTGGTGGTGCTGTCCAAGGGCCTCCAGGACCTCCTGGTCCTCCGGGAACTCCTGGATACAGCCGACTGCTTGGTTCTGAAGATAAGTTTGTGGATGTGGTGGAGTATCTCAAATGTGAGTAAACATGTTGTGTTTGCCCTCAAATTTAGATGCAAAATCACAAGTATAGCTGGGCTTTTCATCATACTTGAGGATGTTTTATGTAAACTATGGAACAAACAAAAGTTTGGATCATATCTGATTCTGAGCCATGGGGCCTTCATTTAACCAATAGCATTTTTCACTTCATGGTGACAGCTTTTCACTCTTGGAAGTTGTTTTCCCCCAGATAAATTGCTAAATATGCTGTTAGTCTCACTGCTCTTGTCATCTTAGAAATTGCTGCAATTCTTTTAGGTTAGCAGGTTCCCAAGCACTTAAACTAGGGAGCAGTCTCATGAATCTCATGAGTAATTTGCATCCATCAATGGGAAAGAACAAAATGGATGTGTTGATTCTCTAGTCAAAGAGTAGGCCTCAACTACTAAAAAACATTTTAAAGTGCCGTGTTTTTCTTCGCCAAGATTTTGTGGTAGACTCTTCTCGGCTCTAAACACCATGTATACCATATAATGTGAACGTATGCAAATCAAACATGCAATGAGAATGATACATGCATACTTTTATTGCTAATGTGTGCAAAAACATTTTCTTACAGTGTGAATGCTGACACTTGCGTGGATATTTTTCTCTTTACTATTGTAGTATTGTACTTGTATATATTGCTGCGATGTATCAGTCAGTTGTTTCCAGTTCTCAAATGATAGTTTATTTTAGATGGATGACAATTTTGCCTCCCAATTTCAGACAACTTCTATCTTGCTGTTACACTGTAGGCTCCATAGCATCCTTAGCAATTTGGTTTGTTTGTGTTTTACATTTCAAATTGATGTGCCCTCTTAATTTTTTTCATTGAGATACTATTGTTTTCTGGTGTAGAAAAAGGCTGGGAACTGCAGCATTGTACTCAGCGGTGCCTTGTTAAACCATCTGAACATGTAATCCTCAGCCCAAGGTCTGCTGTATAACTCTGGGAGAGATCAATATGGCCATCTTGGGCAAGGAACCAGAGGACCACCTGGGCCTCCAGGACCTCCAGGGTCCACCCGTTGGTATGGTTCTCATGGAAATGCAACAGATCTGGTGGAATACATAAGATGTAAGTGGACTCTGACCAATCAATGCTTTGCTCAAGCCTGCCCCGGTATAGTGTGTGGCTCAACGCAACAAAACACATTCAAGAATATCCCTCCACATGAATTTGATGCGAGTTCTTACTAAGTAATTAAGTACAATGGTACTCACAGACTTCAATTGATACAATACAATTTGATCTTCACTGTGAACCAAACAACTTTGTACCATTTATCTCATTTGCAGCACATGGTGTGTTACGTGACATCATCCAGGAGTACAGCAATCACATCATCCAAGGACCTCAAGGCCCACCTGGGCCTCCAGGTGCTCCGGGCCAAAGTCAAGGGTTTGGTTCCAGTGCAAATTACGCACCTCTTGTGGAATACCTTCAAAGTAAGCAATCACATGCCAACCAATGGGAAATGATGTGCAAACAATGGAAAGCGAACGTTGACATTGTACACGGCCATCAACTCTTTTTCTAGCACATGGTCTGATTGGTGACAACAGATGGAGCAACACTGCTCAAGGCCCACCAGGACCACCTGGGCCCCCAGGAGATCCCGGATACAGCCGAGTGTTTGGCACCCAAACAAATGCGA